>NC_081439.1:88401476-88775226 GCF_949786415.1 Peromyscus eremicus | reverse complement strand
CTTTTCTCCAGCGCCCTGTCATCTTGATGGAAGACACAGGGAGAAGGGGCCTGAGCAGGCGTGTGTGTGTGTGTGTGTGTGTGTGTGTGTGTGTGTGTGTGTGTGTGTGTGTGTGTGCGTGTGTCTGCGAGCGGGTACTGTGTGTGAAGTGCAGAGGGAAGACTATGGCCAAACTCTTCTCCCACCCACCACCCACTACCTCTACAAACCCCCAGATTAGAGCAAGGAAAAGGCCGTTACACCCGCCAATGAGAAGAGTCTGCCTGGATCCTCCGCACAGGTCCTACTGGTGAAGCTGTTCTATGCAAAGTTAACTAGAGAGTAAAACAAAAATAGTGGAGACAGAGAAGGGCAGACAATTGAAGGAAACCCAACCCCTTTTTCTTTTTACAAAGGGAGAATGGCTGTGTTCTATTGGCCTTGGGCACAAGTTGTTGGGGTGGATTAAAACCCTAAAAGTGTATGGCCGGTAAGGTTTCTTTTGCACCTTCAGATCCTTGACCAACAAGACAAGATGGCCATTAACAAGAGGTCAATGAGGCAGATGCTAGCCATCCAGGAATTCGATGTCACTAGTAAGATGATGGGTCCATTTGGAACCCAGGAGCCTCCCATTGCTCTGGAGTCAGCCTGCCTATTGACCTATCATTGGCTCAAAGACCACTGCCCCACTTAAGGTGGATGAGAGAAGGAAGCTGCTCCAGAGGATACTGTTTTGAGCTCCACTCAAAAAGAGAGAAGAGGAAAGCAATCAGAAAACAGTCCTTCTCACATGAGCCTCTTATTATTGTGCTTGGGAACAAATCCAGAAAAAAAAAAAAAATGAAGGTAGCTGGGTGTGTCCTGTCCGGGAACCAATAGCAGTCAGCCAACAGCGCTGTTAAACCGTGTGCTAGAGAACTCTGGGGTGGAAATGAAGGGAAAAACCCAGTCATGTTACCTTAAGGGAAGTGCAGTACCGAGAGATGTAAAAGTTAATGCGTCATACCCAAGCACAGACAAGAAAAGCAAATGACAAATGAGACTACAGAGCACCTAACACCTACGCAGCAGAGCACACAATCAACACAGTTGGGAATAGGAGAAAATATTGGAAAACCATATATGGTATATATATATATATATATATATATATATATATATATATATATATATAACAAATATATAAAGGAGTCCTGTGTTTTAAAATGGGCAAAGGACAAAGGGATGGGTATTTCTCAAAAAGGTGGGGGGGGGAATAGCAGATAATAAGATGTTCAACATGACTATCCACCAGGAAAATGCAAAATAAAATGATGGGGGCAATTCTAGGGATTTGTTGCATAGGGTTGATAATATTATACTGTATCCTGGGAAATGGTCAGAGGGGTAAATTCTATGCCATGGGACTTTTGACACAAAGAAACACTTGATTTTTTTCTAAGTTAATGAGTCAGAAAAGTCTGCTGATTCTGGCATAATAGAGTGGGCAAATATACTACATAAGTGTTAAAAAATAATTATATGTATATTTGGTGTGTGTGTGTGTGCGTCTATACATACATTTGTCTGGAGTTAGTCTGCCTGCTGAGAGACCTAGGATATTAGTGAAAAAAAAAAAGGTAAGTACAAAACTGGGTGTGATATGCTACTAGCTAGTAGTGAGAAAAGAAAGGAGGTACTTTGTATATATGTACGTGTTCTCTGTAAAGATACCTCAGAAACTGATTGTGCTGGCAAATTATATGTTATGTATATTCTACCAAAGAAAACAAGTGAAAAAAGGGCAAGTATACTGAACAAGTGTAGATCATTCCCACTTGTGCAAGCAAATTATATGTGTCAGCACATGTATAGAAGAGCCCAGTAACACCCTGTACACAATGTGAACCTAGAACTAACGTTAGTATTTATGGAAATCTTTTGATAACTGGATATTCTGCATTAAGAATTTGTTTTGAGCTGGGGGGGGGGCAGTGGTGCAAGCCTTTAATCCCAGCACTTGGGAGGCAGAGCCAGGTGGATCTCAGTGAGTTCGAGGCCAGCCTGGTCTACAGAGTGAGATCCAAGATAGGCACCAAAACTGCACAAAGAAACCCTGTCTCGAAAAACCAAAAAAAAAAAAAAAAATTTGTTTTGAGACCAGCATGGTGGCACATACCTTTGATCTCAGCACTCCTTGGGAGGCTGAGGCAGGAGGATCTCTGTGAGTTGAAGGCCAACTTGGTCTACAGAGCAAGTTCCAGGACAGCAAGAGCTGTTAGAGAAACGCTGTCTCTAAAATACAAAAAAAAGGGGCGGGGGGGGGGGGATGCTGTTTGATAGTTTAAAACAAAACAGAAAAAGTATATCTACAAAAAAAGTTGAGTCACAAATTGAAGTGAGAAATCAGTTGGGCCCTGCGAATTGTTCTTCAGTCTCACTTGGTAAGATCCCCACAGAGCAATGGAGACTTTTCTAAAAGGTAAAGAAATGACCACTTGCATTAGGCATGTACCTGAGTAAATCCAGCTCACTCTTGACGGAACTGACAGTAAAGGAGATTTGCCTTTAATGGCTTTTCTCACCTTTTAGAAATGATCCCATCCTTTGAATTTTAGCCATCTCCCGTGCACCTGAGTTTCCAGTGTTTCAGAAAGGGGCCCTGACTTACCAGAGCTCTGTACAGAACTTCCCTCCAAGGGAACGTTCTGGACCCTTCCTTTCCCTCCTCAAAACTTAACAGCTGCTGGGTCGCTTTCACAAAGGACCTTGCTAAGTGATTAAGGAATTCAATCAACTAACTCAAGCTAAATGTTAATAGCTTCATTTGTCTCTCTATTAGGAGATAATATTTTAATTTTAACAGAGGCCTTCAATGTATTAATTCAAAGGAATGACTAATGGCTTGTGTGGGTGGGAATGGGGGATGGGGAGATTTTGCTAATCACATCACATAAGCAGCTGCTTTGAAAATATCCCCACTTTCAATGGTTTTATGCAAATTGCTCACTGTAAATTTATTAAAGTAAATGTTTTGTATCTGGCAGGAGATGCAAAATTGGCTGGGAATGTGTGATGAAATTATTTGTTTATAATTATTTAATGGTTACCTTTGTATATAACATATGTTGATCCTATTAACAAAATAAATCTGGCCCATAAAAAAAGATGTCTGACAGATGCAGCTGGAGGTGTTTAATTGAATTAATCTGAAGCAGACTTACCACACCACAGGCCCGCAGTATGAAAGGGGCAGCTCATGGGCTATTTTTTTCCAGCTGAGAATGTAAGGGGGAGGGAGTGGCTCCAGATACTTTCTTCAGAGAACAGCACAGAAGCCTGTCTGTTCCAGATTGGGGAAAAAAAAATCACAGAAGGGTGATTTTGTCGTACAAGAGCATCATTGCTTCTGCAGAAGGGGACCTTATACTGCTCTCAAAAGAAGCAGCTACTTGTCTGAAATCCAGAGGTTGACCAAAGGCTTTTCTAACCAAGCAGCTCTTTACAGGATGGTGAGAAGAAAAGCACTTTTGGCATAGTCTCGTCAATAGGACACTGTTCTAAAACTCCAGTGGTGAACAGGCTCCAAAGGCTGCTTGAGACAGAGTGATTCAAAATAATTATGTTCCTAACGTGGAGAAATGGCATGTGCCTGGTGCACTGTGTTATTTTATTTATACTCGGCTCCTGCTTTCGTCAGTTTTGTAACTTTTCTGAACTGCTGTAATAAACATGTATGACTGCTATCTGCATTGTATTGTTCCTGGAGTTTTAATGTGCCGTCAGGTCAAGCCTAACTAACCCTTACTGCTGGCCAGGCCTTCCCAATCAACAGTGTCAGGTACTTCCTGTCTGGCTTCCACAACATCACACCTTTCCTGGTTTTCCTACAGTCTCACTACCTGTTCCTCAACTTCCGTTGTTTCTTCCTCCTGCTTTATTGCTCCTGAAGACTGTATGCCCCAGAACTCAAGCCTTGGTTCCCCTTTCCATAAATACTCACTCTTATGGGACATCCTCTAGTCCTATGATTTCCAGTATGATCCATATACTGATGGATCCCAGTTTCATCTTCAGCTCAGACTTCTCCCTCGGGGCCAAGCTTGCATATTCTTATAAGTATTTTACATCTCTACCTGGCTGCCTCATAGGCAATGCTAAGAATTGTGGGGCATACATGGGCTGCAAAGAGGATGCTAAGAGAAATTTAGACAAACAGAGCTTAAGCTTTAAGCTGTTTACGAACAGAGAGTGGATACAAATGGTACCAGAGGAAGTTAGTTTAAGCTGTTTGTGCAGAGAATAGATACAGGCTAAGAAAAAGTTAGCTTGGGTTGTTTGTATGGAGATTACAGACAAATAGTGAGAAGGGAAGTTAGCTCAAGTTATTTATGCTAAGATAAGATACTAAAAAACAGGAGATGGTGTCAGGACATAAACAACTTGTAAATAGGGTGACCTTTAAAATGATTGGTTGGTTCCTTCACCCCCTCCTAGGGTTCTGAGGTTTTCTGGTATAAAAGAGGCTTACTGCCTATCAATAAACGAGTTCTTGCTTGACTTGACTCCCTGCTGTGTCCGATTGTCTCCGGGTAAGAGGGAGGCTGGGCAACCAGCAAGCGGCTCGCACTTACCTTTCCGGTTCCAGGCCACCTCTTCACAGGTGACCTAAGTTCCCGGTGGGGCAGGTCCCCACAAACAATGTGGCCCAAAATGAACTCTTATTTTCTACCCCTCCTCATTTCATTTAGTGGCATCATCTAACTACTTAAACCAGACTGGGGTTGTCATCCTTGACACTTTCCATGCCCCAGTGCCCCACATCTAACTTATAATCGAGTCAGATTTTCATTTTCTCACTTTTACTTACATTAATCACACTGGCCAGTCATCCTTTCAAAATGGAAACCCTATCATTTAAAGCTTCATTCCCTGCTTAAAACTCTTGAGTCTCCTCCTCTCATTGCCATTAAAAGGAGTTTCAGATTGCATAAGGTATGCCAGACCAGGCATTAGCTGTTGTGATGGCTGTTCTTAGTTGTCAACTTGACTATGTCTGGAATGAACTACAATCCTCCGGAAATGGAGGGCACACTTGTGATCCGGATCTTGAGGCAGGATGACTACATGCCTTTGATCTGGATGTTGGGGCAGGATGACATACTTCTTTGATCCAGATCTTGAGGCAGGAAGGCACACCTTTAACCTGGGCCACACCTCCTGCTGGAAGCCTAGATAAGGACAATGGAAGAAGGAAGTGTTCATTGTTGGCCTGCTTGCCCTCACCTTGTCAGCACATTCATTCCTTCACTAGCATTCTAGCCTACTTCTTCAGGATTCCAGCATCTACAGAAGACCAGCTGAGACACCCGGCCTCGTGGGACTCAGCAACTCCAGATCCGTGGACTTTCCTCTCATAGCTAGCCATTGTCGGACTGCAGCCTGCAAGTCATTCCAATAAATTCCCACATAGACAGACAGACAGACAGACAGATGATAGACAGATAGATGATAGAGAGAGAGATAAAGAGATATACAGGGAGATAGGGAGAGAGAGAGATTCATTCCATAAGTTCTGTGCTTCTAGAGAACCCTGACTAATAACAGCCATTCTCTGCCAAATTCTCCAACTTCATCTTATCCAACTCTCATCCTTGCTCATGACAATCTAAGCACACTGGCCTTCTGACACCCCTGGAACTGTACACTGCTCTTAGACACACACACCCCCAAGAACTCCACGTACTCTTTTCCTTCTTCTGCAATGTTTTTCCTTCCACTCTCCACATGGCTGTCTAATGTCTTCCCTCAGATTACATAGCACCTAATCAGACAATCCTTTCTGAACACTCTATCTAACGTAGCCCCTTCTGTTTGTCTTCATCATCCTCTAATGTAGTATAGCCTAGTCTTTTCTTTGGGAAACTTATCACCAGATTTAAAAAATCACATGTTTATTTTTTGCACTCACATATATGCACTCACATATCTATGCACAAACACAAATATGCATTCCATGAGACTGAAAGTTTTGCCTATCTCTATCACTGGTGTACTTCTAACACATCAAACAGGACCTGGATCACAGTAAATGCTAGTATTTGCCACATAATATAAGTAAACTGATAAAAAGAATATGGTCCAGAAATGACCTTTGCAACCTGACCTAGATTTACCCTAATTTTCAACACATACTGAGAATATGGAGAAGCTCTCTTAACAGAACTAGTACAGTCATAACAGGCTCATGATGGGAGGTCAGACACATGACTCAGATCTCAACTGCCTATATTCTAATTTTTAAACTGGCTCTATAAATTTAGTGTCCTTTAAGACATTAACTGGTATTATGAGAAAAGGAGGATTTGATCAAAGATGTGTAGAAAATGCTACAGTCTCTCTCAGAGCCTCACAGCACACATTAGCATATTAAGACTCTAAGAAGTTCTGCCAGAAATAAAATCTATTTGTACTTTGTTTAACATTTCCCCCAACATGTTTGACCATGAAACATTTATGGTCTATCCACTTATTAACATCTCACAGTGGGGTGGGAATGTAGCTCATAGTAGAATGCTTGTTTAGCATGTGTAAGGCACTGGATTCCATCTCTAACACCACAGTAAAACAACATCTTACAATGCCCTACAATCTTCAAAACATAGTTTGGAAGCACTGCCATAGATATTTAGGTAAAGTGTGTGTGTGTGTGTGTGTGTGTGTGTGTGTGTGTGTGTGTGTGATGAATATTGATCAATGTTAAATTAAGATTCAAAGCAGTAAATCTTAATCAAAAGATTCATTTGTGAAATGAAGTAGATCAGAATGCAACTTTAAAATAAGACAATGAAGGGGCTGGAGAGATGGCTCAGAGTTTAAGAGCACTGGCTGCTCCTCCAGAGGTCCTGAGTACAATTCCCAGCGCCCATATAACAGCTCACAACCTTTTATGGGATCTGCAGATGTATGTGCAAACAAAACATCAATATTTATAAAATAAATAAATCTTTAAAATAAGGCAACGATTGGAGACAGTGCATCCTGTTAATATAAACCTAGTGGTGGTTTGAATAGAAATTGCCCCATAGACTCATGTGTTTGAATGCTTGGCTCATAATGAATAGCACTATTAGGAAGTGTGGCCTTGTTGGAGGAAGTGTGTCACTGTTGGTGCCCACTTTGTAGTCTCAGAAGCTCAAGCTCACTTAGAGGCTCTCAGTCTCCTTCTGCTGCTTGCAGATCAAAATGTAGAACTAACTCTCAGCTCCTTCTCCAGCACCATGTCTGCCTACATGCCACCATTCTTCTCACCATGATGATAATGGACTAAACCTCTGAAACTGTAAGCCACTCCCAATTAAATGTTTTACTTTATAAGAGTTGCCATAGTCGCCGGGCGGTGGTGGCGCACGCCTTTAATCCCAGCACTCGGGAGGCAGAGCCAGGCGGATCTCTGTGAGTTCGAGGCCAGCCTGGGCTACCAAGTGAGTTCCAGGAGAGGCGCAAAGCTACACAGAGAAACCCTGTCTCGAAAAACCAAAAAAAAAAAAAAAAGAGTTGCCATAGTCATGGTGTCTCTTCACAGCAATAGAAACCCTAAGACGACCTATTAAGAATGAACTGGCCTACAGTAGGTGAACAGTGTTGCTCTAAATTAGTTCAAATGTTATTGCCTCATAGAATTATTACTACATCACTGACAATATGGAAAAGACTGGTGAAGTGAGTATGGAAATAGTTCAGTTGGTAAGATGCTTTCCATGCAAGTTTGATGTCTTGAATTTGATCCCTAGACATACATAGAATCTGAACAAAGTGGCACATGCTTCTAATACCAGTACTGGAGAGGTAGAGATAGGTGGATCCCTGGGGATTCACTGGCCACCAGCCTAGTCTAACTTGGAGCCAAAGGTTCTAATGAGACTCTGTCTCAAAAAAAAATAAGATGGATGATCCATGAGAGCTAGCACCTAAAGTTTAGGTAACTCTAGCCTCCACATGGGTACTTGTATACACATGTATATATATACCTGAACACACATGAACATGCATACACACATGAATACACACAGATATCAATGATATGCTGTTGGTGATCCTTAGGAATACACAAAAGCAGGGGAAAGTATTAATATCAAATTAAAAGACTAGAAATGAGCAGCTATTATAAGGGAAGTGTGTGAAAAGGTTTGGTGGTACCTGTCTTTAATCCCAGTACACAAGAGGCAAGGACGGACAGATCTCTGTTTGAGGCTAGTCTGACCTACATAGCAAGTTGAAGGCCAGCCAGGGCTACATAGTGAGACCCTGTCTAACAAAAAGTAGAAGAGAAGGGGGGAAGGTGGTACTTGCAATGACCAGTGGAAATAAAAGTTGGCTTGAAGTCAGACACATCGGTATTGCTCTTACCCATCTTAGTATTTCTTTTGGTTCTTTGAGCACTCTACATTGATTCATGCTTATAGCTTCTGCAGTTACTGTTCCCTCTGCCTAGAGCAGAGATAGCCAAAGCTTTTTCTGTTGTAGGCATATGGAAATATTTCAGGCTTTGTGGGGCATATGATCTCTATCCCAACTACTCAGCACTGCTGTTACTGCAAAAGTAACCATAACGATGCATAAACAATAAAACTTTACTTTCAGAATGAGAATGTTGTTCAATCTAGAGCAAACACTGCAAAAAAATCCTTATAAATAATTCTTTTTATTCAAAATTTAACATAGCCGGGCGGTGGTGGCGCACGCCTTTAATCCCAGCACTCGGGAGGCAGAGCCAGGCGGATCTCTGTGAGTTCGAGGCCAGCCTGGGCTACCAAGTGAGTCCCAGGAAAGGCGCAAAGCTACACAGAGAAACCCTGTCTCGAAAAACCAAAAAAAAAAAAAAAAAATTTAACATAAACATTATTGTCTCAAATGATACTATCCAATCTAAAGTAGCCACACTAATTTGCTTTATGTGCTTTAAAATTTAGCTATTTTAATTATTTCTATTATACCTATCTCAAAATATTATTTTCTTACTTGTTGATTTCCCCCACACACCAAAATAATAACTAATATTTATTAAGCTTTTTTGTATATTTGGCACTGTTCTGAACACTTCACATGCATTAACTCTTTTAATATTTATAATAACATATTGAAAATAATCCTTAATTGACTCATTTTGTAGATGAGGAAATGAAGACTGAAACATTAAGTAATTTATTCTCAATCTCATAGCTGAGTTGGTGATGGTTCCAGGATTTAGACCCTGGTCCCTAAGCAATGTGCTACATTACATTTCAATGATAAACTCCAAATTGTGTGTATCCAATCTGTCTTGTTTAATGATGGCCCTTGAACAATGGCTAGCATCTGGTCAATAAATATTTGTCAACATAATAAAAATTCTAAGATTCTCTGTTAAAGGGAGTCAGTATTCAATAAATTTGAAATTCGATTTTTTTTGATGAAGCTACTAGATGAGTCAAGAAAAAAGTACAATGTTGTGTGTGGTGGTTTAAATGAGAATGGCCCCTATAGGCTCATATCTTTGAATGCTTGGTCTCTATTCGATGGAACTGTTTGGGAAGGGTTAGGAGGAGCTGTGGCCTTTCCAGAGGAGGTAGGTCCTTAGGGGTTGGCTTTGAGGTTTCAAAAGTTCATGCCATTCTCAATTAGTTCTCTTTCTCTGCCTCCTGGCTGTGGATCAGCATGTAAGCTCTTAACTACTACTCTGGCACCACACCTGCCTGCTGCCATGCTCCCTGACATGATGATGGTCATTAACTCTAACCCTCTGAAACTGTAAGCAAGCCCAAATAAACTCTTTCTTATATAAGTTGCCTTGGTAATGGCAATAGAAAAGTAATCAAGACATTGTGTTATTTTCATTTTAGCAGATCATTAAACATGATTTTCTATTTCACAAAACCTTTCCATGTCATTTGATGCTGTTTCTCTTTCCCTTTTTGTTTGATTTTCATGACATTTTTTGGTTTCCTAGTTCCCTGTACACCTTAATATTTTTACTTTGTCCTTTGTAACATCTTCTACCCCATCAATCAGCCCCTAAACTGTGGATGTTAACCAGGATTCCACCCTCAGCCCTTGGCTCTTTCCATTTCCCAAATGCTCTTAAGTAGTCCCCTCCATTTTTACTGTTTCCATTTTTTGCTGCATCCTGATAACGCTTCAGTCTAATACCTGGGCCGATTTTTATTTCAAGCCTGAGAAGTTCCCACAAGCACCTCAAGTTTACATGTCCAAAATGAAATTTCTATTCTTTTTCTTATAGCACCTCCTCAATTACTGACATCATCTGTTGCTCCCACTCTGCTTTCACTCTGCCCATATCTAAACACCAGCCTCATCTCAATGATTTTACTACTCAGATTTCTCAACTTATCACACAGCTATAGTCAACTCCTTTGGTCTCTTCTCTAGTTTTGCATCTATTCCATTCTCAACATGCCTCCCAGAAATGCTCTTTTTTTCCTTTATTTATTATTTGTGCAGTGTGTGTGTGTGTGTGTGTGTGTGTGTGTGTGTGTGTGTGTGTTATGGATGCGTGGGAGTACACAGTTGTAGAGGTCAGAGGGCAGCTTTCAGAAGTCAGTTCTTTCCTTCCTCTTTCTCTGTGGAACTGAAATCAGGTCAGAAAATTTTAGGAATACTAACTTCTCATTGTATTGTTATTATTACATTGTATTGTATTATTAGGATACGTTTATTTACAGATTGATTTAGATGAGTTGAGAATCACTGAAAACAGGGCCTATAATAGTGTTTTCCAACCCTTAAATTCTTTAATTTGTGACATATTTTCATGAAAGGAAAAAAAACCTCAATTATGTATAACTGTGGGAAACTAGCTGGTTAGTGAATAGGTAAGTTCACTGAAGACAGTTTTTTAGAAGGGACTTTAAATTTCCAAGAAAATCTAAATTTCAAAGAGTGAAAATGTAGTCCGGACAAAATAAGCAGAAATATATGACAATTAATACAACAATTTTTATTTCATTTCAAAAGATTTCAATGTATACTTATATAATAAAATAAGATATATGGTTGTAGCTATAAAACAATTTGATTGGTTTTCATATATATCTTACATAATATAAATCAAACTCATCATTCTAGGGTTTAGCTTTCCAATGTAAATCCTTTTCCTGAAGGAGCCTATGGTTTAGTAAGAGGAAGACAAACAGACAATTTAAAAAGTAGCAAAGTAGAATAATTACAAGCTGCTACAGACCATGTAAAATAGAGTCATAATAAGTAGTGGAAGGGGGTAGTAAGGAAAGATGGGTCTAAAAGAATAGCAGCTACTTAGGGAAGAAGGGCATGTGTGAAGGATGGGATAGTAGCTCAAAAGCCAAAGGAAATGTGCTAACTTCAATGAAGTGATGATATTCGGAGCACACAAACTGAACGTGGAGTGGAATGAAATGAAAGGAAGTTGATGAAGTTGTCACAGAATAGGTCATAAAAGTTCCATGTGACATTCCAAGGAGTGTGAACACAATTCAGAATATGTGATTTTGAATGGAGAATTGTCATGATGAAATTCCATAGTACAATAAATACTCAAATAGCTATGGAAAGGATAAACTCAAAGGGGATAGGGACTGAAGTAAGAGGGCTGTTCTGAAAAAAACTTCATTATGTTAAGTAAGAAGTAATGAAGAGAGCACATATTTGAAAGGGATTTAAAATGTAAATAGAACTTTGGGACGAAATAACTGAGGGAGAAGTGAAAGGTCAGGTTTCTGTTTGCACATGAGGGATAGCAGTGCCACTAAGTTCTTCAAAAAGAATACAGATGGAAGAGGAGAAATTTGAGGGACACAGGAATGGGGAAATGAGGAAGAACAACAAGATTAGCTTGGACTGAAGTTATGAAACAACTAGTTGGAATTGCTGAGCTGAAAAATGGATGTTCCAGTGATTCTCAGAAGAGATGAGGGCTGATGACACAGGTGTGGATACAAGCAGACACATTGGAATTAAAACAGCAGATAAATTACTCAAGGAAGAGTCTGCACAATGCATTGAGAACTGAGCTGTGGACAGAATCTTAGAGGACACCAACATTTAAGGAGTGATAGAGGAAAAGTAGCCATAGAAAAATACAAGACATACAGCCAGAGAGGTAAGAAAAACAGAAGGGTGGGGTGCCATAGAGCTAAATATATTTATTGGTTTTTGTGGTGATTTGAATGTAATTGGCCCCCATAAACTCATTGGGAGTGGCATTATTAGGATGTGTAGCTTTGTTGGAGTAGATGTGGCCATGTTGGAGGAAGTGTATCACTGTGGAGGCGGGCTTTGAGGTCTCATATATGCTCAAGCCACACCCAGTATTTTAGTTCACTTCCTGTTGCCTGTGAATCAAGATGTATTAACTCGGGGCTGGAGAGATGGCTCAGAGGTTAAGAGCACCGCTTGCTCTTCCAAAGGTCCTGAGTTCAATTCCCAGCAACCATATGGTGGCTCACAACCACCTGTAATGAGATCTGGTGCCCTCTTCTGGCCTGCAGGGATATGTGCACTGTATACATAATAAATAAAAAAAAATTAAAAAAAAGATGTATTAACTCTTGGCTTCTTCTCCACCACCATGTCTTCCTGCATGCCATCATGTGACAGCATAATAATGGACTAAATCTCCGAAACTTTAAGCCACCTCATTAAATGTTTTCCATTATAAGAGTAGCCGTGCTCATGGTGTCTCTTCACAGCAATAGAAATCCTAACTAAGACAGAGATTGGTACCAGGAGTGGGGTATTGCTGTGATAGGCCTCACCATGCTTTTGTTTGAAGGAATATGGACCTTTGGACTGTAATTAGAAAAGCAGTTGAATGCTTTAAGTGCTGTTTAATGGGTTATACTAGTAAGAGCATGGAAGACAATGGTGCTAAATGAGATTTGAACTATGGGTATCTGGCTCAAGAGGTTTCAAAGGACAAGACTATTAATATGTTGCCTAGAGATTGTTCTTGTGATATTTTGGTGAAGAATGCGGCTGTTTTTGCCCTTATCCAAAGAGTCTGCCTGAGGCTAAAATGAAGAGTTTTGGATTAATTCCCTTGACAGAGGAAATCCCAAATCAGCCTAGTATAGACTCTGTCTTATGGTTATTAGTGTTAACTCTAAAGAAGATTTATAATGAAAAGGAGTAAGTTAAGCAAGGAAAATACAAAATGTACAATTTGAGGAGAAAGTGATTATCAGGAAGTAGAATGGAACAAAGTCCTGTATTCAAGGAGATAAACATATTAAGAAATGGAATAAAGGGTGTGGTGACCTCAGGGCAAGATCCCACCCAGCTAAGCTTACAACTTCTGAAAAAGGAATTAAAGGAAAGCTTAGAGCTGGGTGTGACTTTTAATCCCAGCACTCGGAAGGCAGAGGCTAGAGGATCTCTGAGTTTGAGGCCAGTCTGGTCTATGGAGCAAGGTCCAGAACAGCCAAGCTTAGTCAGTTAAGGTAACCACTGAAAACAGAAAGCTGGTGAAGATGTAAGTGAAAGATCTCAGAGTTCAAGGCCTGCCTGGTCTGCAGATCCAGTTTCAGGACAGCCAGGCTTAGGCAGTGAAGGAAACCATGGGTATCAGAAAGCTGATGAAGATGCAACTGAACAAGGGGGCCATGTTCCAACCCCAGTAAGCAGTAGAATTTGGCAGCTTCAGCCACATGGTCCTGGTTATAAGAATAGAAGAAAGGGGTTATGGAATATTCCTCTGTGACTAAGAAAAGCTGCTGAGGCCAGGCATATGTCAGGGGTGTCCCTGAATGTAGGCCTAGAGAGGCCATTGTGTGAAGCTGTGAAAGTGAAGCTTGGATTGCCTTGGAGACCCCAAGATGTTAAAGATGCAAGAGCCATGGGATGCCTGCTGATGAAAGCTGCTAACAGAGAGTGGAACCAGCCAAAGAGAAAGAACTTTATTACAGTCAACAAAGCTGAAAGTGGTTGGAGATCTGAAGAGCATTTTGACATCAGACATAGAGATGCCGAGTTTGAAGTTTGCCCAGCTGGTTTTCAGTCTTGCTTTGGTCCAGTATTTCCTCATTGTGTTCCCTTACCTACATTTTATAATGGTAATGTATATCCTGTGCCATTGTATGTTGGAAATATGTGATTTTTTTTATTTTCATTTTATAGGGGATTACAGTTAAGAGATTACATGAATCTCAGAAGAGACTTTGAACTTTGGACTTTTAAATATTGTTGAGACTGTGATAGACTATGAGGACTTTTGAAGTTGGACTAAATGCACTTTGCATTATGATATTGTTACAAGCTTATGGGAGCCAGGGAATAGAATGTGGTAGTTTGAAAGTAATTGCTTCCATAAGCTCATAGGGAGTGGCACTATTATGAGGTGCAGCTTTGTTGGAGTAGGTAGTGTCTTGTTGAAGAAAGTGTGTCACTGTGGAGGCTGACTTTGAGGTCTCATACATGCTCAAGTCTCACTCAGTGTCTCAGTTCACTTCCTGTTGCTTTCAGATCAAGATGTAGGAATCTCAGCTACTTCTCCAGCACCACGTTTGCCTGCACACCACCATGTCCCACCATGATGACAATGGACTAAACCTCTGAACTATAAGCCACTCCAATTAAATGTTTTCCTTTAGAAGAGCTGTCCTGGTTATGGTGTCTCTTCACAGCAATAGAAATCCTAACAAAGACCATTTCCTATTGCTAAATAACCATATTGTGGCTGAAAACAACACAAACTTATTACCTTATACTTTTGAGGATGAGGCATCTAAAGTTAGTCTTTCCAAGCTAAAGTTAAGGTCTCAAAATGTCTGATTCCTTCTGGAGGCTCTAAGAAGGAATACATTTCTTTTTTTTTTTTAAAGATTTATTTATTTATTATGTATACAGTATTCTGCCTACATGTGTCCCAGAAGAAGGCACCAGATCTCATTATAGGTGGTTGTGAGCCACCATGTGGTTGCTGGGAATTGAACTCAGGACCTTTGGAAGAGCAGTCAGTGCTCTTAACCTCTGAGCCATCTCTCCAGCCCCGGAATACATTTCTTTATCCTTTTCAGTGTCTAGAGATCCTCTACATTCCTTGGTTCATGGATTCTTCCTCTATCTTAAAACCAGTAGCAGTATCAGCACTTCACTATCACTATATTTAAGATCACATTCTCTTCTATATCTGCTCTGCTGCCCCATTCTCAGAATGACCCTTGTTAGTACATTAAGTCCACTAAATAAGCCAGGATAATCTTTCTGTCTCAAGATCTTTAATTACACCTGTAAAGTCTATTCTTTCATGTAAAACAATGTATTAAAAAATTCCAGTGTTGTGAACACAGCCATCTTTGAATGGTGTTATTTTGTTTACTGCGCTAAGGAAGTGGAGACTTTCAAAAAGGGGGAGACTCAATAGAGTCCAACACAGAAGTCAAAGGAAATCAGGATCAAAGTGGCCTTTGGAATTAGCAGATATTAAAAAAAATTGTTATCTCAGCAAGAATTGTTAGGACTATAACTACAGAATAGTAAATTAAAAGACAAATATAATATGTCATGTGTAATGGAATTCTAATCTTTCACCACTATATGAACCAATATAGAACAGAGAAATAACAAAATGAATCCTATGATGCTTAATTGGAATTCAAAGATTAGTACAAAGCAATTGTTTTTAATATAGATATAGATCAATATAGATAATACAATTTAGATATACAGAAATATATGTGCATTAATGTTTACACACCTCTACCAATATGAATGCAAACACATACATATGTAGACACACACACACATATATATATGTATAAATACAATCTATTTTGTAGCTCATTCCACCAAAAGATATTACAAACAAATAAGAACAGTAGGTATCTTAGCTTCTAAACCTGGAAATCAGAAAATCAGAACAGAACAAATCTGAACAGAAATCAGAAAATTAAAAAGAAACCATTGAGGGCGGAAATAGAGAGAGAAATAACAGGGTACAGTGATCTGCTCAGAGAAATGGGAAAAATGGGGAAGGGCTCTAATTAGGGAAGAAGGAAGGAGATAAATACAAAAAAAATGATATGGGAGGATAAAATAATAGTAATAATGAATTAAAAGTCATAAAGAATCATACTTTTAACTTTCTATCTAAAAACAACTGTAAGTTAGTGTATAAATATATACATGTAGTTTAAATGAAATTTTCCCATCTAGGTTGATGTTACTTTCTCCAAGAGCTAAAGATCATCTCACAAAAACCTTAAAACCAGGCATGAGAAGTACTTTTTTGAGTTTTTGGTTAGGGTAGTCTAAGAGACTCCCAAAACACTAGGCTAGTGCAATTGACTTTGGTTGCTCCTTAAAGGTAGAAGTTAAGTCTCAATTGCTGAATAAACTATGTGTTTTGGACACAGGGTACTGAGGACCCTCAAGCTGTAGTATATCTGAAAGCCTCCTCACTAAGTACTAGCTTTCATGGTACAAGAAGTTGTCATGCAAGCTTCCAAAAGAAGAGAAGCAACCAATAGTCATACCTAGCAATGATACCTATGAACCACAACAATGACTAGCATGGCACAATAATCCTAAGGATGCACCAGTGGCACACATACCTTGGCAGTAACCAATTGGACTTAAGACCCACTCAACAAGAGGGAAATCATGCCTGGTAATGGAAACCTAGACAACTACCCAAAGCTAGTGAAGTCATGGATCTTGGAGGAGAACCTATGGCCACCACTTTACTAAGCCAAAATAATCCCTAACTACATTCTAAATATTTGTCCTTATATACACAGGTAAGTGGAGTCCTTACTCCTCAAGGAAACTTCCCAGAGACCATTACGAAAACCACAACCAATCGAAATGCAGAGTTGTGGGGCCCAGTCCCTACTGACACAATGCAACTCTCTTACCTAAGGCTCAGAGAGCATTGCAGACAAGGGACTGGAGAATTGTAGGCGCCACAGGAACAAGAGGTTTGCCATGAGACTTCATCTCCTAGGAATATCAGAAGATACACTCATGAAGTCTCACCAACATAGCTGCCTAAATATCACCTGATATGATACTTAGCAATACTTCATGCTAATGTGGATGGGGAAAATCTCATAAGACCTCAACTCTACACAAAGATGATAGGCAATTAAGGAATTCTGAAGATATAGTCTTCCCCAGGGAAGAAAAGTGCTTCAATTGGTTATTCAATACCAAATGGTCATACAGACTGAGAAGATTGTATTTATATATTTAGGAATGTGTGTGTGTATGTGTGCATATGCATGTAAAAACAACAATTAAAGAAAAAGGGGCTGTAGTGGTTTGAATAAGAATGGCTCCCATATGCTCCCATATTTGAATGCTTAGTCATCAGGGAGTAGCACTACTTAGAGGGATTAGGAGGTGTGGCCTTGTTGGAGTAGGTGTGGCCTTATTGAAGGAAGTCTATCACAGTGGGTGGGCTTTGAGGTTACAGAAGCCCAGGCCAGGCCCAGTGGCTCTTGTCTTCCTACAGCCTTCACATTCAGATATAGAACTCAGCTATCATTTCTGTCTACCTGCCACCATGCTCCCTGCCATGAGGATAATGGGCTAAACCTCCGAAACTATAAGCAAGCCCCCAATTAAATGCTTTCTTTTTATAAGAGTCTCCATGGTCATGGTGTCTCTTCACAGCAATAGAACACTGACTAAGACAGAAGCCATAAATTTAAAAGAAAGCAGGGTGGTACATGAGAGGGTTTGGAGGGAGAAAAAGGAAGGGGAAATACTGGAATTATATTATAATCTCGAAAAGGAAAAAAATACGCATCTAATTCTTGGGCTCTAAAGGCCACTCAACACTAAAAAGAACATGACTGGTTCTGAGACCAGGGTTGCACCATAATAATTGAATCAAAACAACACTGAACAATCTCAGCAGCTGGCATTTATAAATTTACACACACACACACACACACACACACACACACACACACACACACACCTAACAATTCTTATTTCAAATAAAAGACCATGAATTTGAGGAGTGGGAGGGACACTGGAAGAACTGAAGGAGATGGGAATAATGTAAATAGAATGCTCATGAATAAACTTCTCAAAAAGTCAATAAAATTTAAAACATAATTCAATTACAGAATAATCACCACTGAATGCTAAAACTGGTGGATGAAAGTCTGAGGAGTAATGAGATATTTGTATCTTCTCAAAGTATCTTAAGCAAGTGGTCAAACTTAATATGGCCATTAAAGGAACAAATACTCATCACATGCCTACCAAGGGCACAGCACTTCTATGATATTCCTTTTTAACGTGCATAAAGTTAATGTAATAATGAATAATGAGGAGAATTCCTGTACACGCTGTAGTGATTTGAATAGGTATGGCCCATGTATCTGAATGCTTGGTCAGGGAATGTCACTATTAGAAGGTATGGCTTTTTTGGAGTAGGTGTGGCCTTGTTGGAGGAAGTGTGCCACTATGGAGGTGGGCTTTGAAGTCTCATATATGCTGGATCCATGCTCAGTGAGACAGACTAACTCCTGTTGCCTGCTGGATCAAGATGTAGAACTCTCAGTTCTTTCTCTGGCACCATGTCTGTCTGCATGCCATCATGCCCCCTGCCATGGTGATAATGGATTAAACCTCTGAAACTGTAAGCCAGCCCCAATTTAATGCTTTCCTTTAAAAGTTGTAGACATGGTGTCTCTTCACAGCAATAGACATCCTAATTAAGACACAAACATCCTAAGGGATGTTCTACAAAATGGCTGGACTGTACTCTTCTGAGTTGTCAATGTCATGAAACATATCCAGATTAAAAAACACATGAAAATTGAATACAGCTCAACTAAGATTTTCTTCTTCTTTTAGGGACATTATTGGGACAAGAAATGGAGTAAAATCTGAATTAGACATGTACATTAGCTAATTATTGTTAGTTTCCTGATTTTGAGTAGCTACACCTGGGTTGCTTAAGAAAGCATCATTTATCTTAAATATGTTGGTAATAGGATTCAAGAGTCAGTGGTATTGTTTCAGCAATGCACTATAAGAGCAGAAGAGAAGAGGTGTGTATGACTGGGTAGCTGTGTGTACACTTGTAGAGAGGGAGGGAGAGAGGAGGAGGGAGAGAGAAGGAGCAAGGGAGTTAGAATTATGGTAAATATGGTACATATTTACATTTGAAAAATCTAGGGGAGGGTAAATGAGTTTTTTCCTTCTACTCAGTGCAACTTGCCCATAAATCTGAAATTACATCAAAATAATTAGGTAAAATAAATTATTATGAAGTGAAGAAGTGAAGAGAGCAACTCATTTTCAACCAATCTTATTTTCTAACTTCATCAAGTTTGACTAAAGGGACATTCTGTGGTCGTATTGGTGGCAGCTGCTGCTTTTGTACTGATGAGAGTGATTCTTGCCTGTTTATAGTCTCTAGGAAAACATGAAATGGCGATAGTGTAACAATGAGGGAGAGATCAGGCAATATTGACATCAGGAACATTGATAAGGCATAGCCTTGGGTAGGAGAATGGACAGATTCCCTGCTCATGAAAGCTTAGAAGTGTGCCTATGCAGGCAAATATGTAGAATGTTGGTAGGAGAGCCTTCCCTCCCACTAGGGCAGGCATCCTTATCCTGTGGGTTGAGACCCCTTTGGGGGTCACACAACCCTTTCACAGGGTCATATAAGGCCATCTGCATATCAGAACTTTACATTACAAGTCATAACAGCAGCAAAATTATAGTTATGAAGTAGCAATGCAAATAATTGTATGGTTGGGGGTCATCACAACATGAGGAATTGTATTAAGGGGTCACAGCATTAGGAGGGTTGAGAAGCTCTGCACTATAGTATTTATGGAGTCTTAGCAAGTGTATCTAAGAAGTGTAAGGAGAGTAGTGATAAAGTGCCCTATTTGGAAAGTGGTTTTACAATCAAAATAGCTGTTCTGAGGAATGGGAGAGGGAAAAAAGAGTAAATGCTGAATTATCTAGCATTGTTTAGGATACAGCTTAGGCTCAAGGGAGTTAAAATCCAATTATAAAAAAATGACTCGTGTAGACGAATTTCTAAATAGTCTTATTAAAATAAAAAACATGGAGCCAAATTAAGGGGTGGAAGCCTTAGATCAGGGAAATAGTGAGAGCCACCAGCCAACCTTATCTCACCAACTCTGCAGCTTCAAGTTACTTCCAGTCTATCCACGCCTTCATTGCCTTGCTATTCTGCCCTTTCATTGGCTATCTTAGCGCAGCTACCTCACTTTCTCTTCCTACACAGCTCTGTCACCATCTGTCTGTCTGTACAGACCTCCAGTCTTTATGGTTGGTACTGGGATTAAAGGCATGTGTCACCACTCTTGACTCTCTTCCCTAGTGTGGCCTTGAACACACAGAGATCCTGCCTGCTAAGAGATTAAAGGTGTGTGCTGCCTGACTTCTTGTTTACTTAAAATGGTTGGCCTTTTCCCCCTGATCTCCAGGCAAGCTTTATTTATTAACATACAAAAAAAAAATCACATTTCAGCACAAATAAAATATCACCACAGACTTGAAACTGGTTGTATGGTCAACAATCAGGAGGTGTGAGAGAACCTAGAGTTCAAGGTCATCTACAATAGTGAGTTCAAGGCCAGCCTGGGCCGCATGGCATGTTTGCAAAAGAGTAAACACATTTGTTGACTCACTCTATATAATGGTTTTACCTCCTACTCCACAAAGTTTGTACTTCAGTATTCACGTGGGTGAAACACAAGATTTCCAGTCCCTTTACCTGTTTGTCTCCCATGATCTTTATCTTAACTCTAATAACTCAGCCACTTACTTCCATGCTAATACTCCGGACCTGACCATCATAAAAATTATAGCACTTCTGCCATTTTTATTTGAAATACCCAATCCTCTACCATCCATCACTGACAACCCACATTCCCTCACATCCTCATAGCCTCTATAAGATCTCAAATCTACTATTTATTGCCACTCTAAATATTCGTCGGCCTGCCTCCTGACTTCATTCCTTAGCCAGTCCTGTATGAATGTTTCATCCTTACAAATACATTCAACTTCCTTGGCCATTTACTCCTCAGCCCACTGACAAAACCCTAACCCCAAATGCACACTACCATTTGCTTTCTTGGAGTCTGACCTAAGCTACTGAAGAGTGCAGGAGAATATCACACAACTGATCTGACAGGCAGGTCTTGCTTCAGAATTATGAAATTAGACCTCACAAAGTAACTCAGTCCCTCTCCTGTACTTTGAATCACATCCTATTAGTCTCAAAGTATCTCTTCCTTTATAACTTTTCTCTTTTTCTTTTATAACATCAATCTGTTCCTCTCCCTTGGACCATTTCCATCAGATTTCATTCATGCCCCAATACTCCTTAACAACTAAATAATCTTCACTGACCATATATCCAACTCCAATCTTTCATACTATTCATCTAGTCCACTTTATCATCAATTTCTCATATATGGAGTTGTCTACATCTGCTTTCTCCATTTCCCGCCTTTGTACTCAATTCCCAGTTCATTATAATCAGACCTCCCCACCAAAATAGCTGTTGTCATCAATAACCTGGACGTTACCAAATCTAATGGGTACTCATATGTCCTCATTTTACTCATCTTGTCAGCAGATTCAGCACTGCTGAACACTCCTTCCATTTTGAAATACACATTGCTGTTGCCTTTTGGACTCTGTAGTTTCATGGTTCTTTTCTTAACTATTCAGCTATTCCTCCTCCTCGGACATCTGATCTTCCTTTAACCTTCAAAAGCACTGGTATTCTGAAGCAATCTGTCCTATCCACTATTCTCTTTTCATTCTATATTCTTTTGGTTGGTGAATTTATCCACTACTGTGGAGCTTATTTGCAGCGGTCCAAAAAGACAGCTCACATGAATTGCTGGTCACTCTCACCCTACCTGTCTTCAGATTCGACTCCTTCACCAGTTTCACCTCAAAAGTCTCACCTTTGCAGATACATTCAATTCCCTTATCCATTTCCTCCTTTCTGGTGTCATACCTAAGAAACCACTGCCTGGTCCAAACTCTTCAAAAGTTATACTTACGTTTTCTTCCAATAATTGCAGACTCTTTGCTCTTAAATTTGTGATTTTGATTCATTTCAGACTGATTTTTGTCAGTGGTGTTAAGTGAGGGTCTAGTTCCATTCTTTTGATTCTTTTGCATGAATATATCCAGCTGTACATCATTTGTTTAAAAGTCTTTTCTCAGTCAGATGTGATGATGCATACTTCTTCTAGTTCCAGGTACTTCAAAGACTGAGGCAGAAGGATCGCTTTCACTCAGATGTTCCAGGCAAGGTTGGGCAAGGTGACAACATCCTGTCTCAAAAACAAAATAAAATTTTCTTAATTGGATGGTCTTGTCAAAACCTTGTCAAAAGTCAGTTATCAGGGACTAGAGAGATGGTTTATTAGTTAAGAGAACAAGTTTATCTTCAAGAGGACCCAGAGTTGATTCCCAGCACCTACATGGTGGCTGGAAATGATTGATAACTCCAGTCCCAGAGGATCTGGTATCTTCTTCTGGCCTCCACAGACACTAGACACACAAGTGGTACAGACATACATGCAGGTAAAACACCCGCACATACTAGAAACCCCATCCAACTACTGAGGGATCTGGATGCAGAGATCCATGGCTAGGCCCCAGGTGGATCTCTGGGAGTCCAATTAGCGAGAATGAGGAGGGTTTATATGAGCGAGAATTGTTGAGACCAAGGTTGGATAAAGCACAGGGACAAATAGCCAAACGAATGGAAACACATGAACTATGAACCAATGGCTGAGGGGTCCCCAACTGGATCAGGCCCTCTGAGTGGGTGAGACAGTTGATTGGCCTGATCTGTTTGGGAGGCACCCAGGCAGTGGCACTGGGTCCTGTGCTCATTGCATGAGTCGGCTGTTTGAAACCTGGGGCCTATGCAGGGTCGCTTGGCTCGGCCTGGGAGGAGGGGACTGGACCTACCTGGACTGAGTCTACCAGGTTGATCTCAGCCAGCGGGGGGAGGCTTTGCCCTGGAGAAGGTGGGAATGGGGGGTGGGCTGGGGGGAAGGTGAGGGGGGGCAGGAGGGGGGAGAACAAGGGAATCCGTGGCTGATATGTAGAACTGAATTGTATTGCAAAATAAAAATAAAAAAATTAAAAAAAAATTAATAAAATATATTAAAAAAAACACCCGCACATATAAAATAGAAATATAAATAACAAATAAACAAACAAAAAACACTATGGGCCATTCTCTTCACTACTTTTCTGCTGTTAATTACCTGAGGGCTTTGTTCCATCATTTTCCTCATTCTAGGGCCCAACTTAGTGGTATAACCACTCTCCGGCAACATTATATATGATATATACATACATACATACACACATTATATATATATTTATATATACATATATATGATGGCAACAGAGGGCAAAAAAGTAGCAAACCATGTGACAGCTCTTCACATTCCCATCTCTAAATGACACTGTTGCTAAAATTTCAGTCCTCGAGCCATGTTGCCAAAACCAACTTCTGAGAGGGTGGAGAAATATCTGTAGGAAGAGGCCTTGAATACAGGTAGTATTCTTCAAACCTCTCATGAAAATCTTAAATGAAAGTCCCCCACCGTTGTTCCCACAATCCTACCTGTTCTTATGCTTCTGTCTAGACTGGTTACTCTCATACAGCGCTTCTTAACTTTGCACTATTGATCTTTGGGCCAGATGATTCTTTCTTGTGAGGGGCTGCTCTGTACACCATAGGGTGTTTTACAGCACTCTCAGCCTCATACCTATACCAATTGTACACAGTCATTACGTTTTTGCACAACCGCATACACAGACACACACTCATACTCCAAATTACAATGCCCAAAATGTCTCCAGTCATTACCAATTGCTCCTGGGAAGCTAATACAGAGGCAAAGCTGGTTGACAATTAGTGCCTTTCTTTAGGTAATAGTTGTCATACAGGTATTTTTTATTAGTATAGTCTTGGCTATTATTGACAGTTTTATCCTATACCTGTTTCATTTATTTTCACTTTCTGTGATGGTCTTTCAAGGGAAATTTCCAATCTAGAGATTTGTGTCCTATTTGGAGTAAATTTATATTATATTATTTATATCTATAATTTCTTCCTCTACCTTTTCTCTGTTGTACGTATGATCTCTGTTAGATAGTGGGCATCTTGGATTAAATCTCTAATTTCCATGGACATGACTTGTGTAAATTAGCTACAATTTTCCTCTGGCTGGTGATCAGTTTAGGAACACAGGCACAAGACAATCAGAGTTTGTAATCTTGTGATGACAGTTACTCATAAGTTCAAGATGGGCAATAACTAATGAGGATCCCAGAGAGACTGAAATAAAATTTGCCTTATTCTTGGAGGAGAGACATGTAATGGGAGCAAGCATATATATAGTGATTACAGCAAGCTGGGCATGGTGGTACACACTTTAAATCCCAGCACTCTGGAGAGGCAAGCAGATCTCTGTGAGTTTGAGGCCAGCCTGGTCTACAGAGTGAATTCCGGGACAGTCAGAACTACATACATAGTGAGACCCTGTCTCAAAAAAGCAAAACAAACAAAAAGTATTTGCTACAAATAACTTTCTTATAAACAAGAAAAACGAGGCCTAGAATGACTGGGGTACTTTAGATGGAAACAAGAGGGACCAAAAATCTTGTGTCCTTTTTGAAATTATCTAGCTGATGAATTAAAAAATCCTGTCGCACACAGTATGTCTGGATGTGCGTTATGTTAGCTAATACATTATACTCCATTGTTGTTGTTGTTGCTATTTAAAATATTTTTATCATTCATAAACTTCATTATAAAAAGTGATAACTAAAAACACACACAGTGAAATTAACTAGCCCCAACCATCTGTAGATCTCAGTGAACTATACAGCTAGATGGCTATTTAGAATGGAAGCTGTGTAGTTTCACATTGGATTTTACACTTTCACTGTGAAATATATTTCTTACACACTTATCCACCACCGGCCCCCAAAAAAATCCATGACAGAGTTAGAACTAGGAAAACAAGTAGCTTTATATCAGCTTTCATATGTAAAAATGCACATTTGGGTACCATGTCACATGTAGGAAAGAGAGTAAAAAGGCGAAATGTTAGGGGATAAGGAAGGACTGAATGCAGGTAATGGGCATGAGTTATGAAAGATAATATACTTCATTATTTAAAGTTGCATGTGGCAGGATTTTCTGTTGTCATTAGCACCCTGATAGTAAACTTTCTACATTTCACCTTTAATTTTACCCTTCTGTTTTGTTTCATTTTTGAGACAGCGTTTCATGTAGCCCCAGGTAGCCTTGAACTCACTGTATAGTCAAAGACAACCTTCAACTCCTGCTGCTTCTGTTTCCCATGTGCTGAGATCGCAGTTGTATTACAGTTGTGCATTAATATGTCTGAAAAATTTTATTCTTACATAAAGGAATTAAATCAATCCTTCATGAATTCAAGCATATGTATTCAGGGTTCATGATCTTTCAACAGGAAAGTTGGATAAAATTACTTTCTTAGTGCTAACTCCAACTTGTGACCTGAAGTCATTGTCTCTGATCAATATCACTCTTTGCTGAATCAGGGAAAAAAGGAATATCCGTCTGAACTTTTAAGAATTATTATTGTGTGCACGTGGGCTTGTGTGTGCCACAACATTCATATGGCAGTGAGAGGGCAATTCTGTGTAGTTGGTTCTCTCTTTCCACCTTTACTTGTGTGCCAGATATCAGACCCAGGTCATCAGGCTTTCGAGGGAAGGCCTTTACCCACTGAACCCTCTCGCCAGCCTCAAACATACCTTTTAAAAGAATGATTACTGTGTACTAGTACTTAGTGTTAAAGCACAATTTCATTTCATTTTTAACAGCTCTGTGCTTATTGCAATAGACTAAAAAGAGAGAGAGAAACCAACCCTGAAGGCTGGGAAGGTAAAATACTTAAGATCATCAACTAGTAAGTGGCAGACTTGGTATTCCAACCACAAGAATTTATTTTAAAGTTGGTACCCTTAAATTGGGGACATTATCCTATCATTCCCTTTCCTTTACTCAGGTTGCTAGAAGTAAACTTCTGAAATTCTTTTTTCCCAGAGAATCAAGCAACGCTGGCTACTTCAGAGTGGAACTCTCTCTTTCCTGCAAGTAAATGTCTCAAGTATGTTCTTATTGATAAAATTATTAAGGCCACTCCACGTAGTTAAAAGGAGATTTATTTAATGGCGTAACTTAAAAATTAAGGGATAGATGGGTCGCAGGGTCTGGGGAAGGTGTCAGTCCAGCGGTGTTCTCTGGAGCTCTGCTCGGTCCACCTCCACCGTTCAGGATCCCGGAACAGAGAGAACGCTGGCCCATCCAGATCTCGGGTCTCCAGGCGCCTCCCTTGGCCCCGCCTTGTAGGCGTGACAGTTGCCGAAGCCTCAATGGGGGTTGGAACTTCCAGATCAAAGCTGGAATGGCTACCCACTACATGTTCTCCTTTCTGGCTTGGCTTCTAGGATCTCTGAGACTCCACATCTCCTGCCATCCAGCCATACTTATCCTCTCTTTTGGGGAGAAAGAGTACCATCTGTCAGGATTTTCTGGCCAATTTAGAGTATTCTACATTCACCAATGGAGTTTACTAATTTTTTTTTCAGTATCTCCCTCCAGCACTTCTTTAAAACAGTAAAATGATTTTTAAGTTACAGAATTAAAGGATTTTTTCACAAGGTGTTTCTAGATGGGTTATTTGGGGGGTATCTCTCAAACTCTCCCTCTAGTGGCTTCCTGCAAAATTGTACCTAAGTGTGTCTTCCTAGGTTCAGAAAATCCTTTGACAAGGTCTTGTGAAGGATAATTTTGGATAAGTTAAGGAACTTTCTCACTGTGTGGCTAGAAGACTCCTCTAGCAGTTCTCACAATGTACTCTTCAAACTCATGCTGAGTACATCAATGGAATAAAGGATAAAAACCACATGATCATCTCAACAGACTCAGAAAAAGCATTTGAAAAAATTCAATACCCCTTTTCCTGATGAAAACCTCTCAGCAAACTATAAATAGAACAGAACTTTTTCACCATGATTAAGGGCATCTCTGAAAGTCCCACACGTACTATCATCAATAGTGAAGATTGAAAACTTTGCTCTGAGATCAGGGACAAGATGTTGTATACAACATTGTACTGGAGGTTCCAATCAGGGCAGTTGGCAAGTTAGTGAAATAAAAAGAATTCAGATTGGAAAATAATAAATGCAATTGTCTCTGTTCACAAGTGCCATGAACGTGTGTGTGTGTATGTGTGTGTGTGTGTGTGTGTGTGTGTGTGTGTCCCTAAGGAGTCCACAAAAAGGACTATGAGGATTAATAAGTTAGCAAAACTGCAGAATAAAAGGTCAATACCCATAGTTGTATATTTAAACACTAATGCTAAAATAATTCAAGATAAAGTTAAGGAAGCAACTATGAGGGGGCTTTAAATGGGGAAAGGGGGAGGAGGGTAACACAAAAGGAGGGGAAGAGAGGTGAGATAAATAACACTAATGATGCTTGAAAAAGACATGGGGCATCATCATTTTATATTTACCTGAAATTACATTTAAGTATATATGTATATATTACACTTATATATATTTAAATGAAGTTGTGTCGTTTGGGGTGATATATACTTCCCCAAGAGCCATAAACCACCTAATAAAAACTCCAGTACCAGGCATGAAAAAATGTTTTTATGAGTTGTTCGGAGGAGACCAAGAGAATGCCAAAGCAATATAGACTATTGCTATTGTCCGTGGTTGTCTTCTAGAAGTTGAAGGTAAGTCTCTATTGCTGAAGATATCACACACTTTGGACATAGAACTTCAGAGATTTGACCCCAAAAACATCCTCCCTGAGTACTAACTTTATGGTACCAGAAGGTGATAGGCAAGCTGTTAAAAGAGGAAAGCAACCGGCAGTCCTAGCCAACCGGGATGCAGTTGTGTGACAAGACGTTTTCTAGGGAGATGCCACACTTATGTCTACTCAGATATAAAGTCCACAATGGACCAAAGTACTTATAGCACCAAAGTTCAACTTGATGAACAAATGAGTTTTATTGGGTCACTTACAGGAGCAGAAACGACTCAAAGACAGCTGTATCACCACAGCCTTCCTCAACTGAGTGACAGTTCACCAAGGCTAGGAACTTGGAATGCACTGCACAGCTCAACAAGATGGAGAATGTCCTTTCCAAGTGACTCAGTTGGTCTAAACCTCTTCCAGGAAGCTCTGCTGGTTTCCGTCTTTTTGCAACTTGCCTGTACTGGAATGACACAGCAACTTGGCCTGTTTACTCTTAAGAAGAAGGAGCCTAGTGAATCTGTTCAATTTCAGGGACTTTCTGAATCTATTTTTTAGTTGTTTATCCTCCTGCCTAAAATGCTTTCCTGCAGGATGGAATGATTCAGTATTAGAGGAAACTGTTACACAACTATGAACCACAACTATAACCAGTACAGCAAGATATACCTAAAGGTGCAATAGTGGCATTTGTATCTTGGTGGTAACCAACAGCTGATTGATTGGACTCGAGGCCTTCTTGCAGGAGGAAAATCATGCCAGCTACTATAAACCTAACCAACAACATATTGCTAGTCATGGATGAGAACCTACCACTGCCACATTCCTAAACCAGTATACTTCCTAATCACATTCTAAATGCTTATCTTTGTATATACAGGTAAGTGTAGCTCTCCTCCTTTATCAAATAAGTGTGTTTTTGCAGTAGATGGAGATCATCACAGAAAACCACAACTGGTCAAATGCAGAGAACAACTGACATGGGGTATCTGGTCCTAACTGCTAACATCTACAACACAACTCCAATACACAAGGCTCAGGAAACATGGGAGAGGCAAAGGACAGATTGTAAGAGTCAGAGGACCAGAAAGTCTTGCTGTGAGATTTTACCATCTAGCTATGATGGGGAAACTATAACCATGAACTCTCCACAGTATGCCTGCCCAAAGAAAATCTGAAAAATTCCAATACCAAATGACATCCCAATGTAGATGAGGAAAATCTCATGTGGCTCCACACCTAGATGAAGAGCTACAAGAATTAACAATATCTGAGAGAAAGAGAATTAGTTTTCCCCAGAGATGAGGTACCTGATTTGTTACTCAGTACTAAGTGGTCAGCTCTAGAAGCATATACATTCAGGCAATACTGAATGGATTCAGCAAATTGTATCTATGTGTTTATTCACTTATGTGTATATGTTTTTATGTATATGTTTTAACAATGGTTAAAAGAGAGAGGGGATAGAGAGAGAACCGTGAATTTGAGAGGGAACAGGAAGGGAGGAGGACATGGGAAAGGGAAGAGGAAGAAGGATAAAATGATATAATTATGTTTTAACAAAATTAATTTTGTTAAAGAAAGCAACTTTGTTCACAATAACATCATGGCTATCCAAAACCAAATCATTAGCCTTAAAACTTAAGCAGCATTACACAGACTCAGTGGGCTGTATTTATATATTTACTCATATAAATGTAACAATAATAATTGAAGAAAAAGGCCACAAAGTTTGAGAAGGAAGCATTGAAAGGGTTGGTAGGAGAGGTGAAATTATGTAATTATATTTTAATTAAATAAAAAACTCAATACTTAATTTAAAATGTTGAGGACAGTATCATTCACATTGAACTATAGGTTTGAAGAAATTCCTATAAGAATTCAAATTTGTTTTTTTTAAAGAAGAAATTGACAAAATGATCTTAAAACTTACGTGAAAATGCAATGGAATCACCAAAAAAAATTTGAAAAGAAAATGTTGGAGGTTTCACACTTCCACATTACAAATGAGATATAATTAACAACCCAGAAGTAACTTTCATATTTGTAGACAACTGATCTTTTAATTGATTTTTAAATTGCACTTATTCATTTTATTTTATGGATCTTTCCAGCCCCAGCCTAGAGTATTGTTAAGCAACTGGTGTTTTGAAGATTGTGACAGAGACCATGAAACAACAGAAAACAAAATGTTTCAACCATACTGAGAGAATGAAGAGTACAGAAGTGCAAACAGGAACATTATGTAAGCAAATTCTTCCTTTATGAAGGGACAAAGTCAATAGCAATATTTCAAATTAAAATAAACAGTCATGTTATTTAGAGGTAAGATATAAACTCCCTACAACTAAAAATGATTTGAAATTAAATTATTGTGTGGGGGCAGGCATAGGATAGGAAGGTGTGAGGCCAAAGGATTTCTTCATTCATCATAATCTCTTCTGGACATTTTATGATCCAAATCAGTGTTTTCATGTTCCTTTGATGACTACTGAAAATTTCCATTTATTCAACTTTATTTTACACAAGCTCTTAAAAAGAGATCATTTCGGTTCCCAGGAATACAGGCATAGAACCCAAATGAAGGCTTCCTAAAAGGAAGTTGTGCTTTGGAAGACAAATCTTACATACCTAATTCATTCCTGAAGAACATTTCACTTTGATCCCCTAATGTTCTAACTGGTAATCTGGCAACTGGCTTCAAAATTAAGATGACAACAAAGGAATTTTATTTTTGTTGATTGTTTAATAGCTTTTCAGAAAGAAAAGGACATCAAAAGGATTTCTGCTCGGTAAGGAATGCAATTTACAGTTGTTGAAGGATGGACTATTGGCAGACCCAGCATTGCTATGTAATAGACTTTTTAAGAAGGGTGTGCTGCAGGAAGATTTCTCTGGTGGATTCCTTTCCTACTGTGGTTGCAAACTTGATTGCAAAGCATCCTCTACCAGTGCCAAAATCGTTGTGAAAGTCTTTTACCTCTCCTCTCGATTGGCACTAGATGTGCTGTCTACCTTCCCTAACACTTAAATTCCAATCTGTGCTGATGGCATGGCTGTCTAGGCAGGTCTCAATAAGGAACTGCATGACATTTTCTGCACTTTCTGCATGGTATTGTGTGAAACAGAAAAGATCTAGTGTTTTTTTCTAATTATTATTCTATCTAATCCATAAATACATTCTTTTTGTTTTTCATAATCATTATTATTTTATTTTTCTTTTTGAGACAGGACAACACTATGTAGCCCAAGTTGTCTTGGGACTCACTAAGCCCAAACAGGCCTCCAATTTATATTGCTACTGTCCTAACTTTTTGAGTACTAGAATTGCAAACATGGGCCACTGTGCCCAGGTACTCATAACTACACTCTTGCTATCTCAAATCTATTAAAGAGATCATATAAAGGGTAAGCTTGCTCATACACCATGTAGAGATTTCTTTCAGTATATTTTCATGCTCATTGTTCTCTCCATGAAAGAACTCACAACACACAATCCTCAAGTCACTGGATGTGATGTGGAATAGGGTATCAAGCAGACATCTTCTCTAGGTCTGGTTTGGAAACATGACCACGGAAACCTTCAATTAAGTTTAAAATACAGAAAGAAGCTACAGGAAGGGGGAAAGTACACACTTGGGGATATTTTAGAGATTTGTGTCCAGCTGCAAGGACAACCTCAGTTGTTCTAAGCAAAAAACATGATCATAACACCTGACCTTTAAAGTCTTTCCAGGAAAAAAACAAGCCTCATTGTTTAATTTTGGTTGACTCCGATTTTATTTCCTAACTATTCCACAGAGGACACTTTTTTCCCCTGTGGTTAGGATGGAACCCAAGGCCTCGCACATGTTTGGCAAATGCTTTACCACTGATCCTCATCTCCGGCCAAAGAACACTTTTGTAATAGTGTACACTTAGGAAAATATGGCATAAAACTGTTGAATGTATCAAATGCTCTCAGAGAGTGAGCCCTATCACTGATCAAGAGTGGGTATCAGGGCCTTCACGATGGCTCAGTGCATAAAGGCATCTTCCTCTAAGCCAGATGACTATAGATAAAACTGACTTCTGAAAGTTGTCCTCTGACGTCCACATCCTGACACACATGTGCCTCACACATATGTGCACATGCACACAGAAATAAATCAATAAAAATATAATTAAAAATTGAAAGAGTAGGTTATCAGATAAATCACATATATGATCAGTATGAATGTACAAATACTTTGGGGACATACTCTAGTCATTTACAGTTCACATCTATAATATGAAGATCAATATATTGTGTTGTTAGGTTACACAAAGAGTTCCTATATATGCTGTTCCTTTCTTTTTCCTATTTTGTAGTGATTCCCGAATTCTTGTATAAAAGAAATGCCTGTTGAACTCGATTGAAATGCAGATTCATGCAACCTACTTTTAAGATATTCTCAGTAGATTTACAGTTCGAAGTCTCAAATATGGGGATCAATATATTATATTGTTAAATCACACAAAGGATCCCTATGTACTAGATATAAAGTGTTCAAGCAGCTCTGTAAAAATGAGAACTCTCTGGTATTATAAATTTGACCTGAATTAAGATAAGATTTTATTAGCAATAATTCTACTTGTCATCTTAGACTTTAGAGACAGTTTCGTCTAATTACTTTAATATTCAAAGTCTATTTTAGAAAACTTCATAGAGAATTTTAAATAATTCTCCTTCTCTAAATTTTCTAACAGGAGTGAAAGCCACTAAAATGATTTATTTGGAGTTGGTGGCACATGCCTATAATCTCAGCACATGGGAAGCAGAGACAGTAGGAGTGCAAGTTCAAGGCCAGCCTGAATTATATACTCAAACTGTATCTCAAGGAAACAAAGATTCAATGTTGTTAGCCATGCTTTTCAGAAAAGGCATTATCTCCTTTCCCTCTCTTGTTTTCAGTGACCCTAATAAATATCAAGACTAGGGCAAGGGCTTAAAAAATAAGTAAAAACTGCACATGCAAGGGGTAAGCTAGGCCTGCCTAAAAATCATCCAGTGAGGGAGTCTTGGGACCATGAGTTAACATTTCACTCAAGCTGGAGAATATACAGATAATATGTAGAGGGTTCATAAGTTTATTTTCAAAAAGTGGATGCCATGTTTTTATGCGTGACATGATAGTATTTCCTTGAATTGTATTTAAAAGAATGGAAGATTCATATTCTTGAGCTGTATCTGAAGATTGTATTTATTATGATTTTTATATTTTGTGTAGGTTTTAGTAAATTATAAGATGTCAAAAGAAAAAATCTGCAATGAAAGAAATACATAGAGAACTAAATATAAGTGTGGATTGTTGCAACACACCTTTAAGAAACTCTGACTGTAGATGTGGAGAGGGACACGAGAACTGATGCTGTAATGTGCACCTCTCCTTGATCCAGCTGCAAGTGGTGCAAGAAACACAGTTTGAGAAACGTGGCTGAGGAGTGGCACTCCCTTAACAAATACTAAATAAACACTCCATTTTCTAGGAGTTTATGATAGACAATATGAGTACAATAATTAAAAGACTCAGTGAATGGAAATATTTTAGCAGTCATCTCAGGTACCTACATGATATGACTTGCACACACAGTAGACATACAATAAATATCTGTTGAATGAACAAATGAATAGATGAATGAATGAGTTCCCAGATGAGGTCAGAAAAGAAAAACATAATATAGCATTATTAATACTATTTTAGAGGTATTTATGAAAGAAAAGAGAAAGAAGGTAGCATTTGTTTCGGATATACTTTGTGGCAGGCACTGTGTCAACTTTCTACTGCCAGGAGCAGAAGCAGTTAACTCAGCTTAGGGACAACAGAGAATGTGTCTAAAAGAAAAGCTGCATCCATTGATTCTCAGAGAACCAAGAATGTATGTAAGGAGTCAGAGGGACTGGCTATTAGCCCTTAGAGGGATGTAGGAATTTGGAAAATTAGCCAGGCAGAGGAAATATATCAAAACACAGAGACATAGCATAGAAATGCAATCATAGAAAACTGGAGTGAAAGCCTGAAGGTCCCAGGTGTTTTAGTTACCCACTATAAGAAAGCACTTAATTTAGGGGCTCACAATTTCAGAGCACAGTAGAGTCCATGACCATCATGACAGAGAGTATGGCAGCAGGCCGGCACACATGGTGCTGGAGCAGCAGCTGAGACAACATTGAAGGAAGAGAGAGAGAGAGAGAGAGAGAGAGAGAGAGAGAGTTAACTGGAAGTGATGTGGGCCTTTGAAACTTTAAAGCCTACCCTCAGTGGCACACTTCCTCCAACAAAGCCACACTTCTTAATCCCTCCCAAGTAGTTCTACCAACTGGGCACAAAGCATTCAAACACATAAACCTGGGGGTGGGGGAATTCTCATTTAAACAACCACACCAAGTGTCAACAACAGCATAATTTATATATTTAATTTAAATTTAATTTAATTAATTTAAATGTGATGTATAATTTAAATGTGATGCCCTGCCTTTTTAGATGCCATTTGGTAAAGCAGTAGAAGTCCACTGGACAAGGATATATATATATATATATATATATATATATATATATATATATATATATATATATATGTGTGTGTGTGTGTGTGTGTGTGTGTATGACAGGTTATTAATGATGTCTGAAAATATGGCACTGGAAATTTATTGCTTTCAGTCACTGATAAATGGCCCTGTGAAAACACAAATATTCCTTTTAGATTTTATGTCCTTTTGCTATTCCTGGATTAGCAAATCAGATCATGTGATAGTTATAGATTTCATTTCACCCAGACACTGGACATGGTTTCCAATAGTTTCCTTGAAGATGAGATGGTAAAAATATAAGTCGGATGCTTAAGCTGTTTGTCAAGATAATCCTGTAACTAGTTGAATAACTATAGTCAAAGAAGTGAAAGAATAATTTGGTCAGACTGGAAAGGAAGTTCTAATAGAAAACCAAAAGCCTCTTCAATCATCTTCTTTGGCTAAGTGATAATTTTGGATCACTATAATAAGAGCTTTGAAGATGCTTAGAGAAGTCCAAAGATGGAATGCCTACCTTGAGAAGTAATGAGCACTGCACACCACGGGATTCAAGCCAACCATAGAGAGCCTATTGTCTTGTAGCCAAATAGTAGGCGTGGCCCTTTCAATTAGTGTGGCATTTCAAATCAAGCATAAACTTGCATAAAAAAAAAATCGCAGCTCAAGGATAAACATGATGAAGCATGCCTGAAATCCTTGTCCTAAGGAGGCTGAAGAAGGAGGATTGCTAGGAATCTAAGGACACCCTGGGCTACATAGCAAGTACTAGACCATCCTACCACAAACAAGCAAACACAAGAGACTTAGGTCACATTTCAGTTTCACTATTTACTGAAAATAGGACTCTGAGCAGGGTGTGTAACTAAAATAGTGATAGTTTCCTCACCTATAAGGGAGGGATCAAAATACTTAGCCTGCAGCAAATACTTTAATAACCTTATATAAAAACACAAAACACAAGGCTTGGAACATTGTTGGGATTTAGTAAACGGGACATCTTGTACCAATTACTTTTGTTCAGTGACTCAGAGGACATGCAAATACATCTCAAATCTACCTAGGACATAAAGATGGGAGAGACCTTGAATTGAATTGATCAATCTTAGATTACCTCTCCCCCATATTTAAAGGCCCAAGAAATGGATTATTAGGTAAAGGTGCTTGCCACCAAGTCTGGTGATCTGAGTTTGAACCCCAGGCCCCAAATGGTGGAGAAAACCAACTCCTAAAAGTTGTTCTCTGACTTCCACATGCACACTGTAGTACCTACCATCACCACCCAAAATAAGCAAATAAAATGTATTAGATTATGCCATGCATAATCTGACAACATGATGAATAATACTTAACAAGAATACGTGTAGAGAATCATTTTTAGAAGCAACATATAGTTAAAGGACAGAGTATAGGCGAACTGACAGGATCACAGGCTTGCTTACAAGCTCTGTTTAGAAAGAATGTGTTTGTTTCCACTAATTTCTTCATTTGTACAATAAATATTTGTCAAACATTCTACTAGATCCTAGGGAAGCCATACAAAGTAATATGCTTGGGATGGAGAGATGGTTATGTGGCTAAGAGCACCTACTGTTCTCCCAAAGGGCCCAGGTTTGATTACCTGTACCCATGTGGCAGCCCACATTACCTTCTGTTACTCGAGTCCAGGATCTGATGCCCTCTTCTGGCCTCCGTAGGCACTGCATGCATACAGTGTACAGACACTCATGCAGGAAAAACATCCATATACATAAAAACAAAATTTTGAAAATTGAAAGCAATAGTATTTTCCCCTTTCTTCAAGGAGCTCACAATCTGGGACAATAATACAGTGTGATTATTCTAATTATAGATGCATGTGGAGGTTTAGAGGAAAAACACTGAAGGGAGTACAAAAGTATAGCATGGAAGGTTAAAGGGGCAACGACTTTCTTTTTTATTTTTTGTTTTTTTTTTCATCTAACTCGTTTATTCGTCTGCCACTATGATTCTTTTTGGTTCTCTTGGGGACAGTCTATATCTCTCCAAAAACAGCAACAACCTTCATGTTTACAATACAACACAAGAATTACAAGATCCCCACCAGAAGCTTCCTGGTTAACTTCATTTGCAACCCAAAGGGGGAGTGAATAAAGGTGGAGTTAGATAGGAGCTGGAATAAATCAGAAAAGGAATTTATGTGCTAGAAATATATTCTCATCTGTGGTGAGGTGAAAACATTACTAGTCTATCATAAATGTGCTCAAACTACAAACTTACAGGTGATAGGGTAAATAAATCCATAGGTCACAAAAATAAAACTGCCTCTATCTTCCTATGCTGCCAGTTTTCTGACAGGGCTGGGGAGGGCTACTGACAGCCAGTCAATCTGCATTGCAGCTTGAAGCACCTGGTGAGAAGAAAACTTTTTGCTCTGGGGCAATGAGAAGAGGGGAGAAATCTGAACTTGATTTGTACAAGAAGCAAAGCTATGCACTTAGGAGCCAGGCACTTGGCCTAGGAGCCAGGTTGTCTCTGAAAGCATGTTTTACCTTAGTTCAGGGGCCTTGGATGCTTTATTTGGAGCTGGCCCTATCTTTGGATGTAGCTAAAGGGGATGTTTGCAAAAGGCAGATACCCAATTCAAATGCTAAAAATGGAACAGGGAGTCCAGAGGCAGAAGGCCCTGCCTATGTGACCTTATCCAAGTACTTTGAGTGTATATGCCTGAGGAGGTTCACACACACCGTTCTTGGGGAATTATGAGCACAAGAAATTCATAGCAAGAAACAGCTGAATATTACAAAGCTGAATAACACCAATTATTCCATGATAAATGGCTTTCTCTTGAAGGACTCCTTGGTCAATCAAGGTATAGCTTATTATATACAGCTGGACTTGACAATTAACCCAAAAATTTTCTTTTCAGGATCCCCTAAAGATGTCTTCGCCCCTAGAAAGCAGGAAGTAATTTTTAAGAAAACGAAACCCACATTCCCAAAGTGTGGAATGGGAGGTTTTAGTTGTTTAATGAGTTATGGATATTGTCATTGTTTATGATGGTTGATTACAAGTTGTTAATTGTTAATGGTCAAGAAAAAAGCTGAACAAGGAGATTAGATTCAGAGTTTTTGTTTGAAAAAAAAAGAAAAAGAAAAAAGAGAATATAGATATGAGGTAGATCATTGAATCTACTCTGAGAAAAAGATAAAGAAATAATAGGATAAGTGGGTAGATCACTGAATCTACTCTAAAAAGAAAAAGAGGAAAATATAAAAATGACAAAAAGTAGATTATTGAATCTATTATGAAAAGAAAAAAGAGAGACTATGGATATGATAAGATAAAAAGGGAGATTATTGAATCTACTTTTAAAAAGGAACTACTTGTTTTACATAGGATACATAAAGAAATTTTTTTGTCTGAGTTTATCAAATGTTACTAGACTGGACATTGTTATATATTAATGGAGTTTTTCATCTGAATCTGTCAAATGTTAATGGACTAGACACTGTTAATATAATTCTTGACTGTATTTATTATATATACTTATTGGATACAGTTTTTCTTGTATTAGTTATAAGCTTTTTTTGATTTTAGACAAAAAAAGGGGGAATGTGGTGGTATTGTGTTCCCCAAAATATTATGCACTCTAATAAACTTATCTGGGGTCAGAGAACAGAACAGCCACAACATTAAACATAGAGGTTAGGCAATGGTAGCACACATGCCTTTAATCCTAGCATTCTAGAGGCAGAGATCCATCTGGATCTCTGTGAGTTCAAGGCCACACTGGAAACAGCCAAGCATGGTCACTCACACTATTAATCCCAGGAAGTGATGGCATAAAGCAGAAAGGCATATAAGGCGTGAGGACCAGGAACTAGACTGGTTAAGCTTTTAGGCTTTTGAGCAGCACAGTTCAGCTGAGATCCATTTGGATGAGAACTGAGAGGCATCCAGTCTGAGGAAACAGGATCAGCTGAGGAAATGGCAAGGTGAGGTAGCTGTGGCTTGTTCTGCTTCTCTGACCTTCCAGCATTCACCCCAATAACTGGCATTAGGTTTGTTTTTATTAATAAGATCTTTTAAGATTTGTGCTACAATGGTCATGTGGTTTCTGTCCTTTAAACTGTTCATGCGGTAGATTAAGTTTATTGACTTACATATGTTATACTACTCTTACATCTGTGAGATGAACCCAACTTGATCATGGTATATAATCTTTGTGATGTGTTCTTGAATTTGATTTGCAGATAGTTAATTGAGAATTCTTGTATCTATGTTCATAAGGGATACTGATCTATAATTTTCTCTTTTTTGTTGAGTCTTTGTGTGATTTTTTTATCAGTGTAATAGTGGCTTCATTTAAAGAATTTGGAAATGTTCCTTCTGTTTATATATTGCAGAATAATTTTAAGCTAATTGGCACTAGTTCTTATTTTTAAGGTCAGGTATAATTCTGCACTTAATCAGTCTAGTTAAGGGCTTTTTTAATTGAGAGAGTTTTGATTACTGTTTCTATTTCACTAGTGGTTATGGGTCTGCTTAAGTTGTTTATTTAATCTATATTTAACATTAGTAGGTCATATATATCAAGAAATTTATCCATAATTTTAGATTTTCCAGTTTCATGGAATACAGATTTTTGAAGCATGTCCATATGATTCTCTGAATTTCCTCAGTGTCTGTTATAATGTCTCTCCTTTCATCTCTAATTTTATTTATTTATGAAATTGTCTTGTTGTGGAATATTAGTTAAAGATATATTACATTCTTTTATGCTGTGGAATATTTGTTAATTAATGATAAAAAGATATGTTGCATTTTTTTATGTTGCATTTGTTTAACTCTGTGAAGCTGTGTTACTTTGCTTGTATAAAACACCTGATTGGTCTAATAAAGAGCTGAATGACCAATAGCAAGGTAGAAGAGAGAAACAGGTGGGGTGCTGTGGATATCGCTCTGTATAAATAAACACTGATTGACCAATAGCCAGACAGGAAGTATAGGCAGAACTAACAGAGAGGAGAATTGAGGAAACAGGAAGGGAAGGGGAGTTTGGCCTGGAGCCGGCGCCAGGACAAGGAAGATGTAAGGTACCGATAAGCCACAAGCCATGTGGCAAAGTATAGATTAATAAAAATGGGCTAAATATAAGAGTAAGAGCTAGGCCTGAGCTAATGGCCAAGCAGTTTAAATAATGTAAGAGTCTATGCGTTTATTTTATAAGTGGGCTCCGGGACTGGTGGGACTTGGCCGGAGCTGGAGAGAAATTCTCCAGCTACAAATGGTGCCCAACGTGGGGCAAGAGTTTCCACCTAAAACCTGAGTATAAAGATTCTAAAACATAACTAAAATCAGTTCCTAGTTGTCTCTTTCAAGTTAGCGGCAGCCTGCGTGTTTGAGCTACTATCTACTATGGTGGGTTCCTGGCGTGCATGCTTGACCTGCAGTATGGCGGGAATGAGGCCTCTGCAAGTGGCACATTAAGCTGCGTGGTGGATTTAGCCTTCACTAGTACAAAACAAAAAGAGGTTTCTGGGCTACACACTGCTTTGATAGAAACATAGACCCACTATTTCTGAGAGTTGATGGCTCCCAGAGCTGGTGGAAAATGTACCACCGCCATGTTGGGAAGCTAAAGTGAGTGGAGCCAGCAGCCACAGCTCCGTTTCAGTCTTAGAATGCTGCAGTTTAAAACAATAGGTTCACAATAAGACTGATTCAGATGAAATAGTTTACAATGTATGTAAAAATGTACGTGGCTTGAAAAAAATATATACAGTTATATAAACAAATAGTTTTTAAAAATAAAGTCTTTAAAGAGACAGTAAAATAAAAAAAATAAGCCACATAAAGACAGCTATCACACAGAGAATCTGGATTATGTTCTCTTTGATATTAGTAACTGAAGAAAAACATTTGATGGTAAAAGCTGTTCAGTTATGCCAAAATGTAAATTTTAAAGGTACCTTGACTTCAAAATTTGGATGTAAGGATATGTTGCTTTGGAAAGGAGGCTCTCCTTTTGTTTCCACAAAAAGCCAGAGACTATGGATTTGTTCCAGATTAAAAGATACATCACGTTTGACCAGCCAAGACCACCTAAAAGGTCTCTGATGACACCATGGCCCAAATGATCCAACATCCAGAACCATTTCAAGGCGACTGGATCAGACGATACACCCTCATGGACTACTCCATGATCCTAAAATTTTCTTTGTGTCCCCATAAGATACAGCGCCCCCTCCAGCAGGAAGTAGTAAAAAACTCTATGCCCAAATTCCCAAATATACCAAGCTGGCTTTGGAGATAAAATGGGCTCACTCCCTCTCTAAACCCAGGCATATTACTAAAATAAAAGGTTAAGAGATTCTTATATCCAAAATCAGAAGAACCCTCTAGTGTGGGACAGAGAAAAACCAATATTTTTATTTAAAACAGGTTGATTATAAATACAATCTCTTTCTAAAGAAGAAAAGGGGATATGATATAGATATGATAAGATAAAAGGGTAAATTGCTAAACCTATTTTTAAAGAGTAACAACTTGTTTAAAATGTTTTACATTGGTATAGATTTTAGTTTATTGATACAAGTTTAAACTTAATTTCGTTATACTGTATATATATTTCTATTCTTGTTTAAGGTATTATGTTTACGTAACTCATTTAGATTAGAATGGATAATTAAATAGATTAATAATTAGTCATCTATGATAATCATACTTATGGCCATGTTAGTTAAGTCTTCTAGGTATATGTAGATATATTTCAGATAGATAAGTAATCTTCAAATACTTCAAAGACCTACAAAATATGACATTTAAAATATTTTTAAAAATTTAGACTTTATGGACAGTGAGACATGTCTGCTCCTGGCAGCACCGGATTTACTTCAGAGAGGAGAATGAGCATCGAAGACACTCCATATGGAGTTTATCTTTACCTTGGCAAAGATAGCCATTTGGGCAAGAAACTGTTCTTGCCTGGACTGCTTGATTGACTGGACATACAGGAACCATGGAAGGATGACCACTGAACTTTGCTTGACAAGATGGTCCTTCAGGTTCCTGCTTCGCAGAGGAGACTGCCAGGCATTCTATAGAACACTTAAAGGAATGACCGAGAGACTCTAGCCCCGTAGGCTAAAGAAGGGTGCCCCAACTTTACAAAGGAACATGAGGTGACTGTCCAGACTGTCAGCTGTCTCTGTCTACCCTGCAAGACTCCCGAAAGTTGTTTGCATCCTTCTCCCATTTCTCAGGTAATATTATATCCTTCTGAGGTCTTTGATGTAGCTGAAGCTAGACAGTTACAATTTTCATTAGTTATGATAAAAGATAAGTTAGATATAAAACCTTAAACTCACAAATATAAGATAGATAGGATATCTTCTTTAATATTGTAACTGTAATTCATTCTTGCTCGATAATTGTTTTGTTATTTGTAATTTCACTGTTAAAATTAAAACCTTCATTTTTGAAAAAGAAGAAAAGGGGAAGTGCTGTGGATATCACTCTGTATAAATAAACACTGATTGACCAATAGCCAGACAGGAAGTATAGGCAGAACTAACAGAGAGGAGAATTGAGGAAACAGGAAGGGAAGGGGAGTTTGGCCTGGAGCTGGCGCCAGGACAAGGAAGATGTAAGATACTGATAAGCCACAAGCCACATGGCAAAGTATAGATTAATAAAAATGGGCTAAATATAAGAGTAAGAGCTAGACAATGATAGGCCTGAGCTAATGGCCAAGCAGTTTAAATAATGTAAGTGTCTGTGTGTTTATTTTATAAGTGGGCTCCGGGACTGGTGGGACTTGGCGGGAGCTGGAGAGAAATTCTCCAGTTACAGTGGGGCTGCCAGAAAAGAGAATAAATAGGAGAGAAGAAGGGAAGGAGCCAGAAAAGGAGAGAGGACATCAGGGGCCAGCCACACAGCCACACAACCAGCTACAGAGTAAGAAGTAAAGAAATGTATGCAGAATATAGAAAGGTAAAAGCACAGATGAAAAAGGTAGACAGGGATAATTTAAGTTAAGAAAAGTTGGCTAGAAATAAGCCAAGCTAAGGCCAGGCATTCATAAGTAAGAATAAGTCTTCGTGTATTTATTTGTGAGCTGAGTGGTGGGTCCCCCAAAGAGCAAAGAGTAAAAAGGAAAAAAAAAATTACATTTTCTTCTATGACTTTGTGTAAAAATATTTTCTATGCCCTTAACCTGGATTTATTCTTCTTTTTCTCTAACTACTCATATGTTTGGTCTTTTCATAGTATCCCAAGTTTCCTAGATGTTTTGTTCCTGCTAAGTCTAGGGGTATCACATGGAGACTGGGAGGAAGGGCTAGGGTGGAGGCACCATATCTAAGAGTACAGTAGGGAGACCAGAATGGAGGAGGATAAAGAGTATGACCTTATTCTTTTTAAAAGTTGTATTTATTTTTAAATAACTTAAATTTATAGTACAAAAATGCACAAAAGGATAAGCAAAGTAATTCTTCCACTTATTCCTGTGTCCTACCCACTCAGTTCTCTACAGAAGAAAATCAGTTAATAGTTTCTTGTGACATACTCAGGATCCAATCTTGAAAATAGAATAAGGGTTTGACTGGAAGACAAGAAATTATCTTAGACAGAAAGAAGAGTGTGTGCAGAGGTGAAGAGACATGATGGTGTGTTCAAGGTGACATTACTTGGACAAAGAAGATAAAAAAAATGGTAAGGAACAAGATTGGAAAGCAAGGTCAGGTTGTAAAGGGTATTGTGGGGCATGTGAAGCATCTTGGACTCTAGTAGTGGGAAGCCATGGTAAGGCTTTAATTAGAAGTGGTGGGACTTCATTTACATTAGAGACAATCCATTCATGGAACCAATGTGGTTAAGAGAGTAAGTGAAGAAAAGGGAAAACAGTTATTTAAATAATTCAGAAAAGACATGATGGGGAACCAGTTCAGTTAATGATATAGCACCACAAACAATAGGTGTATCCGATACTTAGCAGATAGACTTAATAGGTCATGGTGACTGACTGAAGGAATTATGATGACTCTAAAGTTTCAGGGCTGGACAACTGTGAAGATAGACTTGAGTCACCAAATTGGTGGCAGTGAAATGGATAAGAAGGATGAGTAGAGAAGCAGGAGGTATGGGTTTGTGTATGGAAGATTAAGTTAAGACACACTGTTTTGTCTATAGGTATCTGTGAGATATATTGTGATCTACATGGTATCAGTTGAGTATGTACAGTTTGAAGCTCAAAGAGAAAGGTCTGATGATACAGGTAGGGATTTTAGCTCAATAAAGCAATCGGAGTAGATGAGGTGGGTGATTAATTAGAATGATATAAATTGAGAAAGATCGGCCTTTAAGAGATGCAAAGGAAGAGTCCACAAAGTAACATGAGAGGAATGAGGAGAATCGGGAAAGAAATATCACCATAAAACTAAAGGAGTAGGCAGTTCCAAGAGAGGCATAAAACTAGAAGTAGGGTAAGAGTGAACAATTACAGTCCATGTAGCAAAGAGACTTTAATTTGTTCACTGGGTTTGGCAAAGAGGAAGCCATTAATCTTTCTTTTAACAGAAGCAGTAATGGTGTTATTCTGTGAACAGAGAAGCAAGGTTGGAAACTGAGGTAGTTTTGGTTTGGTTTTGTTTGGTTTTTGAAAGCAGGATTTCTCTGTGTAACAGTCCTGTCTGTCCCGGAACATGCTTTATAGACAAACTGGCCTCAAACTCACAGAAATTCACCTGCTTCTGCCTCCCAAATGCTAGGATTAAAGCAGTGCACCACCACTGCCCAGCTAGGAACTGAGTTTTTAAAGGAGGTAAGGAAATGGAGCAAGCTTCTGCACTTAAGAAAAGCATCCATGGTGTTTGGGATTTAGCTCAGTGGTAGAGCGCTTGCCTAGCAAGTGCAAGGCCCTGGGTTCGGTCCTCAGCTCTGAAACTAGACATCAAAATACTGAACAATCCAATTAAAAAATGGGCTACAGAGCTAAACAGAGAATTCTCAAAAGAAGAATATCAAATGGCTGAAAGACGTTTAAGGAAATGCTCAACATCCTCAGTCATCAGAGAAATGCAAATAAAAATGACTCTGAGATACCATCTTACACCTGTCAGAATGGCTAGGATCAAAAACATTAATGACAGTCTATGTTGAAGAGGATGCGGAGCAAGGTGAACACTCCACTGTTGGTGGGAGTGCAAACTTGTACAACCACTGTGGAAATCAGTATATCAGTTTCTCAGAAAATTGATACTCGATCTACCTCAAGACCCAGCCATACCACTCTTGGGCATATACCCAAAGAATGCTCAATCATACCACAAAGATACATGCTCAACTATGTTCATAACATCATTATTCATAATAGCCAAAACCTGGAAACAACCTAGATGCCTGTCAACTGAAGAATGGATTAAGAAAATGTTGTACATATACACAATGGAGTACTACTCAGCAGAGAAAAAAATGACATCATGAAATTTACAGGCAAAAGGATGGAACTAGAAAATATCATCCTGAGTGAGGTAACCCAGACTCAGAAGGGCAAACATGGTATGTACTCACTCATAAGTGGATACTAGATATAAAGCAAAGGATAACCAGACTGCAACTCACTACTCCAGGGAGGCTACCTAGCAGGGGGACCCTAGGATGACTCTGGCTTATAATAAGTTTTAGTTTTACCCAATCACTGTGCAAGCTTTAGTGAAACATTTCACTATTAGGATAAGAATCTGTACTGTATCAAGCTGATGAAAGAAAATGCTGGCCGTACTTTCAGGAGGGGAGGCTAAAATCTTTTTAGATTATGGATTAGCCTATAGAAAAATGTCTGGCATAAATCAAACAGTGAAGGGGAAGATGAAAAGGAATCACACACAACTTAAGTAAAACCTAGCTCTCTGAACAGATAAAGATAGGTTTCTTCTGTATCCAAGAATCTAATCAGTATTTATATGTATAATTCAGTTATTACTTGGCTTAAATGGCCTTATTGGGAAATGTTATCATTTTTACTATTTTCTACAGAGAAAATATTTTACTGTTTAAAACAACCCTGGACTTTTGAATTATAACCTAGTTTTATGTTCAAGAAAGAAAGAAAGAAAGGAAGAAAGAAAGAAAGAGAGAAAGAAAAGCATCCATTTGTAGGAGCCAGAGGGGTTAAGGACGCCACAAGTAAACTCACAGAATCAACTAACCTGGGCTCACAGAGACTGAACCGACAACCTGGGAGCTTACATGGGACTGACCTAGGCCCGCTGCACACATGTGACAGTTGTGTAGCTTGGTCTTCATGTGGGACTCCTAACAGTAGATGCAGGGGCTGTCTCTGACCCTTTTGCCAGCTTTTGGGACCCTTTCCCTCCCACTGGGTTGCCTCATCTAGTCTTAATACAAGGGGAGGTGCCTAGGCTTGCTGCAACTTGAAATGCCATGTTTGGTTGATATGCATGGGTGGCCCTTTTCTGAAGAGAAACCAAGGAGGGGTGGATTAGAAGAAAGAGAGGGGAGGTGGGGGGCGGACTGGGAAGAGATGAAGGAAGGGAAATTGTGGTCAGGAAAAAAAAATAAGAAAATATTTCTCAAAAAAAATTATATAAAAAAAAGAAAATCATCCATGACAATGGAAGAAAAAATTCAAGGTAAGTGCCACTTGGCATTATAGTTGGAGGAAAGCTGTGTTTCTTTCTTTTTAAGGGAGTGAAAGTTAAGCATATTTAGGGGACCAATGATATGACTCAACTGGTAAAGGCGCTTGCTGCCAGGCCTGATAACCTGAGTTTTATCCCTGGTAACCACATAATAGAAGGAGAGAACCAACTTCTACCAAGCATGTGTGTGGGTACACACATACACACAAACACACACACACACATACACACAATAAATCAATCAACAAATGTATATATATATATATATATATATATATATATATATATATATATATATATATATATGTTATAAAAATCTTAATTGAGTCAGATGTGTGGTGGATCACAGGAAAAAAAGAAAGTTGAACATATCTAAATGATAATGGGAAGAGTCCAGTAAAAGGAGTAGTTGCAGGAGATCAGATGCCCTCTTTTGGCCTAATTGGGTACTGCATCCCCACAGTACACAGATGCACGTGCAGGCAAAATGTCCATGCACACAAAATAAAAACAAATCAGTACTCAAGATCCCTGGATATATTCTTTTTTAAAAAAGAAAGAAAACATTTTCCATGGAATTGAGAGGCCATGGGCTCCAAAGCACTTAGGTGGGTGGATTACATTTGAACTAGAGAATTCAGGGCTTTTCTTTTTTTTTTTTTTTTCAAGATAAAGGGTTTTTCAGGAAAATAGAAGACTTGGAGATGAAATTGTATGACAGTGTGAGGAGAAAACATGAAAATCAACATTCTCATCTGATTACCTAGATGTTCATAATATAATAAGAGGTGCTGTATTCTGCTTAGAATAAAGTAAATTATGAAAATAAGCTGGGGAATTGAAGTGGGTGTGAAAATAATTGAAAGGATGAAGGTTAACTCTGTATAGTAACCATAATTGGTATATAAAGGAAAGTTATAAGTGAGAGAAGAAGTAGAGAGTAGATAACAGTAGAAAGGATCAGAAAAGAAAGACCATACTGTCTCCTGGCCTTGTGAGATAAGAAAGAGCCTCTAAACATTGATCATTTGGGGAGGTTGGTTTCTTGGTAGATGTTAGGAATCTGACTAAAGTTGGTGCCCAATGAATATGAAGTGACTCACTCTTATTTAAGCTCCTGTGATCATAAAACTGTATCTGAAGATCACAGGCAGTGACAGTTCCAATGTACCCAGCATTGGATAAAACACAGAGAGCACCGCATGCGTTCCTGAAGGCTTTATTTTACAGTGGGATATTTACAGCACATGGTGTATCCAGAAAACAGCCAACAAATCCCTAAGGAGTGATAGAGCACTTGCTTAGCGTGTGAAAGGCTCTGGGTTTGATCAGAAGTACTGCAGAAATATAGAGACAGAGAGATGATGGGGGTGGGGGGAGGGCTAGAGGGAGCCAAGAACTGACATAGGAAGTGAATATGCCTGGTTACAGGGGGATGCGACAGCTATTGTGGGACACTTGAAGAGCTATTCCTGTTCCATATGGTAGAAGTAAGATTGCTACATAAAAGTTAGAGGAAGATTGCAAGTCGTTTTTCTAACAGTGATGAAATGTGAACTTGCCTCATTTTTTTTTTTAGTAAACACAAAATAAACAGCTACCTTCCAAGAATGTTAGAAAGGCTACCCTCCAAGACTAACCTCCCAAAATGTTAAAGATAAAAGAGAAATGTTGTTAAGGGCCACAGACCATCAAGTGGATTTGTAGACATTTATGAAGGATTCTTTCCTCCCTACAGTGTATAGCTTGGCTGGAGTAGAAGGGCCTTTCTCTGACTCATGCTATTGGGGAAGAGTTAGTCATAGCCTCTAAAAATAGAAGGGAACTTGAAGAACAGTTCAAAAACGATCACATTCAAAATCCTAAAGGGAGGAAGGTGGCAAGAAAAACCAAATAACCTTCCAGGAAACAAATTTTACTGGGCTTCTGGAATTGCTGAGAGGGCTTTGCAAAGAATCTTTCCAGTGACTGCCTTCAACTAATACTTGGTATTGTTTCAACTATGTGAAATGAATACGGATTTGAACTCTTTAAAAGGGTATGCTGTTTCCTGCTGCAGATGAAGGCAGTGGCTCTGAGAAAGGAAATTTGAAAGAGCTTTACCTTTATAAGACTGCTGGGGGGAAGGGCTAAAGGATGCTGTGAGCAGCTGTTGAGGCCTGAAACCCTGTGGCCAGCAATCTAGCTTGTGCTAAGAAAAACCAATGCCCAATTGAGATGACTTGGAGCTCACGATGGGAGAATATGCTTATATATATTTAACACCTGTATTTAAATGAACAGTTAAACATAAGCTGAAACAGACTGGCCGATCCAAAGCAGAGACAATGGCCTTGAGCAGCTTGCAGAAGAGAATAAGTGACTATAGTGTAGAAGGTTATTTCAAGAAACTTAGTAAGAAACAGACATTAATGGATGTTTGTCATTTGTACTATATGGCCTTGCTCTTCAAAGTGTTGTCCTTGGACCCAGAGACACAGCATCAGCAGAGAGTTTGTTAGAAAGGCAAGATCTCAGGCTCCTTCCCAGACCTGCTGAACAGTTATCTGCCTTTTCATAAACACCAGGATATTTGCATGCACAGCACTGTTTGAGAAGTACTGTTGTAGGGATCTTCTTTGTTAATGCATTTGAAAACATAGATCACTATAGGCTTTTCTTCATAATGTTGTGAAGATGAAATGGGGGAATTCTATAGGCTGCCTACTAAGTACAATGCCTGGCATGCAGTAGGTGCTCGCTGTATGGTAGTCATTATTGTTAAAAAAAAAAACCACCAGTTTTGAAGCAAAATTCGAAATGGAAAAGAACTAGGCTAAGGTCCTATTCAGCCTGTCAGAATCCTTGTCTTTCTGGACATCTTTGGGAGCTTTGTCTGCCTGCCTCCTTGACCACAATGCCAGAGTTGAGCTAAAGTATTTTTTGTTCCATTGGGTTGTCTTCTGAGTTTCGTGGAATTACCAAGATTTCCTACTTTTTCATTGCAAATGGCCCATGTTTCTAGTGTGTTGGAGCTTTAAAAAATTCTTCTGTGGGCTGGCCTGGAAATGTAATTCCATTTATCACATTTTTTCCTTCTATGGAAAAATGCATGTCACCTTCCAAACAATTGATTTCAGAATGAACTTGGAGAACTTAGCCTGCCTATAGGGTAGAGGCTGCCCGTAGGTTAATGGATAAAGTGGCCACAAAGGATTATATAAACCAAATCTAGAATGTCAGAGATGCCTGTGAGGTAAATAAGAAATACTAAAAGGAGGGCTAAAGAGACCTCTCAATTGGTAAAGTGCTTGCTATGCAAGCATGAGGATCTGTGTTTGATATCCAGCCTCTATATAATAGCCAGATGGACTAACAGGTGCTTATAATCACAGCACTGGGAAGACAGAGATAGGCAGATCTTTGGGGCCGGCCAGACTAGCCTAATCTGTGACTCTTGGGTCCCAGTTACCCTCTCTCAAAAATCAAGGTGGACTTTCATCTCTCTCTCTCTCTCTCTCTCTCTCTCTCTCTCTCTCTCTCTCTCTCTCTCTCTCTCTCTCTCTCTCCATCCCTCCCCTGATCTCTCATGATCCCTCCTGTTCCCATCACCACTTGCCCCCAGCCCACCTGCAAAAATCTATTCTATTTCTCCTTCCCAGGGAGATCCAAGCATCCCCACTTGAGCCCTCCTTGTTACTTAGCTTCTTTCGGTCTATGGATTGTGGCATGATTGTCCTTTACTTCACAGCTAATATCCACTTATAAGTGAGTACATACCATGTTTGTCTTTCTAGATCTAGGTTACCTCACTCAGGATGATTTTTTTTCTAGTTCCTTCCATTTGCCTTCAAATTTCCTGGTGTCCTTTTTTTTTTTTTTTAAACAGCTGAGTAATACTCCATTGTGTAAATGTATCACATTTTCTTCATCAAGTCTTTGGTCGAGGGACATCTAGGTTGTTTCCAGTTTCTGGCTATTATGAATAAAGCTGCTATGAACATAGTTGAGCAATTGTTGTGGTAAGATGGAAATTCCTTTGAGTATATGCCCAAAAGTGTTATAGATGGGTCTTGAGGTAGATCAATTCCCAATTTTAAATGACAGTCAAGGAGCCTGAATAGGTCTCTGCTAGGTCCTCTACATATATTTTATGGTTGTGTAGCTTGGTGTTCTTATGGGACTCCTAACAATAGGAGTTGGGCTATCTCTAATTCTTTTTTTTTTCAAGTCATAACCAGTTTTATTGCAAAAGGACCCTGTACACATTTATCAATTCTAGTACCTTAATAGCTACCCAACAAGTCATTAACATACAGAAATATGCATCATGAGAAGCAAGTAGTATCACCCATCCCTTCTGCATATTAGCAACTTGTCACTCCTGAGCCACAGTGCTCATATCACTGAGGTCTGTGAACAGCCACTCTTCCCATTCATCCTGAGTGAAAGATGGAATGACTTAAGTACAAATGCAACATACTATAAACAACTTCTTACAAAAAAGTCACAAATTAAACCAAAGTACTTTACAGAATTTACTACAAAATGCCATAAAAACCGCCTCAACTTAAGCTCTCTCCCCCGTATCCGGCGAGCCAACTGGATGTCTTTGGGCATGATGGTGACTCTCTTGGGGTGGATGGCACACAGATTGGTAGCTTCAAACAACCCCACCAGGTACGCTTCTTTGGCCTCCTGAAGGGCACCAATAGCTGCACTTTGAAACCTCAAGTAGGTTTTGAAATCATAGGCGATCTCCCTCACCAACCTCTGGAAAGGCAGCTTCCGGATGAGAAGCTAGGTCGATTTCTGGTAATGACGAATCTCTTAGAGTCACAGTCCCGGGCCTGTAGCGATAAGGTTTCTTCACCCTGCCAGTAGAGGGCACGCTTTTCCTGGCTGCCTTGATGGCCAGCTGTTTACGGTGGTGGTGGTGGTGGCAGCGGGGGAGCTTTCCCCATGGGTGGACTTCCGAGCGGTTGGCTTGGTTCGGGCCATTTTCTCTCACCCAAAGCCGAGGTCTGAGGCCCTTGCTGGGACCGCCATGCCGCTGTTAGTGCTCAAACGGAAGCCGCAATCGCTGAACAGAACGGAAGATCTTCCTCCAACGAACGACCGAACCGCTCTGTCCCTGTCTCTAATTATTTTGCCTGCTCTTAGGCTCCTTCTCCTCCTACTGGGCTGTCTCACCCAGCCTTGATATGAGAGTTGGTGCCTAGTCTTATTGTAACTTGGTATGCTGTGTTTGGTTGATAGCCCTGGGAGACCTGCTCTTTTCTGAAGGGAAACAGAGAAGCAGTGAATATGGGGGGAAAGGAGAGGTGGGGGAACTGGGAGGAGTGGAGGGAGGGGAAACTTCGGTTGAGATGTAATGTATTAGAGAAGAATAAATAGATAGATGAATAGATAGATAGATAGATAGATAGATAGATAGATAGATAGATAGATAGATCAAGGTGAGTGACTCTGTGGAACAAAGGTCACCTGATGTTGACCTTTGGCCTCCATATGAGTGCTCACACACAAATGGACCCAGACACACTAGAACAGGGACACAAGCACACACAAACACAAAAATGTGCTATTAATAGAAGTGGAACATAAGGCAAACAGATCGATCTGAGTTCACAGTATGAAGATTCAAAGAGCTAATAGGAAGGGAGTTATAGCTCAGGAGGGATGTTTTTAAAAACAGCAACAATGACAAACAAAGCATTTTCTATTATATTGGGTAAAGGACCACTAGTCAGTATCTCAGGTTTTCAAACAGTACTAGAGGCTTCGCAAGTTAAATCTCCAAAGTAGTCACCCTCTTCCTGCCATACAATTAGCAGCCATTTTGGGCAGTTGCCCCCAGTCCTATTTACCTCCACACTCTGGCGTCCAGCCTTCCAGTTAATTCAACTTCCTTCTGCCCTTAGCCCGTCTCTTTATGGCACAGGGAAAGGCCACTATAGCTGTTCCGTACAAAAAGGAATAAGACTCCTATATTGGGTAAAATGAGCTGGCCAATAAAAATGTGGTCCCAGGATGACAAGAATTGGAAAGCTAGTAATGAAAGGCCATGAAAAAGAGAAGGAATTCCATATCTTCTCACCAAAATTGGCAGCAGTAAAATGAATTGTATCCAAAGGAGCTCTGGGTTAATGTGGCAGCAAGCTAGCGGTGTCTAATGACCACTATTTATGAATGCCCTTTAAAATAGGCATGACGTTCTGGAAAGACGCTAAGGATTTGTACTAGCTTAAGAAACATGGGTAAAGTAAGCACCACAGTGAGGACAGAATTTCTGCCTGCTGTTGTAAGGAGATAGGGTTGGATTGAAGAACATAGTTCTGGCCTACTTAGATTCTACCATCTGATCAGAACATCAAAAAGTACTCAAGAAAAATAAAGAAAGCTTTTGATCCACTTCTATCGATCGGCTTTCTTCAGCTTTGTGATGCAAAAAATGTGCTGACGAGAAAACCTAAGTCATGTCTTTACTCTACAGAAAATATTCTTGAAGGCAACCAGAGTTCTGTTCCACATCTTCCATTATCAACGTCTCTGTTTTCTATATGCATTTTTAGAAACTGCTATTTGAGCATTCCATATGGCTGGTATCAGTGGTGTGGGCCAGAAGTTGTTACCAAGAAAAGCTCTAACTATAAGCACACTTGAAGGCATCACATCTAAAATAATATAACATGACAAACTGCACAGTCAGGCAACCCAGATCAAAGAGGAAATCCCATCTCAATTTAGGAGAACCTAAAAATAACAATACTGTTAATTGCCACCACTGGGTGTATAATTGTCATACTCTAGATATCAAATTAAATACTTTACACACTATAATGATCTTATTTATTTCTCATATCAATTAGAAGTTGTCACGAAATTTCTTTGAAATTTTCAGGTAGTTATAATGACATCTACCATTTATTGAACACTAACTATGCTGTGGGCACTAAGTTTTATACACTTACTAGCTCATTACATGAATGTTTAAGAGGGATTATAAAATGGGCTGAAAATCCAGAAATAGTGATAAATACCTGTAATCCCAGTCACTTGGGACACAGGAAAAGAAAGACTTCAAGTTCAAGGCCAGTTTGAACAACTTAGTGAGGTTCTATCTTTAAAAAAAAAAAAGACTGCCAATAATTAACAAATGGATCTATGTAGAATTTAAAAGTTTCTGTGCAGCAAAGCAAACTATTGGCAGAGTGAACAGACAGCCTATAGAACAGGAGAAAATCTTGGCAAGCTATACCTCAGGTTAATATCTATAATATATGAAGACTGACAAAAATTATACACGCACACACACACACACACACACACACACACACACAAAATTTGCCAATCAACAAATTTACTAATGAAATGAATAGACAGCTTTCAAAACAAGAAACACACAGTAAGTATTTTTTTAAAGTGTTCAACATCATTAGCTATCAGGGAAATGCAAATTAAAACTACTTTCGGGGCTGGAGAGATGGCTCAGAGGTTAAGAACACTGCTTGTTCTTCCAAAGGTCCTGAGTTCAATTCCCAGCAACCACATGGTGGCTCACAACCATCTGTAATGAGATCTGGTGCCCTCTTCTGGCTTGCAGGGATATGTGCAGACAGAACATTGTATACATAATAAACAAACAAATCAAAAAAAAAAACTACTTTCAAATTTCATTTCACCCAGTCGGAATGATTATTATCAATAAAAGTAAAAACAAGTGCTGGTGAGGATGTGGGCAAGGAAGAACCTTTATTGGTTGCTAGTGGTGGTATAACCTAGTACAGTCGTTGTCATAGATCTATCATATGACCCAGCTATACCATTCCTTGACAAATACCCAAAAGACTCTCTATCCTACCACAGAGATACTTGCACATCCACGTTTATTGCTACATTATTCACAACAGAAAGACAATATTACTATCATAGATGTCTATCAAGAGAAGAATGAATGAATAATGAACATGTGGTATTGATACATAATGGCATTTTATTCTGTTGTAAAGAAAAAGGAAATCGTCAAAACACACAGAGAAACCACACGTTCTCTCTCATATGTGCATCCTAATTTCTAATGTGTGTATGCGTGTAAGTCAGCGGGAGAATGAGTGGGAGTAGAGACAATGAAAGCAGAAGGGAGACTACAAGAGAGGAGAAAGGTGTTGAGGAAGCAGGGAGGGAAGGGCAATAGGATACAAGTGACCCCAGGCGTGACGAAGTGCTGGAGGACTCCCAGTGGGTTAGGAGGGGGGATCACTGAAGAGAATCGACAAAAAAAAATGGTTTGAAAATGTGTTATTAGCTGGGTGGTGCTGTTGCACACTTCTTTTTTTTTTTTTTTTTTTTTTTTTGGTTTTTCAAGACAAGGTTTCTCTGTGTAGCTTTGTGCCTTTCCTGGAACTCGCTTTGGAGACCAGGCTGGCCTCAAACTCACAGAGATCCGTCTGCCTCTGCCTCCGCCTCCCAAGTGCTGGGACTAAAGGCGTGCGCCACCACCGCCCGGGCTGCTGCACACTTTTAATCCCAGCACTTGGGAGGCAGAGGCAGGTGGATTTCTGTGAGTTCCAGGCCAGCTTGGTCTACAGAGTTCTAGGACAACCAGAGCTACACAGAGAAACCCTGTCTCACAAACAAACAAACAAACAAACAAAAAAACCCAAGATATGAAAGAAAGAAAAGAAAAAGAAGGTGCCATAATTAAACCTAATATTGCACATGCACGTGCTAATTAAAATCTTAGAAAAATCAGAGGGTTGGGAACATAGCTCGGGGATACAAAACTTGCACCTGGCTTTGAGTACCAGGTTGAGGATATAGCTAACTTGGTAGAGTGCTTGCTCAGGGTACATGAAACTCTAAGTTCAATACCCAGCACCACATAAAAGCAGGTATGAGGAGATAGGAGACAGCAAGATAAAAGGTCATCCCCAGCTACTTAGTGAGTTGGAGGCCAGTCTGAGTGACATGAGAGTCTCTTGGGAGAGGGGAGAGGAAGGAAAGAAGAAAGAAAGAAAATAGATTCAAAACTACTTTAATCTTCCCAATTCATTATTTGATGTTCCATTCAACATGTCCCTTCCAGAAAGCCATCCTTCAATCTTCCTATGTAAATTAGGTATGCCCACGTTGTATCGCTTCTACCAACACCTGTGTGTCTTTCTTTCACAACCTTTATTAAATATATGCTGTAAATGGCTCTTTGCTTGCCGTTGTTCCCACCCTGAACACACACACACACACACACACACACACACACACACATACACACACACACCAGGATGCAATAACAGATAACCTCTGCAAAACAGATCTATAGAGAGCATGATAGATATGTTAATTTGCTTCATTGAAGAAAATAATTTCACGTTTTGTAAGTATAACAAAACAACATCACTTTGTATACTGTACATGCTTTTTTGTCAGCTGTACCGAAATAAGGCATAGGAAAATAAATAGAAGCAACCGTGAAAAGGGAAAAAACACACAAAACAGGTTTCCTGATTCCTGTCTTACAGACTCAGAATTATGAGCTCTGAACCCACGGGGGACACAGATGTCCTAAGTGTCCAAGCGTGTGGGCTGCTTTCTTCCAGCGGCTGACTCTCATGCCCTGCATTTGTGTCTCTGTAGTCCTCACCATGAAAAGGATGTGCACACTCCCAGGTACCCACCCTGTACTTAATAAAAGGCAGAAGCCTCAGATATTCGAGCTAAAGATCAGGGGTGACCCGAGTATACTGACGTACAGGTGGAGCCTCAGCGAGGGGGCTTTGTCATCAAAGCATTTGCTTCTTCACAACGTCTGGAGACGGGAAAAAAGAGCTGTGAGCAGAGGTACTGAGGTGTCAACAATAGCTGCCCGGGGTGGGAGTCAATGTTCTCTGCGCTATTAAGTTTGTGTCGTGAAAATGCACAGATAGAAAGGGAAAGCTGAGAGAAAACTTGCTCTTGGATGGCAAAGTTGTGGGTGAGCTGTGAGAATTCATCATACCATCCTACGCCATCAGTTTTCTAAAATCATCTTGTATTGCCGTTACAATAAAACATTTATTTTATACAGCCAAACCATGATAACTCTGGCAAATGAGAAAACTGGAGAATCTCCCTCCTTTCATTCCTTTCCCCTGACACCCAATTTCCGCTCTAGAGGTAAGCACTGTCAACACTTTTGTTGGAAGCCTTCCACAGATGATCTATGTTAACTTAAGCAACAGAAAAACATGTGTGGATTCTGAGTGGTGCAAACCTTACCTGTGATCAAAGGTTTGAAAACCAACTTTAGAGTAAAAGACAGGAAAGAGTATTTCAAGAAGATCCAACTTGCTGGCTGTAAGGGAGCTGACTTCTCTGAGATGCTCTGACTCCTCTGATGTCTGCTGTCCTGAGAAGAGCAAAAGGAGGAGGGGGAGGGAAGGGTTAAAAAAAAAAAAGTAGAAATTCTTGGTAGTTTGGTTTTGTTTTTTGGCTTTTGAGATGGGATTTATCTGTGTACCCCTGGCTATCCTGGAACTCACTTGGTAGCCCAGGCTGGCCTCAAACTCACAGAGATCTGCCTGCCTCTGCCTCCCAAGTGCTGGGATTAAAGGCATGTTACCATCAAGCCCAGCAAAAGTAGAAATTCTTAAGGACAAGAATTATTACACTCTGACTACTGTTAATACTTCTACTTTTATGATTTTAAACTATCATAATGGTAGCCATTTGCTTCACTCAATGAGGAAAGGGAAAGCAACCCTCAATAGAAAACAAAAAACCTGATACACGTGTACATTTACACACTTTTTCATACAATTCCTTCTCACAGCCATATGCTAATGTCATTCCCCACAGACACAATACCAACAAATGCATATCAGAAATAGGTGAGACATTTCATAGAAATGTATCCACAATCACAATAACGCCAATGTTCTGAATATATTGAATTTTACCATTCTTAGGGTTTTTTTTTTCTTCACGTTATTTGTTTTGCTGTGTGTGAGAGAAAGTGTGTGAGAGGGAGAGAGAGGAAAGAGAGAGAGATGTGTCAAAGTCACATGTTTGTGTGTAGGTCAACCTCAAGTGTCACTTGTCAGCATCCACCTTGTCTGAGGCAGGGGCTTGCGGTTCACGGCTGCATTACCAGGCTAGCTGGCTTGTAGGCTCCTGGGGCTTCTCTAGCATGTGACTGTCTTAGGGTTCTTGTTGATGGGATTTTTTTAAAAGCAGCTTGAGGAGGAAAGAGTTTATCTAACACTTCAGGTAACAGTTCATCATGAAGTGAAGTCAGAGCAGGGACTCAGTGAAAGAGCCTGGAGGCAGGAACTGAAGCAGAAGTCAGGAAAGAGTGCTGCTTCCTGGTTTGCTGCGTTTATTTTTTCACACACCCGTGATGCTTTCAACAGGACTGGCCCCCAAAGGCTCAGATGTTTCAATGCTTGGCCCCCAGCTGGTAGAATTGTTTGGGAAGGGTTAGAACATGTGGCCTGATTGGAGGAGGTATGCCACTGGTGTGGGTGGGCTTTGAGGTTTCAGAAGCCCTAGTTAGCGCTCTCTCTCCCTCTCCCCTCTCCCTCTCCTCCCTCTCCCCTCTCCCTCTCCCTCTCCTCCCTTTCCCTCTCCCTCTCCTCCCTCTCCCTCTCCCTCTCCCCTCTCCCTCTCCCCTCTCCCTCTCCCTCTCCCTCCCTCCCTCCCTCCTCCCCCCCTCCTTTGTGCTTGTGGATCAGATGTGAGCTCTCAGCTACTGTTCTGGTGCCATACCTGCCTGCTGCCATACTCCCTGCCATAGTGGTCATGGGTCCTAACACTCTAAAATTGTAAGAAGCTTAGCCCCAAGTTAAACACTTTCTTTTGTAAGTTTACTTGGTCATAGTGTCTGTTCACAGAAATAGAACATCCTAAGGACCACCGACCCAATAGCTAAGAATATCCTAGGACCACCTACCTAGGGTAACACCACCCACAATGGGCTAGGCCCTCCCACATCAATCATTAATCAACAAATGCCCAACGAACTTGCCTTATAGAAGCATTTTATCAGTTGAATTCCCCCTTCAGATGACTTTAGCTTGTCTCAAGCTGACAAAAACAAAAAACTCTCACTAGCATAGACTCTCATCTTCCTGTAGGACATAGGAATAGCAGAAGATTGCAGTTCTGTGTTAGGCTTTTCGTGTGTTCTGGGGATCCGAACTTTCTCAGTCAGACTTGTGCGAACAGTGCTTTCCCAACTCCCCAACCCCTCTATTCCTTTAAAAGCATCTTCTTGGCTCGGCCCTTTCCAGGCCTGAGCCAGTGGAGGACACAGATAGCTTCCCCCAGACTTCTTGGTCTTGGGACACAATCAACCAGGATCCCGGGCGCCAGGCGGTCAGGCACCATCATACCAAGTGCCACCTAAGGTTTCTAGGCCTGGGCACTCAAGAGAAGAAAAACGGCAGCTCTGTGCCATGCCTTGAGGCTGGGGCTGGCAGGACTCAACCAAGAACCAGCCTGCCTGGCACCATTATAGTGAGTGAGTACAAGGTGGGGAAATGAAAGAAAGAGAGGCAGAAGGGATCATGGACTAGGGAGAGAGGCAGATCTGAAGAGGTGAGGGTGGCAAGGAACAAGCTGAGGTGAATGGCCAGTGGGCCACCAAGTCCAAGGTGATACCCAGGCCTGGGCTATTACCAAGGGCCAGGTCTTGGTCCAAGACCCTGAAGCAGCCGAGGGGGCCTTGTTGATACCTGTGGCTCCTATCACCAGTGAGGGCCATGCAGAGGCCTGTAGTCTGGGCCGCCACCTGGGGCCATGGTAGTATCCAAGGGCCAATCTGAGTGGCCTGTGCTGCCACCTGAGGTCATTGTGACATCCTGGCCCTGGCTGCTTCCGAGGACCATGTCTGAGTCCGTGGTCCTACCACAGCCAGTATCTATGTTGATGTCCCAAGCCCATGTTGCCACCAAAGGCCAAATGGATACCCAGGGTGTAGGCCACAACCTGTGGCCATGAGGGTGTCTGAGAGGAAGAGAGAGGCATAAGGAGTTAGTACATAGAAAGATAGTGGAGATGAGACAGACAGAAACCCAGGATAGCTTCGGAGGACCTGGATCAAAATCCACCAGCCCCTTCAATCTCTTCAAAGGGGCTTTTTATAGGAATGCCAAGGGGCGGGGCAAAAGGCCTCCCCTTGCTAGATCAAAGCGTAGTACACAGCCAAGTACAGACCCTTCCAATCATCTGGTAACCACGAACGTGGTCAGTCCATCCTCTTATGCAGCCCTGCTGGGTAAAGCAAGCTCAGATCTCACTAGAAAACCTCGATGGGCTCCCACAGGCCATGGGGATGACTGGGGTCTGGTCAGCCACCTGAGACCACGTTAGTGTTTGAGGACCATTCTGCTGCTATCCAGGCCATACTGATCTGAGTAGCCTGTGCTGCCACTGGGGCCATAGTGATGTCAGGGCCCAAGCTGATGCTGAGGGCCAGGGCTGCAGCTGCAGCTGGAGTCTGTGATTATGCCCATGGCCTGTGTTAGCAGAAGGGATCATGGAACCATGCTGTGCTGAGTCGGGCCCACCCTTCACCGGGATAGCCAACCTGCCCCTCACTGGATACTGTAGCAGGAGTTGGCCCCCTGCACTCAGGAAAGGTGGCCCCATCCCTCACCACAGGTGTGCACTTCACCTGAGTAGTACACTGGAGTGGACCCTGTGGTCAGGGACGCAGATGAGACGACCCTGAGGAGAGTGAGAGCAGGAGAGCTGCCCCTTCCCACTCCCCACATTCCCCCTACAGCAATCAGGAGAGAGGGCCCTCCACTTCACCTGGAAAAAACAGGAGAGCTGGCCCTAGTGGTGTGAGTGTGGGGGACCCGAATCTGAGGGCCTGAGAGCAGGAGAACTGACCCCACTAGCCAAGGCAGTGCTGGAGAGCTTGCCCAGGTAGTGGCAATGAGGGAAAGCTGGCGGGCTGACCAACCCAGCAATACCCAGGCCCAGAACCAGGGCTATGAGTTAGCCCACCCAACATCCCCCTCATCTATGGTCTGCAGGAGCAGGTGAAGAGGCCGAACCTGCAGATCCAAAGCTGCAGGATCTCCATGACACAGGATTTTCAAGAGGAGCCCCAGTGAGAGCTCAGTATCGGTGGTGTAGCAGAAACCAGAGGCCTCGAGCCAGACCAATGACTCAAGGCAATGAACCCTTGCAAGTAAAGATGAACAGACTACAGGGTAAACTATGTGATTCAACGGGCCACACTGCGGCTTCCATTCTTTTCTGTTTTGTTTTATTTATTTTTTTTTGTTTGGTTTGGTTTGGTTTTTCTTTTAAATTTGGTTTCCTTTTGGGGGGGAGATTGCAAGGGCAGAGGGCAGATTCGAGAGGATGGGGAGATAAGTGGGATCAGAATGCATGATGTGAAATCCACAAAGAATCAATCAATTTTTTTTAAAAGCAGCTCCTTATGTTCACTATTTTTTTTATTAATTTTGGCAATTTCCTACATGTATGTATGCAGTGTATTGTTTCTCCTGCATTTATGTCTGTGGACCACGTGTGTACAGTGCCCTCAGAGGCCAGGAGAGGGCATCAGATTCCCTGGGACTGGAATCACTGATGGTTGCTCACAGCCTTGTGGTTGCTGAGAATCAAACCCCTGTCCTCTGGACGAGCAGCCAGTGCTCTTAACCACTGAGCCATCTCTCCAACATCCTATTACTCTCTCATTTCTCTGTCCTTTCCTCTTAACGCATGCACGTATGTTGTACCTTTTAAATTTTTACATAGAAAATGTCTAAAACAGGGATTTTTAGAAATCTTCAGAGTAAATGTATTTAGATGAAAAAATATTAAATCATTTTCATCAGTCTCCAACTTAAATTTATATTTTTTCACTACAAAGGCAAAGAACAAGTCATAGTACTACCAGTGTTTGGGGGGTTTCTTTTTCTTTTCTTTTTTTTTTTCTTTTTGGTTTTTCAAGACAAAGTTTCTCTGTGTAACAGTCCTGGCTGTCCTGGAAATCACTTTGTACACCAGGCTGGCCTCAAATTCACAGAGATCCACCTGCCTCTGCCTCCCGAGTGCTGAGATTAAAGGCATGTGCCACCACTGCCTGATGGTTTTTCATCAATAGAAATCAATAATAGTTTTGTGTGTATAACCCATGTATGTGTAGTGTATTGTGTAAATGTGTGCTCCTGTGTGTGTGTGTGCACGTGTGTGTGTGTGTGTGTGTGTGTGTGTGTAGAGGCCAGAGTTGTTTTTGAGATCACTTACCACCTTATCTCTGGATACAAGGTTCCCTTACTGAACACGTGCCTAGAATGGCTAACCAGAAGCTCTGGGAATCCACCCTCAGTGCCCCCAACATACACACCTGGGTGATTACCTCCAGACTCCACTCACCTTCTGCCTAGGATTACACTCTTGTGCTACTATGCCCATTTTTTCCCTTAAACATGGGCACTACCATGTTTGGCTTTTATTATTATTATATTTTAATTTTAATTTTTTAATTTATGTATATTTTAATTTTAATTCTTCAACATATTGCATCCCAACTGCAATTTTTCCTCCATCTCTCTGTTGTTTTATCTCCGGCACAGTGGCTGCACCTTCCTCTACTGCTATTTCAGGCAGCAATTGAGACTCTGCAGTTACTGGCCGGCTTCTCGGCAGGGGCCTGACCTCTGTCTCAGAGAGTGAGAATTCTGTTCCCGCAGGCACTGGCTCGGCCACTGCAGCTAAACAGAGCTTTAACTAAATCTCTATTGTTATACTTATAAATAAAACTCAAGACTCAAAGTTTGGGTGAAAACCTGCTAGCTCAGAGAGGTTGAGTAGCACCTAGCTAAGCTCTCCTTGCTGCTGTCTCCCAAAAGCCTGTCCTTAAACTCCACCAAAACTGAAAAGGCCACTCAAAACCCTCCCTACTACTTCCGGTGTGTCTCCATCGCTTCTAGATGCCCTCTGATGCTCTATGATTACTTTCTGTCAACTCATTGCTAACTCAGCCTCCTGACCCAAGTTAATTTTATTTAATTACTACAAATGCAAACAGTGTAATCGAATATCCCCCAACATTTCTCTCCTCCCAGTCTTTCCCTTCACCTCCCCTCTCCCTCAGATCCACCCTCCCTCTGTTTCCGCTCGGAAAAGAGCAGGCCTCCCTGGGACATCAACCAAATACGGCATAATATGCTACTATAAGATCAGGTGCCGGGCGGTGGTGGTGGTGGTGGTGGTGGTGGTGGTGGTGGTGGTGGTGGCGCACGCTTTTAATCCCAGCACTCAGGAGGCAGAGGCAGGCAGTTCTTTGTGAGTTCGAGGCCAGCCTGGTCTACAGAGCGAGATCCAGGAAAGGCGCAAAGCTACACGGAGAAACCCTGTTTCGAAAAACAAAACAAAAAGATCAGGCACAAGGCCGGGCGGTGGTGGCGCACGCCTTTAATCCCAGCACTCGGGAGGCAGAGCCAGGCGGATCTCTGTGAGTTCGAGGCCAGCCTGGGCTACCAAGTGAGTCCCAGGAAAGGCGCAAAGCTACACAGAGAAACCCTGTCTCGAAAAAACCAAAAAAAAAAAAAAAAAAAGATCAGGCACATACCATCAAATCAAGGCTGGATGAGGCAACCCAGTAGGAGGAGAAGGGTCACACAAGTAGGCAAAAGAGTCAGCGTCTGCCACACACACCCTAACACACACACACACACACACACACACACACCCACACACACACACTGTTAGGAATCTTACAAGAACACCAAGCTACTCAGCCATAACATATATGCAGAGGACCTAGGTCATTCCCCTACAGGCTCCCTGATCTTTGCGAGCCCCATGAGTCCTAGTCAGTTGTTTCTGAGGGCCCTGTTCTCATGGTGTCTCTGACCCCTCTGGTTCCTCTAATCCTTCCTCCCTCTCCTCTTCAGGACTCCCCTCGCTCCGCCTAGTGTGTGGCTGTGGGACTCTGCATCTGCTCCCATCAGTTGCTGGATAAAGGCCCTCTGGTCTCTTTGATGACGAGTCTGCCAGGCTCAGGTCCCAGAACACTCTGCAGACAGGACAAAGTGTAGGTCGAAGGTTTTGTGGCTGGGTTGGTGTCCCAATCCCTCCACTAGAATCCTTGCCTGGTTACAGAAGATGGCCGGTTCGGTATCCCCATCACTAGGAGTAGCTTCCATGGAGCTTCCATTGCACTAGGTTTCCATCTTGCCCCTGAAATGCCCCCAATTCCAATCATTTCTCCCTCCCGTTCCCAATCCCACATGCCCTCAGTCCACCCACAAAATATATTTTATTTTTATGTGGGTGCTGGAGATCTGAACTCTGGTCCTCATGTAGTAGGCACATTACTGATTGAGGCATCCTCCTGCCCCAAAAGTAATTAACAGTTTTATGTCACTGTTATTTGGGGTATCTTTAAATGTATTCACAGCCATTATACTGAAGTTATCATGGTTATCAAAACTGCATCGAGAATCTTGCTTTTACTGTATTAGCAAACACATATAATTTTCTATTTTATATTTTTGAAATCTTCACTTCAGTACAATTGATTTTCTTTGTAAGCCTGTGTGTTATCTAAAAAACACTATTTTGAGAAGTGGTTCACAAGCTTCCCTACTGTCATAAGGATGTGTGGCACAAAATAGAAAAAAAAAGTCTATGAACACCCTGATCTAGATTTACCATTACCAGCTTTTACAAATCTGTGATAGGAAAGTGTGTGAGTTTTAATGAATCTGATTCCCTCTGTGAGGAGACGTTAACAAAATTGAGTATTGATGATATGAAATGAACTTGCCTACAGCTCCCTTGGGTATATTGATTCGAACCTAACTAGGCTATACATGCTTAAAGGGTAGGTACTTACAATCCAGGTGTGCTAGGTCTCCTCTTGTAGCTCAGCTTCCTAATCTATTGAATGAGAATGATGGTAGCATCTAACTCAGGTTGTCGGGATAATTAATTTATATGATGGCATATAAAGTACTTAACATAATGCCTGGCTCATGATGGCCCTTCAGAAATTCAGCTATTATGATATTACACTAGGGCCATCAATTTCCTTCTTGGTACTCTACAGTTTAAATAAAAATCTTTCAATATATTAGTCAGTAAATCATTGGATGCATATGTGCGTCTGTGAATGTACAATCTTCTTTAAACAGATGTTACACTTTGTAAATATTTGATAAGCCTTCATTTAAAAAATTACCTGATGGATAAGAACACAAGCTCTGAAGTTAGGAAATTATAAGTTCAAACCCTGGCTCCATCGTATATTCCTTGTATAACCTGAGAGCTTCTTTAACTTACCCAAGTTCACATCATCACTGAAATCATACCTACTTCACAGGATTATTGTGACAAGTAAATAAGAGTGTGTGTGTGTGTATGATATGTGCATTTGTGGCACATAGTAAGGACTCAAATGATATTTATCTCTTCTGAATAATTCTCTAAAGCAAGACAAATCTGTGAAGTGGATAGATTTGTGGTTGGTTGATTTTTAGCAGGCATCTTTTTTTGTTTGTTTTTGTTTTTCAAGACAAGGTTTCTCTGTGTAGTTATGGTGCCTGTCCTGGATCTCGCTCTGTAGACCAGGCTGTCCTCGAACTCACAGAGATCTGCCTGGCTCTGCCTCCCTAGTGCTGGGATTAAAGGCGTGTGCCACTGTCACCCGGCTAGCAAGCATCTTTTATGTAGCCCAGAGTTACCTTGAGTGCTGGGATTACAGGTGTAAATCACCACACTAGGCTCAGAGCACAATTTTTTTTAATGCTTTATACTGGGTCCCTTATGAGCTCTGAGTCCCTTTCCAACTCTCAACTTCTGCCTTTTCCATTTTATCCTCTAGTAACACAAAACTCTTTGCAATTCACACAAGATCCAAACATACCCACTATTCTCACTCATAGGCCTCTCTCCATTGGTCCCTAATTGTCAATGATTCTACTTACAAATTTCGTGTTTTATGGTGGTGCAAATATCAATGTGTATTCAGTAGAAACTCTGCTTCAAACATAGGATATGAATGATGGGCAGCTCCCAGTAAGCCACAAGACTATGAAGGTCGTATGGCCTGCTGTGTTTGCTAAGCTACAGTACTCAGTGGACTAAGTGGAGCAAGTCCATTTTTTTATTTATGGTATTTTCAGTTCATGGTGGATTCACTGGGATGTATCCTTACTATAAATCAACCAAGGAACATGTATGGATTGCCCTTCCACCCCAAAGTAAAACCTGCTCCACCTTCTCCAGAATATGCTGCTGCCTGCCCACAAATCACCAAGTGCCTATCATTCCCCACTTGTAGTGGTAGCCTTGGGTTTTGTTTCTTGTTTTCTTTTCTTTATTTTTTTTAAGGTGCTGGGGATTGAACCTAGAGCCTTATATGTTAGACAAATACTCCACCTCTGAGCTATATCCTCAACCCTTAACACACATGCTTGTGCACACATATGAGAGAGAGAGAGAGAGAGAGAGAGAGAGAGAGAGAGAGAGAGAGAGATATTGATTTAGTAAGTTGTCCAAGCTGGCCTTGAACTTGTGACCCTTCTGCCTTAGCCACAAAAAAAAAAAAAAAAAAAAAAAAAAAATCAAGGTTTCAGGCCAGTAACACCAGGTATTTTGCCTGTCTGTAAATCTGGTTTTCCAGCTAGACCAGGAATTCTTCTGGGGAGCTTTGGAGTGATCTTATTCACCTCTGAATCTTCATTAATGCTGTACCTGCAACAAGGCAGGCACACAGTAAATGGCTGTTGAATGACTCCATCCAAGAAATAGGTGTTTCTTCTACTCCCTTTCGGCTCTACCCAAAAAGCCACCGTCCTTGTCTGCTAGAGCCCCAGACTCCTGCTTTCTGAGTTTATGCAAGAACGTTTGTTTGGAATCTCTCCACCTGACTGTATGTCAGTAAAGCAAGACTTCACAGAGGAGAGCCGAGGGGGCCCTGTCCAGTAGGCCTTCCCTCACAGAGGTATGCAGTCTGTCAACACGAGCTGGGCTTGTGTGCACACAAATGCCGGCTCTCTGAACTCTATCTCTGTACTATCTAGATTTTTCTCTATCTCAACTCTATTTGCTCTTGATCAGCCTTGATACGGTGTGCCAAGCTGTACTGAATTATTAATAATACTTCTCGAGAACAAGGGCTACAACAGGGAAATGTCAAGGGGACAAAAATCTTGAAGTTAATAGTGCCAAATGCCATGAAGGAAATACTTCCACCAGGGCCTCATCCCAAGGTTATACACAAAGATAAGAGCATTCAGACAAACATAGAAGCAAAAGGCCTAGCTGTTCCCAAAATGCAAATAAACATTTCTGGAACTAGTAATATATTTTATTATAGCATTTAACATAAAATAATTATAAACAAGAAGGAAAATAATAAACACTGTAATTAAAAAACAATTCAGTAGGCTATAAGTCTACACAATGCAGATGAAATTTTATATTCTACTACCTCCTCTGGCTTTTATCCAAGAAGATTAAAAAAAAAAAAAAAAAAAAAAAACAGAAGAAAGGTGGGCGGCAGTGGCTCAAGCCTTTAATCCCAGCGCTCAGGAAGCAGAGCCAGGCGGATCTCTGTGAGTTCAAGGCCAGCCTGGACTACAGAGTGAGTTCCAGGACAGGCTCCAAAACTACACAGAGAAACCCTGTCTCGAAAAACAAACAAAAAAAACAAAAAAAGAAAGAAAAGAAAAAAGAAAAAGAAAAGAGAGAGAAGAAAGAAGAAGGAAATGCAGTAAAACGACATGATGGGCTTTTAAGGGGAAAATGGACATTTCTTAGTCTGTGAAGATGCAGGGCTTTTCTCTCCGTTATACTGCTTTATGTCACAGCCACCATGGCCTCTTTTATCCTGGGGCTCGGGATCCTCTCAGGAGCCAGAAGTACAGCAAGGTTAGCATTTTCTAGTCACTACAGCTCAGAGTAACACCTTCCCCAATTACTCACATTTTGGACCCCATGTAACAGCCACAAGGACTGGGGAACACGAATTAGTTGGCTGCACTTCGCTCCTAATTAATTACAGGTCTCGCTCGAGGGTTGGTTTTATATGGGGTGGGTTTTGGTTTTTGTTGTTGTTTTGTGTTTGGTTTTTTTGTTTGGTTTGGTTGGGTTGGGTTGGGTTGGGTTTTGTTAGTTTTTTTTTTTATTTTTGTTGTTTTGTTTTGTTTTGTTTTGGACAGTCTCACTATTTAGTTCAGGCAGGCCTGGAAGTAGCAAGCCTCCTGCTTCTGCTTCGCAAGTAGCTGGGACTTCAGATGTGCTCCATCACGATAGGCTAGGAAAATCTCAAATGTATTTAACTCAAGTCTACCAGGGTTCAGGCAACTGGAACTTCACTTTTATTGAAATAGAGGGACTCTTGCCTTGACTTGGAGTCCCTCCCAATGGATTCTTCCACCAGGAGGCACCTGTAGTGTCTCCCAGCGCCAAAACTTAGTCCCAGACAGAAAATAGTTCTGGTTTTGGGCAGAAGATGGCAGTATATACTGCTCTATTTCAAATGTCCTGGGTTCATGAATGAAGCGAATAAAGGGGGCGGAGGGGGGGATTGTAAGGGAGTAGGGCTGAATAAAAATTTATTTGAGTTTTATACAAAAAGTGAATATTTTGGATGTTTTCTCAATTTTTCCAAGAATCAATAATTGCTCAATCTTTCACGTTCAACATAGTCTAACTTCTCAGACACCCTCAAAGCCGTCCTGCTTGATCACCTAGCACGTCCCTGAAGCTCCCGTAGACAGCAGGGGCATTAACCCAGGGCACTAGACTGACCCCTCTCTCTGCCCTTTTGCTATACCTCCGCTCGGGGTTTATTCTCCCAGATCCCTCCGCCGCCATTACGGGACGCATCACTCCTCTTCTGACTCTGCTTGCGGGCGGTTGAGCGCAGAAGTCTCTCGAAGGAGCGAAGGAGCCAGAGCACCTGAAGCAGCAGGTAGCGGGGCTCTGAAAGGCGGGAGAAGAAGTTTCCAAGGGAAAAAAAAAAGCAAACCAGGAAAGACGAGTGAGGCGAAAGAGGGAATGCCGACGTGAGGAGAGGAGAGGGGGGTCAAAGGAAGGAATTAAGAGGGGAGGGGGTCAAAGGAGGCGCCGAGAAAAAGGAGAGAGCGGCGGCCAGAAATTAGAGGGGAGGAAAGAAATACAAGAAAGGGCCAAGCGGGGAGTGACGAGAAGACGGGAGGAAGAGGAAAGAAACTTGGAGAAAGCCGAGACGGTCCGTGACCGAGCTAGCGGAAAGAGCGGGAGAAGGAACGGGCGGGCGGGCGAGCGGGCGAGCCGCGCGGCGGCGGCGGGGGAGCAGGGGCAGGCCCCGGGGAAGCTCGCCGGCCAGACGGCGGAACCCGACGGAGATGGCGTCGAGTGGGGCGCGGGCGGGCGGGCGGGCGGCGGCGGGACGGGGCGCAAGACGGGGTGACAAGGGAGGAGACACGGGCGCGGAGAGGCCGGCCGCCGTGTGCCTGCGAGTTTGGAGTCGTTGGGGGGGGGGGCTTTCTGAGGTCCTCGTGCGGTGGTTTTCGAGCACTTTCTTGGAGTCGCTTGCCGAGGGGAGGCCGGGGCCCTTCGCTCCCTTAGCACTTAGAAAAGAAAAAAAAAAAAAAAAGAAGAAGCCGGGCTGCGTGGCGCGGCCGTTTAAAGGCCCCGGGCGCGTCTGGCCGTCCTGGCAAGAGGAGCTCCTCGGCGCCGAGGACTGGCACCGTTGGCCGTCCCAGCGAGCGGGAGACCTGTGCGGCCCCGGGCGGCTGGCTCGCCCCCCCTCCCGCCCCCCCTCTCCCCCCACTCTCCCCCCCCTCGCCCTCGCTCTCTCCCTCTCGCGCCGGGGAGAGCGGCGCGCGCGCTCCTGGAGCTCTGGACGTTAGCGCGGTGAGCACCGAAGCCACCGGGTGCTGAGGCGCGCGCCAGCGAGCCAGCGAGCGAGGGAGCGAGCGAGCAAAACCGCTGAGGCGGGCTCCGCAGGAGCGCGGGCGAGGGAGCGACGGTGCGAGCCGGCGAGCGACGGTGCGAGCGGGCGAGCGAGCAAACGAGCGAGCGACCGCGTGGGCGCTGAGGGGAGGGGAGGGGGCGACTCAGCGCGCCGGGGGGGAGGGCTCCCCCCCCCACCTTGGAGCCCAAGCGGGGAAGCGGCGGCGGCGGGGGCGGCGGCGGCGGGGCGTCCTCCGCCTGCCCCCCCGGGGCTCATTTACATGCTGTCACGGCCCGGTGCGGACTCCCGGGGCTCGCCCTCGCGCGCGGCTCGCACACTCGCGCTGGGGGGCTCCTGCCACCGCTCAGTCAGCCGGAGCCCCGCCGGGAGCCAGACCTGAGAGAAGCCCGTGAGGGCGCGCCGGGGCTCTCCCCTCTCTGGCCGCCCTTCCTGCTGACTGCAGGTCCGCCCGGAGCCATGCTCACACTTGGGAAACTTAGGACAGCGCTGCGGGGCGTGGGGGGGGGGGACGACGCGTGTGGCTCCTCCGGGGAAGGAGGGGAGAGGTGGCGGCGGGGGCGGGGGCGGGGGGGGGTGGAGGGTGGCTAGAGGGGGAGCGGCCCGGGCTTCCAGACCAAGGCGGGGGAGGAGGAGGAGGAAGTGAGCCCAAGGGATCCGCTGGGAGCTGTTTGTCCAGCTGTTTCTCTTCGCACCCTGAGCGCTCCAGCCAGAAGGGGGCCCCGAACTGAAGGTGTCCCGGCCTTTCTTTTTTTTTTTTTTTTTTTTTTTTTGAGGCGCTAATTTCCAACTCTTTCTCGCAGCTTGTCATTTCCAGGCACCCTGGAGTCCCAAAAGGCCAGCTCGGCGGGCGCGCACCTGCCAGCCGCCCCTGACCTCGCCGATCAGGCAGCCGCCAAGCCGGAGAAGATGGCCCAGTCCAAGAGCGACTGCCGCTCACCTGTCGGTCTCGACTGCTGCAACTGCTGCCTGGATCTGGCCAGCCGGAGCAGCCTCCAGAAGGACGGCAGCGGGGACAACCCGGGCAGCCCCACCGTGAGCAACTTTCGGCAGCTGCAGGAGAAGCTCATCTTCGAGAACCTCAACACTGACAAGCTCAACAGCATAATGCGGCAGGATTCGCTGGAGCCCGTGCTGCGGGACCCCTGCTACCTGATCAACGAGGGCATCTGCAACCGCAACATCGACCAGACCATGCTCTCCATTCTGCTCTTCTTCCACAGGTGGGTAGCTGGCCAGAAGGGGTGGGAACACGGCTCTGCTGGCACCAGCCTTTGCTGGGTCTTCACCTCTGACGAGGGGGCAAACCAAGAAGTTCCCGAGGGGCGGTGGGTGGGGGAGTGTCGGCTTCGTAGGCTACCATGACTGAACCTTTCGGCTGGCTACAGCCCCACAGAGCTCAGGGAATTTTAGCAGGTGCAAGAGTAGTTTGAATGGTGCCTGGAAAGGCTGGAAAACTAGGGCCCAGAAGATGGGATGACTCCATATGCGTTGGAAGGAGTTGTAGGTGCCCCCCTCTTGGAATTTCAATAGTCCTTCAGACAATTCGGCTGTGAGGTTCTCTTGGAATTTGAGTTCCACCCTACTCAGTGGAGCTGAAACTGGAAGGACTTTTAAATTACTGAGTGGCATTGACAATGAGGACAAGCGAAGTGTCATTAACAAATTGGGCTTCTGATGGGGGAAGATCAAGGGTGAGGGATGGGGAAAAGTAGAAGCCTCTGAGAAGTTTTGAGACTCAGGATGGGGAGGACTGGCCCACTCTGTAGATTATAGCTTCCATTCTGAATGCAAGTGAAAAGCAACCCCAGAAAAAAAATGGCTTAGGATTATCACTTTAAGTGCTTCAAGACCTGTATGGCAGGAGGGGGGATGAATCCACCTCCATGTAGACCTGTGTCTGGGTGTGTATCAGATTTTCTAGAAAACCTGAAGGCAAGAATGGACGAAGGGAGGAGATAAACACAATGGGAGTGCCCAGGGCATCTGCTATCCCCAACAACGAGATACTCTGGTAGTAATAACTTATAACTCAGATAGGTATCAATAACTTTAAAACTCAGAGAATTTAGAGGCAGGAACTTCAGGAAACCCTTCTATAAGTTTTGTGTTCTTAGAGATATTGTGTGTACATGTGTGTGTGTGTGAATGCACACATGCATGTGTGTGCATGTGCACACTGGGGTGGATTTTATTCTTGCTCAATGACACAGGTTAGGTAAGAGCAACATTCCCTGCTGTGGGAGACCTGGGTGGTAGTGCAAGTTATGCTTCTACCTTTTTGTATGAGCCTGAGCAAGTTATCTGACCTCCCTACTCTCTGTATGGCACTTTCTATCTTTGGGCAGATAGTGTGCCCAACGTGACGAAATGCCCAAAGAAATGCTGAACACTCATGCATTACTTGCATGGTAGTGAAACTCAAATAAGACATCTTAAAAGCTACCAAGAAATGTAGGAGGTACTCCTATTAACCGCTAAGAATGTGTTTACCTCCTTCGTCCCAATACATAACCACTATCTCCTCACTCTAGCCCCAGTGGTTTCTGGTGGGGACAAGCAAGGCTGATGTCTTAACATTGTTATATCAAGTTGTTTTTCTGAGGCTTTTTCAATGCCATTGAATAATTTTCTCATTTCACATTAGGCATCAAATTATTTATTCCATGGTCTAAAATAAAGCCAAGGTATAGACAGAATAGTTTCAAGGGAATCTTCATTTCTGATGAACTACTACTGCAAGTGTGTTGAGCCCACAGACACTGAAATTCTGTAGAGCACAACGCTTACCTGGCTTCTAAGGGTCATAATGGTCTGCTTACTGGCATAGCTCAGTTCGAGAATGGCAAAGGTGAGGGAGTGGGGGAGAAACCTGGAGAGAGCACTTGCATTTGCTTCAACTGGGAAAGCAAGAGCTCCTCTAGGTCTTTGGTGAAGTGAGAGGGTGATTTCTGTTTCTAGGCCTTAGGAGGGTCTGACCTGGGTGAGTGAAGTGTGAGGCTGACATTTACAAAGATTTGCTGAGATTTGCAGAGAGTTCACTTTCTGTCACACCTCTGTAGTGTCTGTCCTGATTGCTTGGGTTTCTCGAAAGACCTCTTTTGTCATCTACTTCACTAACACCAGTTTTTGGTACTTGGTTCTTAACGAATAGGGATATTAAAGGCACTGTATAAGGAAAAGAACAAACTAGGGGGATATACACCTGACCACAATGTCTTCTGGGACTAGAGCCATTCAGTCAGTGTCCTATGCTGCTATCTCAGAAAAAGCCAGAAGGCTACCAGGCTTTTTGAAGCTCAATAGTGAGTAACAGAATCCTTTGGTAAGAACCTAATAATTAAAGCAGGATAAATCACTCTTTCCTTAATGATTGGTATTGGAGATCCCAGGTTCAGTTGGGGCTTTGCACAGAATGACATGTTCTTTGCAAACTAGAAGAAAGTTACTGCTGGTCATGGGCCTTCTCCAATGTCTAGGCTGGACAGCCTGCTCTATGAACATTTCCTTTCCTGATTCATTTGATTCCCTGGGTTTCTACCTGTATAATCCATCCTTAATTTTAACTCCTGTTCCAATTCACAATAAGACATTTCATGTCCCTGTTTGAGTGCGTTTTCCACTATCATTTTTCTTATCTTTTGGTTTTTTTTCGAGACAGGGTTTCTCTGTGTAGTTTTGGTGCCTGTCCTGGATTTCGTAGACCAGACTGACCTTGAATTCACAGAGCTCTGCCTGGCTCTGCCTCCCTAGTGCTGGGATTAAAGGCGTGCTTCCACTATCATTTTTCAAGGCAAGGCCGCATCTCCTACTGAAGAAGCCAATCTCTGCCCCTTATTTTGTAGCGAATTCTGCTATTTCAAGGCCTCCAACAGTCTTGGGAAGAAGACATGGTACATTCTTGATATATATCTGGTTCATTGGGTTTGATCTGTCCTAACTCCCAGTTTAGGCCTTGATTTTCTTGGAACAAAGAGTGTAAACAATCTGAGGGTAGGGCTGTGTTTTACTTGCTTGATTTCTCCTTGGCTTCTACTTATGCAGCCAGTACTCAGTACAGGTGTTTTGTTCTAGTAATTATGGATAACTACTTAATTGTTGGTGTACTCTGAGGTAAAGATTTCACTACTTTAACCTATTTTAAAAAGGTTTTTAATTTTTTTTATTGATGGTGTGTGTGTGTGTGTGTGTGTGTGTGTGTGTGCGCGTGCATGCAGGTACCCATGAAAGCCAAGAGTATCAGAACCCCTGGAGCTGGAGTTACAGGTGGTTGTGAACTACCTGATGTGGGTGCTAGGAACCAAACTTTGTTCCTCTGCAAGAGCACCAAGCATTCTTAACCACTGAACAATCTCTCCAACCCCACAACTAATCATGTGCTAGAAAATCCTTATGAAGGTGTTTAAATATGGATTTTTCTTTTTCAGTTTTAATCACGTGTTAACTAATAGTATGGTAGAAGTTCTGATGGAGTGTTTGTACTTATCGGAATCAGTGAGAATGAGTATGCAGCCTTTTGGTATATAAATGGTACCTCTAGACTAGTAGCTAGAAGAAATGTATTTTAAACACCATCCCTTAAATCTTGTGTAATGTAATTAATAACTATAGAGGATTAATAGCTAACAATTATTGTTCATTTATAATGCATACCAAGAATAGCATCTGCATAATCTCATTTAGTTTTTATACCAACCCAATGAAACTGGTATTATTAGCACCGATTTTCACTTTTACAAAAAGGCAATTGATGCTTGATTAAGTAAGTTGCCCTATGTCACACAATGAAGAGCAATGCCAAAACTCCCAACTGAGATCATGGATTCTGGAGTCTACTGAATGACTAAAAAAACAGACTAAAATGACTAAAGAAAAAACACTAACACTAAAGAGGTGCTTAGAACACTACAATTTTTCTCTATGCAGCAAAGAAAAATGTTATTCCAGAACCTTTCCCAGTGATCATATGTCCAGCTATCCTAATCTTACATGGGACGCAGGACTCTGATGGTCAAACTGGGACAGTCTCAGGGAAACTGATTGATGACTTGTCAGACTATTATTAGACTTCACTTTATCATTTGACTATGCTTCTGAATACTAGAAAGTTTAGGAAGAAGATAGAGTACACTGAACAATTAGCTGAATTTTCCAGTTTAAATGCAGTATTTCAAACAAACAAAAGCTTCTTAAATGAAAACTTTGAATGAATTTAATTGCCTAACTTGTTAGGTGTAGCTAACTGACAAGGTAACTGGCAATATACTGTTTTATGATTGCTGTTTTTATAACCTCAAATTTATTTCTAAGATACTTTTTGAGATAGTGTCTCACATACAGCCCAAGACGGCTTATAACTCACACTGATCTTGGCTGGCCTGGAACTCAGCATACCCCAGGTTTGTCTTGAACTATATACAATCCTTCTGACTCTGCTTCTCAGGGGCTGAAATTACAGGTATGAACCACCACACCTGGCTAAATCAACCATATACTGCCTTTGGTCCCAGAGCATACCTGCTCAGTGTCATCCCAAATACTCTGAATCTTAAATCTTTTCAGCTCCAAAATTCCTAGGAGTCTACCTGTAAGCTGACCTGCTACCAATGGGTTCTCGTACACAAATCTCAGGAAATAGTATCAAATATTTCTGATTGCTTGTTGAGCCGGAGGAAGAGTTAGATTTAGAGATCAGTTTTTTTTCCAAGAAAATTTTCATATTATTTAGGATTCAACTCTGTCCTTGTACCATCTGAAACTCCTATAGCATCAGTGGTATGTAGACCACACCGTGAGAAAGCCTGTACTAGAGACTGCAATCCTTTGTCAATTAATTTACCATTTGATTTCAAGGACAGGATTCTTTGTCATAGAGAGGTTTTGAGTTTCTATGTGGTTAAGCCTGTCATTCTTTGCCTTTGTGATTTTTGCTTTTGGTATCGGGCTTCGAAAGTCCTTCCTTGGCCCAAAGTAATTTAAAATAACTATTTCCTGAGTGTCTAGTAGTCTGACACAAAATAGGCACTCTTGGATTAAGGGACAGCCTCCATTAAAAATACAAATGCATTTGCAAACTTAACATTAAGGGTTTGGATACCTCATGAGAACCCTACCATGTAAGAATTTGTCATTTTGCCAAGGCACAGCTGTGAATTGCATGTACTGGCAGGCTAGTACATGGAAGCCAGTCCATATGCTGATGAGTAAGCTCACTGCCCTACTACCACCCACTATTACATGAGTATCTCTGTGTCGTATATATGTGTGCGTATACATTATATATCTTATGTGTTTAGTGGTTCAGTATTTGCAATGTAAATTTTGACATTTTCACCACTGTACTCACTTAAGTGGTAACATACCCAGTCTCTCCTCTCCCCTGTCCCTGGTAACCTGGTACTTTCTGTGTCTGTAGATTTGCCTATTCTTGTTATTTCATGTAAGTGGAATTGTGCAGTATATGATCCTTTGTGTTTGGCTTCTTTCACTCATGATGTTTTCAAGATTTATCCATGTTGAAACATGTAACACTTCTTTTCATGACTGAATAATATCCCATTTTATTGCTGTAACACATTTTGTTTATGCATTCATTTGTCAACAGACACATGGATTGTTTCTACTTTGTGTGACCATTTTGAGGAATTCTGCTATTAACACTATACAAGTATGTGCTCCAGTAGCGGTTTGCAGTTATTTGGGGCATATACCTGGGAATGGCATTGTTCACCTATTTTTCATCAAAAATTTTGACTACTTATTTGTAGCCATACTTGCCATTTACTTCCTTGTGTGGAATTGTTTCTCATCTGAGGACAGGGTGACAGCTCATAGGAAGTAAAATTCAATGTGAATGGGACATGGAAAAGCCAAGTTTAGAGAACAGAAGTGGAGAGAGGGTGCAGGATCATGAAAGGCCAGGTTGGGTGGGCTGTTACAGTGTGAGGCACCGAGAAACAAGAGAGCACAAGAAGTCTCCCTGGAAGGTTCAGCTCTTAAAGAGGGTCAGAATGGGGCATTAATTTTATCTTCTTGTCAGCTTAGCCCAGAGAGGACCTATGTGAGCCCATACCTTAGAAAATAACTCTTTCCAGGGTGACCTTATTTTCCCTCCCTGAATGAAGTTAACACCCTTGCTTATATTTGTACTTCCAGATAAACTGGCAGGCTCTCAATTCCAGGTAGTGTTGGCTTTTTTCCAGACTCACTCCTGAAGGCCAAGACGTCTAGATAAACGGAGATGGATATGTCTGGCCAAAGTTTCCAGGGTCTCTGGGCACCCTTAATGATGGAGCACAACAGAATACTAGCCCCAGCTGTGAGTTTCTTGAGAGGGATGAGGTTGGCTCTGTCTGTACATGATGGCAGCCATTGCACTGTGTTTGCTCGTCGTGAGTCTGCTCCTACCTGAACTTTCTCCTCTTATGTAAGGCATCCCTCAAGATAACTGCAAAGCTGTAATCTGCCATGGCTGGCTGAGTTTACATAACAAATTGGTTGGTGTCATGCAATAGTCTTTTGAGCCCTTGAGAAACCAGTGTGCTGAAAGAAGCCAAAGCTTGGGCTCATTTTGAGGGGCACTGTGTGTGCTCAGTGTACTCAAGGGAGAGCATTCCATGACCACAAGGGTCAGAAAGATGAAATTTCCTTTTTAGATGAAGAGAGTAATGATGACTCAGGACATAGTGTGCTGTTCCAATGCCTGCAATAATGGGGCAAGGGTTAGGGCTTCATTTTATGCCAGAGCTTTGGCAGACAAGGCTTTCCATGGAATCGTCTAGGTTAGTGGGAGCCCTGTAAAGGACTGAAGGTTAAACCTCACCTTTAGCAACCTTCATCCAGTGAGGGGTCAGCCTGGGGAAAATGGCTTCTGGAAGTTACTGCCTTCCATGCTAAAATCCAGCTTAATTGAGGAGTTGGAATAGGGATAAACTAGGAGCAGAAAGCAAGCTTTCTCTAAATGCTGTGCTAGGAAGGAGATGATTTTATCAGCAAGCAAGGTAAATTCACTTGTACCTTCTGGCTAGGAATTTTCTTCAAAGTAGCTATTGAACTTTTGGAAATGCTGTAAGAGTTGTAAGATCCCAACCAACACATGAGACTGAATGAGAAGCTCCCCAGTGTGCAGACTCTAGTCCAAGAGAAAACAGGGGCTGGAAGCAGGTTCAGTGATGACCAGAGCATGTTATTGCCTTCCTTTCTTGGGAGTAACATTTCTTAGATAAATCAAGCCTGAAATCAGTCCCCTGCTTATGAAAGCATCACAGTGACCTTCCTCAAAGGAAGAATTTACTCACAAAATAGCCTTGAGTATTCAACCTACTTTCTTTGGTCTTCTCTTCGGAGGAGATAGAGAGCAGCTGCTTACAGTGTAGGAGTCTGGTAGGGATTCCCACTTCTCTGAGCTGTGTATGCCAGAAATTGGCTCCAGCTATCCCTGAGGAAAAGAGAGTGAGAGGTGAGTGGAGGGAAGTGGATCCAGTGGCCGCATTCTAGCTTAGCCCCTTAGCACCTCTCCTACACTGCTGTTTAGCCTCACTTTCCAAACTAGGCTGGGCCTATGCCAGCCTCAGGGCCCTGACTCATATCTCATGCAGTGCCTTATGTAATAGTGCCAGGTTACTGAGACATCAAGCTTCTGCTTGCTCAGTGGTGGGCTTTCCCCAAGGCCAGGCACTCAGAAGCCTGCTTCAGGTTTAAATGGAGCTCATACTTTCCAAGGAAAAGCTTGCTATTCCTTATGTGAGGCAAACAGTTGGCTCAGAGGTAAATGCCAGACTTCAAGGTGTGAGTCGCTTTAGTCCCACATTTAGAAGTAGATGTAAACAGACAGGCAAGCTGGAATGGATTTGGTTGGACTGAAGTCATTTTGCAGGGGTACCGCTACTTTTTCCTAATAGTGCCCTACTGAAGGGGTGGTGTGTGACGGGGCTTCAGAACAGGTCTCAGAAAGTCCCTCTTCCTTTTTTTTATCTGATTGTCAGGTCAGGAACTTTTCTGGATACCCTAGTTTGATAGACATTAGGCAGAGAGATGTACCTGAAGCTAGAAGAACCACTTAAAGAAAATCACTTCACATGCCAATCCCTAGTCCATTTCCCATGAAGTCTCATAGTTTCCAGGCCTCCCTAAATTCACAATGATTTTTAGGTTTGTTTGTTTTGTTTTGTTTGGGGGTTTTCTTTTTGCCTATTCAGAAAATTACATTACCAGCTTGGTACAACTGAGCTCTAGTAAAGTGAGGGTTGCTAGATTCTGGAATTCTTCTTTAATAAACAAGTCCATATGCGATACACATATCCCTATCAATCTAATGTTCCATTGACTCAAAGTTTGTGACTAAGTCAGTAGCTCCTCCTCTTCTCCTCCCTTGTGTTTGCCCCGGCCTGTTCCACCGTGTTGCCACCAGGTAAGTGACTTGCAGGCTGAGGTTAGCTGAGGAGACTGACTGCTCTCTGGTCCAAGAAAAAGAGAGAGAAGCAGGAAACAAATTTTTTAAAAGCGGCTTGGAAATTACTAGCAGACATAGTCTGCGTCCAGGGAGCGTACTCATGAGTTCTTAGACAAGCCCATGACCATTATCTCAGGACTCAAAAAAAGCTGGGCATTCCAAGTTCTGAAGGCACATTACAACCAGAATCAAGGGAAACTGTAAACCCCACCATGACATTTGCACTTAATTTGTCACTCTTCCCTCTCCCCTGGTTCGTAGTTGGAGGGGGGAAAGGAAAGAGATGAAAAAGAAAAAGGGAAGCATAAGAACTGCTCAGTTTTCAGAGTACTTAATCTGCCTGCTCAGGTGCACAGAGAAATGAATAATGGCAGCATCTCGTTCAGCCTTATTCTGAACCACCAAACATTTCAATTAATCAATCCATTATTTATTGACCAAAGGCCTGCTACTTATTGACCTCTGACTGTGGATTTATTGAATGTCTACCTTTCTTCCAAGGTACTGTAAAGGACACAGGGCTATCAGAGGCCAAGGCCAGTGTCTGAAGAGTTGAAGGTGTGGCCCTGGGGAGTAGAGCAGCTGCCACCAAGGACTAGGGGCAAGGAAGTGTTGCAGGCTGCAGGCCTCTAAAAGCTATGCTCCTTGAGAGAAAGGTCTTGAGCTTAGTGGAGCTTGGGTTGTGCCAAAGCAAACTAGGAAGGGAGAGTCTCTTTATGGCGGCAGCTTCCAGCAGAGCCTTAACGAATGGGTTGGCTTTGGCAGGTGTTTAGTGACTGGCTGGCTAGCTACAAGATTTTCTGGTTGGGAGAGGAGAGGAGAAGCTTGCCAGCCCCGCAGGGATCCTGGTAGGAAGGGGCTGGCCTGGAGTGGGAACACTTTTTATTCTTCCTGGGCTGGAACCCAGAGTTACCAAGCTTCAGGAGCAGGAGAGAAAGGCTTACTTTAACACTGTCCCTTTTTGACTCAGAACAAGCTAGCCCCTGATATCCTCTCAGGACCCTGGGCTTATCCCTTCATAGAGACAGGCATCTAGAGAATGGGAGCAGAAAGATACCTCTGTCTTATGACCACTTTGGAAGCAAGAAGATTGAGCTTAGGTATACAGTAGAGGGTAAGCCCCAGAAGAGCCTGGGGTGTGGCTTCATATCTGGATCTCAGCTTCCGTCTCTACAAGGACCCTTTAGAAGTAGGTAATAGAAGCAGAAGGAGAGTAGTATCAGGGTGCTACCGTGCGTGTGCATGTGTGTGTGTGTGTGTGTGTGTGTGTGTGTGCGCGCGCGCGCGCGCGCGCGCGTGTGCACACACACACGCGCATCTTTGTAAAATTTGCTCATTCTTTCTGGGAGAAACACTGGTGGCTCTCTAGGATGTCATTTTAGGCTTGTTTACACAGCAGAAAACTCTTTCTCAGATGCTCTCTAAGTGAAGGTCTTTAGGTAGGGTTAAGAAAGGTGGGAAGCCTCAAGTTGGCAGGAAGGGAGAGGGAACTAGAATAGCAAAAGAACCAGCCTCAGGTCAACTGAGCAAGGAAGGTATTGTTTAAGGTAAATATTCCATCTTTATTTTCTAGTGTTCTCTACCCCAATCAATGTCCTGACACCTGTGCCCACAATCCTTTCTTAAAAGTGGTCTGAAGAATTCACATTTAAGTTCATGAACTGATTCAGTCGACAAGAAATGTTCATTGCACATCTTTCATGTTCTAGGCTCCATGTCAGACACTGAGGGTACAATGGGAAATGCACAAAAGGCATGATCTTATCTGAGAGAGTCAGGTAGAAACCAGATGGTGATGGTAATGAATATATAAATTCCAAACTACCAAGAGGGAAGAGTATAGCAAAGAGACTTCCTAAGGAATGGTAACTGTGCTAAAGAAATGAATCTCTAGTATTGAAATTCTAATTATCAGACACAGGCCAAAAGAAGACATGTCCAGACAAAAAGGCTTTCTAGGAAACCTTCAAATAATACCATGCAGGTAGTTTTCACACCCCTAGAAATATGTCTAGGCCGTGAGTAGCCAGCAGGTCCAAAGCAGGAGGAATAACAACATTCTGACAAGTGGAAGAGATAAGTTTGAAGCCCATGAGGCAGTTAGCATTTACTGTCATCCTTTGCTAAAAATAGTCCCTGACAGTATGGAAATGTGTAAAGGCCAGCCCTGGGAATCAGTGATAAAGTGGGTATAGCCTGTGGGGGAGGAAAATTTGGTTTTGTAAATTACTTACTGAATAGCAACAAAACAAAACAAACAAAAAACAACTGAGGGGAGGGCTCTTTGGGGTTTTTTTCTCCTTTGAGATTTTTCTTGTGAGCTATGAATGATTCTTATTGTAGAGGCAACTGGGCACAGCACTGTAGGTTTTACTCCATTCTAGGGCCCACGGTAATGTCAGATATTTGCCTGGGCTGAAAAAAATAACCTGGATATAGAAGAGAAGGGGGACTACACCATTGAGGAGAGTACGAAAATTGATCAAAGGGCCCAACGTAGCTTTCCTTTGAGAAAGGCAGGTGACAGTTGAAAGCTCAATGGGATCCAAAGGAAATCAGATTGTGAAGGGTCAGGACTGGGATACAGGGCTTTCAGAGCCAACAAGAGGTGAACCTTGGACTGGGGATACCTGTTTGTCAAAACTAAGGAGCTAAGATCATTGGTTTAACAAGAGTTTAAGTGTGGGAAAGTGGAGGGTAATCAAGAGACAGAAGTTGGTTTTCAAATATAAGAAAAGTCACAGCTGAGATATGTTGACTAGCTGTTTCCCAAACACACTAGGGACAGAATAAGAGAAAACAGGCCTATACTATAGCATGAACAACTGAGATCAGATAGCAGAGAGAACTTGTTGTCTATAAGCATCCAGTATGGGACAGGTGTGGTGCTATCAACGGATAGCTGCATAAACGAGTGAGAGTGCTGATTTAATAAAGGCCATGGCAGAAGGGGACAGACAGTTGAGGAAAGCAGTGGGTAAGGAACAAGAACTTAGAAAGAAAAGGAAAGCACATGATACGAGATGAAAATGTATAGCAATTTTATAATAAGAATGTCACGTATGGGGCTGGAGTGGTGGTTTGACATTTAAATGCTTGTGCTGCTCTTGTAGAGGACCCAGTTCAGTTCCCAGCACCCATGTTGGGCAGCTTACAATGTCCTGTATCTCCAGTTTCAGGGGGATATGACACCTCTGGGCTCCACAGGCCCCTGCACTCACACACATACACATAATTACATAATTAAAAATAGTAAAAATAAATCTTTGAAAGAGTATCAATTAAATTTCCGCTAGACACAAGTCATTACAGCTAGCATACGTTCTTGTATGACCGAGTGGTGTGTGGAAATGAACTAAGAAACTGTTAAGGCCACTTCCAGCATCCTCCAGCTTTCTTGTCTCTTAGCTAAGTTAGTATCAATGGGGCACTCCCATCCCCTACACTTAACGATTTGGAAGTTCACTCTATTCTGGAGACTGGAATAAGATTGCCTATCCCTAGGTGCTTATGGGAAGAAAGACTTCTTCCTCATGCACATGACGAAGATTAGATGCAGGGGATAGAGCAAACCATGCCAGATTTCCTGCCCCAGGAAAGTTAAAATTTACTAATATGGACAGATATCAAATAATAATTACACAAATTAAGATATTGGTTCACTTGATCATAGAAAAGGGGCAGGAAGCTGGAGAACACAGGATAAGAGAGGCATCACCTAGGACTAGAGAATCTGCAAAAGAAAATGCCTTCTTAAAACCTTAGGAATTGCCTGTGACTCACAGTGAGTGTGTTTTGCCCAAAATCAGTAGCAAGAAAATTTTTTTAAAATGAGCCTACTCCGGGCGGTGGTGGCGCACGCCTTTAATCCCAGCACTGGGAGGCAGAGACAGGCGGATCTCTGTGAGTTCGAGGCCAGCCTGGTCTACAGCGCGAGATCCAGGAAAGGCGCAAAGCTACACAGAGAAACCCTGTCTCGAAAAACCAAAAAAAAAAAAAGAAAAATTGATCCTAAAATGAGCCTACTCACCATTAATGCCCTCAAAAGTGGATTTTGAATCTCCTGAAGCTCACTGAAGCCTTGTCAAACAAGAGCAACTCACCCCAAGGAAATTTTCTCACTGCTGAGATCACATAGCCTTGATCAAGGGAGAGTGATTCTCTAGGTGTCACAGTGGCCTGTCAACTGAAAAATCTGTGTCTTAAAGACTTTGAAGAGTTCATTAGCTGCCAGATGAACAGGATGGAGGTCAATGAAGTGAATACAGGACTGACATGATGAAAGATATACCAAAGGGCTGGTCATGGTGGTACATGCCTATAATTCCAGCACTTGGGAGGTGGAGGCCTGAAGATCAGAAGTTCAAGGTCATGCTCATCTATCTATATAGTAGATTCAAGGACAGCTTGGATTTCATGAGACACTATCTCAAAATAAAATAAAAGGAAATTACACTTGAAACTGACCCCCCCCCCCACACACACACACCAGAAATAGTCACATCTCCAAAAATGCTATGCCCTCATTTTACTCTTTAAATGTGAGAAGCTTTTCTAAGATTACCTTGTTTGGGCTGCAGGTTAGGTCCAGTGCTGAAGAGCAAGTAGCTTGGTCCTGGGAATCTAAGGTCCCAGAGAGATAGTACCCCATTTTGCTGTTCTTTCATCTCTTTCTCAGAAAACTGATTGATTCTGGCCCTTCTGAGAAACTAGTGGACTGCTCAACCTTCAAAAGTGGACTACCAAGTGGCTCAGAGGTCATCAGGCATTGTGTGTTCATGAGACATAGGCATTTCCCATTCAATGGACAATCATCTAACATACTGTGAGCTTCTCAGTTTTTCTAGCAGACCTTGGTGTCATCATTTAGAAATTATGATTAAGAAAATTAAGAGAGAGGACACTCCTAGAAAGCACCAGTATCTCAGTATCCTTTCATTAGCATTAGACACATCTTATGTGGCACAAGAACAAACCATTATCTGTCTATCCTTGCCACCTTTCTCCCTAAATCCTTCTCTGCCTGACTCCTCCCCATCTGCTGTCAATCACAAACCCTCTCCTGCCCAGAACCACAACTGAAATCCAATCTGGCAGCCCTTCTCTGTAACTAGGCTAGCTCTCTCTGCCTTCATTCACCTTTAGGTATAAAGGACTAAGAATACTTGTGGTGTCCCTCCTGCTGATGGTGGTGTGGGGTTGGGAGTGGGTGAGCCATGGCTTCGACATTTATATCAGAAATTGAAACATACATAAGCACAGGGTTGCCTTCCTGTGATTACTAGCCAATTTATGAAGGAGTTCAGAGCACTGTGCCGCTGGGGATAGCATCTTTGAGACCTATACTTCCTTCCCAAGATTGGCTGCTATTATCTTCTGTACCTTGAACAGAACATAGAGGTTTAGAAATGTAGATACACTCTCAATAATCTGGTCTGACCCCTCCCATTACCATGGAGAAAACTGAGGCCTCAAGTGGGGTGGGTACCCGCCCCAAACTGAACAGCCAATTAGTGAGCAGCTGGACATAGAAATCATGTCTCCTGATTCTCTGATCCAATGATCTTCCAACTTTTCATCTCTAGATGGCTGTGCACATACCATCCCAGTAGGTACACAACATCTCCATGCCAGGAGACCAGCTTCAGGCCCACCAAATGCCAAAAACGTGTTTTTAAAATTTGATTTTATTTAATGGAATTGACCAGTGGTTTGGGTGTTAGGGAGCCCCAGCCCTAGAATCCTACTTCTGTTCAGGCTGGGGCTGCATGCCACAGCCACAGTCATGCAAGGGGGACAGAAAAGCTTGCTGTTCGGGTTGGAAAAGAAATCAGTTGCTGAAACATTGGTCTTTTTGAAAGTTCCAACCACAGGGGCTGGCTGGCAGAGCCTCTGTCTGGGTTCCCCGGGAGGATCCGGCCCTCCCCTTTAGTCTGGGAGTTAGTTTAGGAAGCTGGCCCAGCCTCCGCAGAAGATCCTGAGGGCAGCACTTGCCTCAGGAGCTCCAGTCTTCCCTCAGAGCCCAAGAGCCCCCAAAGGCAATCAGGACTCAGGGCAGGGAGCATCTTCCTACCTCCACAGCAGAGCCAGCCTAGGCTGGCCCTGAGGCTCCTTGGGCACTTTTTCTTTGGAGTTTGTTAGAGTTTCCAGTTGCTCCTGCCCTAGCCAGGAAGCTACAGGGAGACAGTGAGAGGAGAAAGAAGAAAAAGAGGAGACACAGGAAAAAAAACAACTCTAGCCAGGCAACCAAAGTTTCCCTCTGCATCTGGGAAATGAAGGTGGAAAGGCTGGAGGAACCCCAGCTCATGGAGGAGCCCCAGCTCGGGGAGAACCCAGAGCCTGGGGAGGAGGCACAGTTCCTGGAGGAGTTACAGCTCGAGGTGGTAGAGAGTGGGTCAGATTTGGATCCAGAAGATCTGGGTTCGAGTTCAGACTTTGCCACCAATCTGATGCTTGAGCTTGAGTAAGTAACTCTTCCCTTCTCTGGGCTGCTTTCCCTCATTATACAATGGGGAGGGAGAGATAAAATGGTCTCTAGTGTTTCTTCCAGTTCAGATATTTGGGAAGAATATGTCTGAAAATTTGTCTGTGTGTAAGGTTGGGTTGCAGAAAAAGCTGAATCAGTTGTTGCACACCTTAATGTCAGAATGATGTTTAAGGGGCACAAGAGATTCACATTAGTAAGACAAAAAAGATGGTGAATGTGGGAGTTATGGCCCCCAAAATACAGGCTTACCAGAATATTAGCTTTGATTTTTTTTTTTAAACTCAAAGAGATTAGGCTTTGGAGCAAGCTTATAAGTAATGGGAAAAAGGGCGTTTGGGATCTTGTTGATGTATAGTTGCTAAAAAAATCCCTCAACCAAATGTCTCCCAGTAGAACCATCCATCCTAAAATGCAGATACTGACCCCAGATTGTGTTTATTGTGTTTTTCATGTGTAGCTTTAGAGAAATTCTCAATTGAACAGGAGGGAGGTAACATCAGATATCTGTTCACATCCAGAACTCCTGGAAAACCACAACTCCCACCAGAATCACTGCTGCATGACTCAAAGCAATTCCTTTAGAAAATCTGAAGATCTCTCTAAATATGCTTCCTCCCATCTATAACATATAGACGAGCTGGCAACACCTTATCTACTTTAAGTGTGCTAGTGTTTGGGACATACATAAAGATTCCTTCAATACTGGCCATCCTTCCCTGGGTTATATGGTAAGTGTCTACAGGCCGTAGGAGGAGGCATTTATCTAGCAATCAAAGAGCTCCTCATCATGACTGGCATGATATCTTGAAGTTTCTCATATGGCAAGTTATTTACATTGTCATCTGCTATCCTTAGGCCTACCAGCATCTGTACTGCTGAGGAAACTGCAGTGGAGGCAGTGATTAGAAAGGGAGCCTCCCTCAACTTGCCCAGATACTTGCCCACATCCCTAGAACCATTAATCACACATTCTTTGCCCTCACCCTCACCTTTACACTTGCTCATAATTCTGCCTGTCTCGGCTGAATTCATTTCTTCAATAATTTCTTGTCTGATTTCTGGCCACTTAGATTAATCTTAATAGATTTCTAAGCTTGGAAAGGATCTTCTTATTTCCACAGAACAATGGGTTTTTTTGAGTGGCTGCAAGATGTAAAATCCTTTCTGGCAACTTAGGGACTGTAGGAAGGAGAGGAAAAGAAAGGGAGGAGATTTTTGAGGGGAGGAGAAATGAATTTAAGGGAGAGAAGGGGAGAAGGAAAATTGGGAACAAATAGAAGAGAGGTAGATTGTGTTACCACTACGTAAGTAAAGATTATACTTCTAAATAAAGTCACAAATAAGAATCTACACGTGTCTTTAATGCTTGTAGGGCTTTGGACTGTTTTTCTTTGCCAAAGGAATTTCAGGCTCCCTACATGGTAGAGGTACCAAAAGGGTGGTACATTTAGGCAGCTCTGGGAGGCAGGGGAACCGTGTGGCCAGAGCTCTCAGCCTCCTGTAGAGCAGCTCTTCTCCTCTAAGGACCTTGCATCCGGAGACCCTGAAAGTTTTTAGGTTAGATTAGGGGATAGGAGAGGGATGGAAGGTGATTATTGTTTAGTAACCACAAAGAGGCTTGTAAGCCACTGAAGGACCTTAACTCTCCAACCAAAAAAGAATCTCTTACAAATAAATCATCTATAAGAGGTGGAGATACTGCCCGGACTTAGGCAACCAGCACTAGCACAGGCCATTTCTCTTGTTGATCAGACCGGCTTGTTAGACAGCCTATCTATTTAATCCAAATCAAATGAGCATACATCCTTCTTGAAGCAGAACAGTTTGGACTTCCAGTAGCGTTCCTGCTGCGGGCCTCCTTTGTTTCTTTACCACCCAGGTAGCAGGCTAGTGGCCAGAGGTGTTGCTGGCTGCAGTGTTCACAACTAGGGCATCTTGTGCTTCATGGGACCTCGATAAGCACCACATATGGCACATGGGTGGGCAGGTTAGCCACTGATGTGGGCTTGAGGCACTCCAGCCCGTACAGCCCCTGGGGCTAAGGTGGAGGAAGTGCACTCCACAGAGTGTACTGGTTAAGTGAAGTCTAGTGTGGCATTCTGGGCAGGGGAAATAGCTCGAGGGAAGGAACACTTGACCAGGAATAAGGGCCCTGTGTTCTGTAGCAAAGTCCAGCTTTGGCTAGGCTGTCACCTGAAAGGAGAAAAATAATAACTGGCTCTGAGAGGAAGGAGGGAGGCGCAGCCAGGCTCAGGATGGCAGCCTGGCCATTTGAGGCAGTCTAAAGCCCCAGCCAGCAGCTTTACGTTTGGAGAAAGGAATAAAGCAGTGCTTGTTGGCTATGGGAACCATCTGTGTGCATGATACAGAAAGCACTGTTTCTCCAAGTGTGGTAAACATATGCTGGTGGTGTGCAAGATGACTTTAGGTGGTATAAGGACTAACTTTGTTTTTCTATTTTTATAGCTATTTATTGATTTAACGTGTACTAGGAGTAGATTGGGTAGCACATACACTCTGATTTCAGAAATATTTCTTAAGGATGAGGCATTTTTAAAAGGATTATGCTTAAAGTTAATTTTGAGAAAATTTCTTGACAGTAGACAGTTAAGTCAAAGACATAGGACTACCACACTGTGTCTCTAACAGAGGCATGGCAAGAAAACCCAGGGGAAAACAGGAGCCATACAGTAAGGCCTGAGGTCTTCTTTTTCATGTGAACCTGGCTGGAAATCATCATCTGACAACCTTATTCCAAACATAAGATCAACCTGCTATTTTTATATCTTTGGTGTCCTGTTCTGCCCCATGACACTCAGCACTCCAGATTAGCGGTAGGTCTTTCACTCATGGTGAGCACTGTCTTGACCACACTTTGGTAAACATCAGCTAATAAGTGTTAGAGAGCTGGTGGGGCTGTCCCCACCTGCCTCCATTGATTTCCTCTCAGCATTGTCCATTGGCTCATTCAACTCTAAGGTAGGTGTCTCCAGGAAGCAAGACGAGAGATTAGTCTTTCTGTGAATGTTCAAAACTACAGAAGGACAGGAACTGTCACTGAGACAATTTTGCATGGATTATTTGCACTGATCTTTGAATAGATTAGAACAAGATTTCATGGGAAATGTGCATAAAATCAAACTGAACAAGACACTTCTCACTTCCGTTGGGATTCCATAATGGGCTCTGTGTATGTAAGTTTAGTTCATTTCTTCCTTCCATTAACCTGAGACAGATAACATGATGCTTATAGAACCTGATGTTTAATCCTGCTTTCTCCCAGAGTCCTGCCTAGCAGAGTATGAGGGTGATCCCTGAGCAGAAGCAATGAAAGTCGTGGGTTTGGTATATATTTCCTTATAGCTAGGTAGTATTCAGGAGAATTGTATGACTTTGCTGTGTGTCTAGTCTCTTGAACTAGCTCAAGTAGAGTTGACTGATCTTCAAACACCTCCAAGCAAGGAAATGCTACTGTTTTCTTTGATCATACATTCTAGTGGTTAACTACCCCTGTTCTGAAATTATTACCCCTAGTTCTAGAGTTTTTTTTCAATTTTCTTATATGTCACTTTATTTTTAAATCATACTTACGTTCTTTGTTAGCTTTCTTTCACAAATTTGTGAAATATATTTCCCATATTTTAAATTAATTCTTTGAGAATTTCATTCAATGTACTTTCATCATATTCACCCCAACTCCTCCCCTTCACTTCCCCCAGATCCACCTCACCTTCTTACCCTCTCCTCATATTTGTGTCCTTAAAAAAAACAAACTTATCCACTCCAGTTTGTACTGCTACCTATATACTCCCAGGGTGGGGCCATCTTCTGGAGTTTGGTTCACCTACTAGGAGTCACAAACTTAAAGAAGACTGACCCTCCTAATCCCAGAAGGCATCAACTGTCAATAGCTACTCTGTTATGGGTAGGAAGTAATGAACCCACTCCCACCCTATACTAGAATATCGACTGGCTTGATCTTGTGCAGGTCTTGTGCAGGCCACCACAGCTGCTGTGAGTTCATAAGTGCAGTGGTCCTGTCATGTTCAGATGACACTGAGTCTAGTCATCTCTGACCTCTGGCTCTTGCAAGTCTTTCTGCCCCCCTCTTCCACAATGATCAATAAGCCTTGGAGAGGGGGTGTGATATGCGTGTCCTATTTGTGGCTGAGTACTCCATGTTTTCTGCACTTTGACCAGTTATGAGTTTCTGTGTTTGCCACCATCCATTGCACAAAGAAACACTGATGAAGTCTGAGAGCTGCACTAATCTACAGATAGAGAAAGATTAGTTTAGATGGCAGCTTGATACGTCCACTTAGCCAAATAATAGTAATGGGTTCTCCCCTGGAGCTATGAGCTCCCAAGCATGGGTTCTTGGCCAGATTTATAGTATGAAATCTATTTTTGTAATTAAAAAAAATTTAGCTGGGTGTGGTGGCACATGCCTTTAATCTCAGCACTCCGGAGGCAGAGACAGGTGGATATCTGTATGTTCGAGGTCAGCCTAGTCTACAAAGCGAATTCCAGGACAGCCAGAGCTGTCATATAGATAAACCTTGTCTCAAAATACCAAAAATAAATAAATAAATTTGAACCAGCTTGTATTTCTTCACCCATTATATAGTTTCCATATTTTCCAATCGAGATTTCGTTCTATCTTTTATTTTTGGTTTGTTTTTTGAGACACAGTTTCTCTGTGTAACATTCCTGGCTGTCCTGGAACTCGCTTTGTAGACCAGGCTGGCCTCAAACTCACTGAGATCTGCCTGCTTCTGCCTCCCAAGTGCTGGGATTAAAGGTATGTGCCACCACTGCCGGCTTTATTCTATTTTTTAAAAAAGGCTTGAGATTATAGCATGAATGCCTTTACTTTTAGCTAGTCGCCTCAATCCCACTTTGATCAATGACTTACATTTATAGGATGCCAGGTTTGGAAAGGATCAAAAGTAGCTGGACTGTGGAAGGCCCAGTCACCTGCCCTTAGCCCTTTAGCTAGCTGTCGTTCTGGAAACTGGAGCTGTATAGGATTTTATTGGTAGCTTAATGACCATGGAATAGAAAAGGAAAATGACCTCAAAAGAGTCTACATACTGCTTTCACATTCATATCATCCAGGATCATGCTCTTTTCTTTAATAATACTAAATCACATAGCAGCAATTTATTGTAGCCTCTGCCTTTAGCTACCCACCTGTATGGTCCCATTTTGTATATGAGTAGAGCCACAATGTACTATCTCTGTTTTTATTCATTTTGTGAATTATCCATAGCAATCCCAAAATCTCATGTGGCCCACTTCCATACTGTCTAGCTAGTTTCTGGGAACTTAGGGGTGCTTTAATACCAGTCCAAGCAGATTAAGAAGGATTTTGGAAAAAAAAAAAGTACCTACTCAAACTTGAATTCCATACTGAAGCATGGTTGAATTTCCCATCACAGGATCACTAAGGTAGGATGTGTGACAAAGGATTAACATGGAAGAAAAGGGTATATAGCAAACTTTAAAGATGCACTGTGGGTCACATATATTTTAGTAGCTGTGCCTTTATGCTTATTTAGGCTGATGTGAAAATGAGTTTGCATCCTTGGAATGCATAAACACTAGAAGAACCTGGATGTAGGGAGAAACTAAGCTGAGACAAAGTATTTGCCACAAAGTGGATAGACCACCAAAAAACACTTGAGAGTTGATTTTCTGACACACAGAAATAATTTCTGCTTGTCTTTGGAATGTGTTATATGGCCATTTACCCCATGGATTTGTCCAGAAAGATCTAAGGGAGCTGCCTACTGGGACTTAGTTTGCCTTGGGGAGATAGAATCAAGCGGTTCTCAGGAAACTGATAGTCTCCTTCACCATCCTCATCATAGCCCAATGACTCTATTCCTGTGCCTGGCCTGTTCATTTGACCTGTACAAGTCTGCAAAAGGTGGTGTGATCCATCTGAGGAAAATCACATCAGAGACAGGAAGGGGCACGGCAGCCTCTTTGGCCAGGGATTTATGTATCTGTCATGGGAGGGAAGTGTGAGCTGAGAAATGACTCCCAGAAGTGCAAGAATTGGCGAAGGCAGCACTGCTACTTTTAGCAGTCAGTGGTACATTCATTGGAAATCAGTGGTACTTCAGAAAGCCAGCATACTGACTCTTCCTTCCTTGAGTCCATTCTCCCTGCTCCTTTACTCCATGCTTTCTTCCCTCTTGCTCAGCACAGACTGAAGAAAGCAACTAAACTGGCTAAGTGAACCCTGCCAGTGGCCAAGCAGTGGATGAAGAAAGGATAGTAAGGCCTTGGACTGCTTTTTGTGTGGCAATTAGAGGATGTGGGGACAGACACAAGATGCTTGGGTCAGCCACAGCAGGTTTGCAGCTGGTGCCATGTCACCGTGGCTGGCACTAATGGCAACTAATGGGGTCCTGACAGTCCCCACAGCCTACAGAAACCAGCCAGTCGCTCAGTTGGACTCTATCTAGTCTTAATTCTTGCTGTCTTTGTGAATTGGTTTCTGCATTTTCACCAGCCATGCATATCATTGCTTTGGGCTCTCTGCTGAGCCTGGGACTAAGTCTTTGCTTTACATACCTTCCCCTGCTGTGAGCCTGCCAGACTGGCTCCCTTGGCAACCTCATTAGGCATTAGTGGTGTCCATGGGAATCTAAGCTGGGCAGCAGGACTCATCTTTAGTGCTCTTATCCTCCCTAATGGCTTGTAACATCCCCAACGCAAAGGGGTCCCAGCTGAAACGTCATATCCAGCTATCTTGAGAAACATCCACTCTGCTCACAACTCAGCCTAGCGCTTGCTAAGACAGACTAGAGAAATCCCAGACCTCTAGATGCAGCTATTTGTTTAACTCTTCCTTATTCTTTGTTTCCTAATGACTGTTGGCATTTCCTTCTCTCAAGAAGCATGGGGTGAACCTTGACAAGCCTTGAATCTCGGTAAGAAAAATAGATGCCGCCCAGACTCGAGACCTACTCCCTTCTCTGCGGCGCATGTTCCCTGTATTACCTGGGAAGAGATGAAGGAACATGATTTGAGGGAAAATTCCTCTGTGTGAAAGGAGATTTTACTTACCTCTTTGATGCTATATAGAAAACATTTTCACTTTCAAAAATTAGCAAATGATATAGGATTTGGTTTTAACACCATCCTTTCTCCCCATTTTTTCCTTCTAGCAAATGATTCCTCAAACAATCAGCAGCTGCTCAGAGTTGTCAACAATAGGGTTATAGCTCATGTTATAGAACTCTAATCTCCTGGCCTCTTAACCATCCGTTGCTCTCTACATCTTGCTGTCTGCCAGTATTCATGTGATACAATGATGTCAGGTAAGCTGTAAACAGCAAACATGCAGTCCTATGCAGGTCCCAGTTCTATTAAGCCTGGCCCTTCAAAGGGAGTGAGCCAAGTAAGAGATGGCAGGAGGCAGGTAAACTGAGCTTTGGGGGATATTGTCCAATCTATATCCTCTCAAATCAAACTATGCAGGCAGCCACCCCCTCCATTTGTGTATGAGGCCATCCCTGGCCATGGCCTTACAAAGCCATAGTGGTTTGCTCTAGCAGAAGGAGCTGGGAAAATCTTGACTAGGTAAACTCCCACTTAAGCCTGTAAAATTCTGCCTAGGTCTCTAGTCTCTCTTCCCACCAGTCAGGCAGGCACTTAAAAGAGATGCAGACAAGAAACTGCAACTCTTCCTCCCAGTGTACCTGTTTTAGTTGACTTTTTAAATAGCTGAGAATGCAAGCGTGAGGCAGTTGCTTGAAATGGCAGACCCACCTTTGCTGGAGGGAGGCGCTCTTACCACTTAGAGTAAGGGTTATAGTCCTTCAGAAGGGTCTGCTACACAGCTATTTTTGGCTCATTTGCTCTTCTTTCCTCTTTGAGTTCTGTTCCCTTTTAGGCCCCTCAAGAGAGCCTCTCTCTTCACCTCCTTCTCAATGTCTGTGCTCACACAGCTTACGCAGGGGAAGTAACCCCTAGCCAAGTGATTCCCTCATCCAACTCATTTTCCGAGATGGTCCCACTGGTCCTTCTAGAAGAGCAGGGACAAAGACTGTCTGGGTCAACATAATGACCTCTTCCCCTCCGCCCAAGCACACCGGAATTCCAAATGTTCTCGTTTCCTTCAAGCTCAAATGGTTTTTGCTGCTGATCCTTTGCTCTGGGTTACCCATTTCCTGCTCAACCCTGGCACAGCAAATGTGTCTCTGTAGCAGCTACCTCAGGGTAATTTGAGAAGCAGCTCTAGGCCACCACATGTGGAAAAGGAATCAGGGGAAGACACATGTGGAATAAGAATCTCCTAAAGAAAGATGCTGGGCCTTTACAAACAGCTTTAATAATGTACAAATACCAGCACCGGATGTTTCTAGAATGCCAGCATAATTTACTCTAAGGTGACTTTTTAAATGATTATTATATCCTTCCCTAGGTTTAGTGACTTTACCAAAATCTTTGACACTCTTCCATCTGCCTGGGGGAATCAGCTACTTCCCATCTTCTGGCTGTGTGAACATCTTGGGCACACATGCCCCTATCCTTCTTAGAGCCTCTAACTTGTTCCTGCAGTATCTGATCATTTTCTGCCTAGTCAGTCAGATATGCCCTGTTGCTGAGCCTGTTTGGGTGGGGAGGGTGGGAAAATGGAACAAGCATTCTAGGAGGAAGCTGTTCTCAGTTTCCCCACCCCCACTTTCCAGGTCTCTAAACTTGTTCTGTGTCTCCTGTTTCTGAGCCCCCATTCTGATCAGACCCAATTCCCTTGCTTGTGACACTGGGCTTGCAGTTTTGTTCAATATATTACTTAGTGTTTCCACCACTCTTCTTTGGCTCAGCTCCTAGGGCTGGTTGCAGATATCTGCCTGCCTGACCACTGAGCCCACCTAAAGATACTCTCTTGGTTTTTCCTCTTCACCATGGCAGGATTGTTCATTTGCGGTAGGGCCACAAGTTGGAAGCTGCTTTTTCAACAGACTTATCCTAGAAAACAGATATGCAACCCTTATCCACCTGGGCCCTTGGTTTTTTAGGAAAAAAATCCATTTGGGGATCTACATTATTAATAGACTTTTTGCATGGATTTCCAAAGCTGTAGCTCCATTCTAGAATGATGGAAAATTTATGATTGGGATCTAGAAAAAGCTACTGACTAAACAAAAGATGTTGCACTCAGCTCTGCCTTTCTGTAGCATTCTCTCACCCATCTTGCCCATGTCCCGCCTTCCAACTCCTCCAGTACTCACCCTGTCCCCTGAATGCCTGGAAGAACCATGTGCTAAGCAATATTTCCTGCTATACTGTCAATTGGCAGAGTACTGCTTTGGAGCCTGAGGCATAGGGATCCACTGGAAGGATCTCAGGGACAAGTTAGTCTAGCCAGTGAAGCCACATACCCCTCCCCCTAGCTCCAACCCAAGTAGTCCTGTTTTTGTCTCTTTTATAAATAGGGCTTTACGTATGAGGCTATGTTTGAAAGAAGTGGTTCACTTTTTTTTTTTTAAATCATTGCTCTAGGCCATTCTTCATGCCAAAGTTAACCTATGTCTTGCCTTCTTCCCTCTGACTCTGAACTCTGCTAGCAGACGGGGAAAGGGATGTAGTGCTAATCAAATAATGATCCCTAAGATGTGATCCTTGGCTCAAGCGTGCTAGAAATGCCAGTTCCTTCACCCAGTTAAAGTGGTGAGGAGAACAGACAGGTTGACACTCTGCTTTTCACTTCATGTAACTGCCTCCCATCATTAATAATAATCTCTCATATTTGCATAGTGCTTGACAATTTCCAAAGTACTTTCACAGACTTTATCTTATTTGATCCTCTAGAAGGCCTATGAGTGCTGCCAGAGTAGGGGCTATTATTTATATTTTACAGACTAGGAGGCTTGAGACCATTTAATTGACCTCACTGAAGAGCTTGCTAAAGGGTATTAGTCAGGGTGATATGAAGGGATAGATAAAGGGAACAAGAGTTGGAACAGGGGTTATGAAAGGAATGGCAAACAAGAGATGAGGCAGAAGGGATGAAAATCTATAGTATTCCAGATCCATCATCCCTGTTTGGGAATCATCTCAAAAGCAGTGTGGAACTTTGGGATTGGCCCACCTAAGGAAACAGAGATATCCCCTTCTCCATGATGGTAGCTCCCAAGGCTAGTGAGCCACCGTCTCACCTTGTCTCAATTCTGCTCCAAAAAGCTGATGTTGTCACATGACTTTCTTGAAACTCCTGGAGCCATAGTCAAGTCCTAGAACTGGAAAGGTCCAGCCCCTCATTTTTCCAGGAGAGGAAACAGAATCCCAGAGACAGAAAAAGTTTTAGTCAAAGTCACACAAAGAAGGTGAAACAAATATGTTGAAATGTGTGGGGTGGGGTGGGGGAGTATGAAGAAGGACTGTGAACAGTGCTGGGAATACTTGTCTGGTGAATTGCTGTGGCCTGGACCTTGTACACATATGCACTGACTGAGGTTAAAGCCATTTATAGGGCCTGGGGTATGACAGGGTGTGAGAAAGACAGGGTTCAGGGTTTCTCTCCCAAGGGGATTCACCCATATAAACTGCTCCAGGTAATTAAGATCCCAGAAGAATTGGCAGCTGCTTGCTGAACAAATTAGGCTCTGCCTTTATGGGCATGTTCTGTGCTGGAGATCAGAGGGCCCTCCCTGATGTTTGGTTCATTAGTCATTGTTCCCTGTCAGAGCAAGCACTCAGAAAATTGGATGTCTGGCAACAGTCTGTATTCAGAAATTCAATAGCAGGAGCGGCAACAGCAACAGCCGAGTGTCTGGGACAGTGCTCCATGCACAGTAGGTGCTTGAAAAATGCTTGTTAGCTAACTAATGAACTGAGCAAGGAAAGCCTTTAGTCTTCTGTGCTATTCAGAATGAAACAGTGTCAATAACAGATCTGATTGCTTTTCAGCAGAGGCACAGTTGAACTTTTTAACAGGCAGGCTGATGGAACTTGGGGAGGGGGGGACTCACTGGAGGTTGATTTCCTATGCTGACTACACTTCATGGATCACAGTGCCCACCACTTAGATGTTGTACTACATTGTTTGGATTGCATAAACTCACTGATCCCTCTAAACTAGCTTGTGATTTTCTTCTATTTGAATCCAAAACATTTTTTCCTAGTTCTAGGCTTCTTTGGCCAGAACAGACTATGCTTGGCAGAGAACAAAATAAGGCCTGAGTGCATGTATGAGGAGAGAGAAGTGAGCAATCGCCAAGTGACATATAGGGCCAGTGAGATTTAAAATCAGTTCTTCCTTCATCACTGGCTTGCCATAGGCCAGGCCTGCCAGGCTAGTTTAGTCAGGCAGTTTGATATTGTTCTTAAATGTCAGGGAAGGATTTCTGTTTTTGTTTTGCTTTGTTTTATACTAAATGTTCCTAGTTCAAAATACCCAGGATTCCTTGCAAAGGTCAACTAGCATAGCAGGACCAAGAGAATCTTAGAAGCTTTTGGCAGTCACTAAAGGTTACCACTAGTGTCTTGTCTATAGGCCAAGGGAGTAAACTCTGTGAGGGATTTCAAATGTCCTTGATGGACTTTTCCACCATGCTAATAAACTATCAGGAAAAATACTTCTTCAATTCACCTAGCGTCAAGTCACTGTTTTAAATCTTATTCATCAAAGAAGAAAGCACGAAGAATTTATTTAACACAGACTCTTTTAGACTTTGTTGGGGAGGAGGAGTGTGTGTGTGTGTGTCTGTGTGTGTGTGTGTGTGTGTGTTGTGTACTTGAGTTTGTGAGAATGGCTTTGGTAATAATTTAGATGTATATAAAGAATCTGTTTATACCATATGCATAAAAGGTACAGAAAATAGGTGGTGGGTATGTTTATGTGAGAGAGTACTTATGTTTGATAAAGGACAGCTGCAAGTTTAGCACCTGCTAGGGTTTATGTTCCTATGTGTGTAACTTCTGTAATTCCACTCGAGTCTCCTTTTGAATATGGGACTCAAGAGTCTTGATGACGAGGGCATATGTGAAGAGGGTATGTGTGTCTTCCTGTGTAGGTATATGCATAAGCCTCCTGTGTGTGCATGCATGTGTGCATGTGGGGGAGGGGCGCACACTCGTGCACATGCCCAGTGAGGTTGTGTATGTCTGAACAAACCTCAAGTCTTCTGCTTTGAGGAGAACTATCTTGGCTCCTCTTCCTTTTTCTGTTACGCACCCCCAGGCCTCCTTTCTCTGCTTCTTACTTCTTAGGGAGATGTTTCCTACCATGGAGTCTCTCCATTCCACATTTCTGTTTTTACCCCTCTCGCAGGCTACTGCAGTCTTCTAACAAAGTGGGGGGTGAGTCTACCAGTAAGAAAGACAGCATTCAATGATTGAGAAACAACCTCCAAGCCAATGAAATGTCTGCCTAAAGATTGTTCTTGGATCAATTGAAATCCTGTGGGTCACCCTTGGACTGACTAACATTGTCAAGAAATGTAATATAGATATTCAATCCTTGAGTTTTGGTGAATTAATTAAAGCCTTGTTTTTAGTTCTATTGAGAAGGAAAATCATTTATTATCTTTAGTCTGACCTGTGCCTTCAAGAGAACTCTCATTCCATGAAAATAAAGGCTGAGGTAGGCAATTCACACATACTTGTGAAATCTAAGCACATTATCTCACCAGTGGCTATAACTGTAATAAACTAGAGTGACCTCAGTTTAAGTAAACAAATGTTTGGAGCTGGCAATTGAAGTGCAAACATGACCCTAATTAATGGTTTGGTTAATAGAGAATAGTTCTGTCTTTAGAGATAGTAAAAAAAAAAAAAATCTCAGTCTTTAGTTATAACATGGGTCTTTAGACTACTCTTAGATTCTTCCTGTTAGAAACTAAAAATGTCCATCCATTTAATCTATTTTACTCTCCTGCTTCTGAAGCAGGTGATAAGTAAAGCTCAGCTCTCTTCTGAAGCATGTTTTAGGAAAAGTATTCCTAAACACTCAGCTTTCATATGTAGGGTCATCAAAACCAGTCCCACATGTAAATTCAAAACTATATCTTATTAAGCATTATTATACCTAATTTCAAATGGTTTTCCTATCTGTAACTCACTCTTCAGCCAATATAGTCACATTGGTAGATTTAAAGGAACTACAAGTTCTAGAAAGCAACCTAAAACTTTGTTGTCCAAGAGATAGATGCAACAGAGTAGATAGAGGATGCTAGGAAGTGGAATGTCTACCAGCTCCTGGGCTTAATGGCTGCTTGGTGTGAGGTAATCTACCCTTATCCCAATTGCTTATTTGTTATTTCATGAAGATGTGATGGGGAGGGCCTGGTTAAGTCAACTGAAATGCTGGCTTGGGGTGTCAAGAATAGCTCTTTCTTTGCTGCAAGGGATACATCCAGCTGCAGCTTTCTGTCATCACTGGACACACTTGCAGATGAATTCAGAAATTATACTGGCCTCCCCAGTTGTTGCTGAGTTGAACAATTACTATTGAGGCCATCCTCTAACCCATGCCACTGTACTGGGTGCCACAAGAGGAGGGGGAGGGGAGAAAACTACAGAAGGCTTGCTTCCCACCCCTCAGGAGCTTTAGATTAGGTTGGGAAGATGAGATACACAGGCAGATCTCTCAGGAACAATAACAAGTATATATTGTCCATGGATACAAAATAGTGCAAACCAAAATGATGTCTATGTCATCAGGTGAAATTAGGTGACAGTTACTATCTGCAGCCTTGATGAAGATCATCCTGTTAGTGTAAGGTCAAAGAGGACTTTGTTCTGGTGCATGTGTGCCACTGAACCTACTATAGCGTATGATCCACGATATGTGTTTAAGTGTTCAGAGTAGTAGGCATGATTATCTTCCAAGCTGAGTTCTTTATTTTAATGGAGCTTATAGGAGATACCCAAATTATCTTACCTCAGAACACAATGTGTACTGTTTTTCCACTGGTCACAACGAAGGACTGGCAGCTTACAAGAGTGGAAAGTTGGTCATACCACAGAGGACAGGGCAGGGAGTGACCTCTACTTCAGCCCCTGCTCATAGCTTGAACACAGACCTGTTTGATTATAATGTTGACCTAGGCACACTGGAGTCAACATTGTGAACCTTTCTATCTGCCTGTAATCTGACCCCAGAACTTGCTCAAAGTTTAGAAAATTCCCTGAAGCTAGGAGGTACTCCCACCTATCTACTTCTGCTATGCTCCATTTCAGGCCACACACACAGGCTTCAACTAGAGTATATGTAGGGTGGGAATGCACAAATTGAGTCTGAATCCCAAAAACCTGATAAGTGGTACATAACTGGGTTGGCTCCACATTGCCCCTACCCAATCAATGAAAAGAACAGATCTGGCATTATACCTCTGTCCAGAGCTTGAGCCCTGGATAGAAAGAATAGTCCAGAAGGAATAAAAGAAGGAAGTTTTTTACCATTCAGGTTTGATTTTGAGTCCCAAATATGCTTCTCATCTGACCCAACAGTGTTACCAAGCATGCCAATTGACAAAGGGGTCTAGAGTACTCCAGCCCCACAATACCATTCTGGCTAGCTTCAGTTCACACTAGGTTGCCCTGTCCACCTAAGCTCTGTAGATGGGTCTAGTGCTTCTGGGTCCTGATATTCCTACTTGTTCTTGAGTTGCTATATCTTCTTCTAGCTTTTCTGATAACTAGCAGAAATCTCATTTCCACTGTGGGCCTTATTGGACAACATTATCCCTAAGGTGGCCTTCTGGCTCTGACGTCTGTCCTGTTTGTTTACATGCCCTCTTTGTTTTCCTGGGGTAAACATTTCAAGGGGGGCAAGGGATGTTTGAGAACTTCCAGTTTGGAAGCTGGGGCAAAGTTCCAAGGCTGGATTTGTTTTGTGTCATGTTTGCTTCTTCCTAACTGGTTTTTCCCACTTCTAAGGACCAAGGGCCACTCTGGCTTGGGCTGCAGGTGGGCGAGGTAGGGCAGCAGGTCCACCAGGTCAGTGGTTCAGGGCCACTCTGGGAGCATGGGCTGGTAGAAAAATACTCTCACCTCTGCTGAGATCAGCTGCCGGAGCAGAGCCCCTTATCTTAGAATCGTTGCTGCTGACCTGTGAGGTGACCTGAAGTCTCTGATGAACAGGCAGACAGCATTGTGGGGTCAGCCACATTTGGAACAGGAGCTGTTTTCAGGCATCCTGAGAAGTGAGGATTTCTCTAGATGTGAAGATCCCATGCTGAGCTCAGAAATATCCCAGGATGGGATCAGATTCATGTCAAGAATCTGGGAAACTTGCATGGAGGCCCTGAGGGAACCAAACTATGGGCCTGGGGAAGAGTGTTGCCAGTAGACTATAAATGGGAGTGGGCAGGGGCCGTGCAACATTATACACTCTGTTTTCTCCAAGGGACTTCGAAACCAGGCCTTCCAACCTGGATTTTCAGTTTGGGGAGTTGAGGGAAGGGAGGAAGGGAGGCCTTCATAAAGCCAGACCAGGGGTTGAAGGGAGGGAGGATTTGTTCTGTGCTATCATGTGGTGACACTAGGACTCCCCTTATTTCATAGTCCCTTTGAGGGAAGCATTAAGAAATTGGAAAGAAACTAGGCAGGGAGAACAGTGATAACGTGCCACACAGAAAGCAGTGTCATCTACAACAAATAAGCACAGCCTCCCAAACAAATGTGTCTTATTTACAAGCACCTTCTTACTATATGTATACATGCACACACTTAAATACACGTGCCAACAAATATATACAGAGGCCTCACTGCATACTCATCCCAGACCCTGAACATGGTTCCATCACACTAATTTTCTGTGAAGATGCCAGGGACCCAGGCAACATTAACTATAGGTAGAATTCTCTTTGGACAGGTGTTAAGGAGGGACAAGCTCCTTGGGAGGGGAAGGACATTTTCCAATACTTAAAAAAAAAGTAAGGAAGAAAGAAAAGAAAACAAAGAAAGGCTGAAGTCCTCCCACAGGCAGGCTCGTGCTCCGGGTGTGCTTTCGCAGGCCAGAAACTACAGAACTGGGAGTACTGCCAAGTGCTTTATCAAAGGAAACAGCCTGCCCAACAGCTGGAGATGGGCTTCTGCCAGCTGTGTGTGCCTCTTGGTCTCCTTCTTTTTGTTCATCTCCTATCTCCATCTATTCATCTCCTACAGCCTTGCACTTTGCATTGGGAAAGGCCATATACAGACATCCTTGGACCAGAGAGAAATCTTCATGCTAAGTAACTTAAGCAGATCACAACCCCAGCTGGTCTAGAAGAGGCTGTCTTGAGAGGGAATGTGTTGCCCAAAAGCTTGTCTCCAGAAATTGAGCAATGGGTGTGCACTATAGGAGCTTTTTGCTACACCTAGAGTCTTGGGGAGATACAATCCAGTGCCTCCCTGTCAACTCACAGTGGGAGGTAGGTGCCTAGCCAGACTGTGTGTGCTGGCAGCAACAGGGTGTTTTCCAGCAACCTCAGCAACTTTACCATCCGTATTAATTAATTAGTTAATTACTTGGATTCACTTCTCTGGGCTTTAGGCTTCCCATCAAGAAAAGAGACAACAATGTTGGGCAGAGGGAGAGCTCAGAAGAAAGGTGTTCTCTTTCTGGGGGTGGCAGAACTACTGCCATACACTAAGAAGGGTCAGTGGGGACCTCCTGTGGCTTTGCTTCCTTTCCCAGCCTGCATCCACTTCAGATTTCTGGTTTTTCAGCTGAAGTGGCTAGCACCAAAAGTTATACATTGAGATGCATATGTGGAAATAACTTCATGAAGATGAAATCCACTGGGGCTGCTAAGTTCAAAGACAGTACTGATCTCTATGTGCTGAAGGCAACAGTCATATCTTCGGGGAGGCCTAGAGGATTTATTCTATTCTCTGATCACACAACCTGCACATCTTGCCCCAGTTGACCCTGGAAAAGCCTGATACCCACCCCAGAAACCTGGAAACACCCCAAGAGCAGGATCCCTGTTATGTATCTCTTGTATCCCCAGTGTTTGCCATATGCTGCCTGCTTAAGCAATTGATGACCTGAATGCTGGAGAAATTCACTTTAAAGCTTGGGTCTGACTTGGTGGGAATCAATAACTTGGTCTGTGTGTATTGCCCAAAGTTACTGTATTGGGCTTCTTTGTTCTACTGAGTACTAATGAACAAAAAAAATGTAGATGATCTTAGCTCTTGCATCTCATAGGCATTCTGCTGCCCATCACCCCTGTCTTTCACTTAACATTGTGGTTCTTCTACCCTGGCCAAGATCTTGACTCTTCCTTCTCAGTCTTCACTCTCTCCTTCCATGAAGCTTCTTCTACAAATGAGAGCACTCTTATGCTTAATCACAAATGGCTCTAAAGCATTAGCATACACTTTAGTGCTAGACCTAAATCCTTAGTCTCTTCCTGACTTTTGAGTTAGTTATTCGCTTCTCTGAACCTCAGCTTTTCTCTGTGTGAAAATGGTACCAATAATACTATCCCCATGACTTTGGGGAAGTCTGATTGTGTTTACATGTATATTATATGTGAAGTGCTTTGGACATTATTTGGCACAAAGTAGGCACTCAATGATTGTTAGCTGCTGATTTTTATTACTATTCCTCAGTATTTCTGTGAGGATGAAGAGTGTTTGTCCCACACAGATGGGCTCATAGAGCTAACTTTATGAAAAACCAGAGACCCTGGCTGGGACACTCTGAAGACCTTTCATCAGTTCTGTTTGTCCAGCCCCGGCAACTACAGTCTTGAATGGAGCTAGGTACAAAAGACAAGGGCCTAAGGCTCAGTTCAACACCTGCCTGATTATGTCTGTCCCAAGTAATTTCCCCTTGGGCCGCATAGACTACACTAGCTCCTGAGTTAGGGGCAAAATGTCTTCTGGGAAGTTCTGCCTCCCCACAACATCTCTAATCTGACTTCTTTTCTTCCCCCATTTGGGATCGCATCTCTTTCATCTCTCCATCCTTGGCCTATATGCTAATAATATACATCCCTTGACACATATTTTTCAGCAAGTGGTCAAGCTGAAGTACACATCTAAAAGCACCAGACTAGGACTCTAAAGGACTACTACTTCTATTACAACCTGTTTATTACTATCTCCCCGAGGGTGTGTACACAACCTTAGAGTGCCAGTTCCTCTGCATGGTAAACTTTGTGACAGCAAGATTTCTTGTCCTAATCCAAGTAATAATTGTTCAACCCGATATTAGCAGTGGCTTCTGAAGTGCTGGACAGTCAGAAGGAGGCTGACATAGTGCTGACATGATTTGTCATCTAGGTCTTCACAAATGGAGGCTTGAGGGGCTTGCCTCTTCCAGTTACCTCAAAGAGTACTTCCAATGGTTGGCACCAGCAGTATGTCAGCTGTGGGGAGCAAGTGGCAAGAGGGGAGAGAGTCTAGGTCTGCCTTGGCTACCACTGATTCTTTATTTCCTCTCCTTTCCTAGTTTGAGAGCATTTGTTGCTGTCTGAAGGGCTGGGCAGTGCCAGCACCACAATAAACAGCTTGTCCAGTACACACAAGCTCTTTGGACCCTGAAATGTCAGCTGGCCAACTGGCTCACAGCTAGACCCTGCTGCGTGCTGTTTGTATCCGGCCCCAACAATGCCACTCAGCACTTGTAGAGCCATGTGTCATAGCAACAAGGCTGGGAGTAGGGTATCCACAGGGACCTGGCCCTAGCTCTGGGAAGCCAAGCTCAGGGACCACACTTAGGGCCCCAGATAAAAATAACTGCCTTAAAGATCCAGATCTTCTGGTCTTAGACCAGCAATGTAGCTGGTCCTTCTCCATCCTGTCCCAGGCTTGGCTCCATGGGTAGCAGCCAGACAGACTCCCTATGCCCCATATGGCTGGACTGCTGACTGGTGTTGGACAGAAATATCCCACCCAGTGAAAGCTTGTGGGATGTGGAATATGTGCCTCCAGGGGGTGCAGATTGAGCATAAAGGGCAAGAGAGGAAAGAGAACAGCAATGGGGTCTGGTGGCAACAGCGCTAGGCCAGGATCCAGAAAGCCTGGGCTGTGCTCCCAGCCTCTGCCATCAACTCCCTTGGTGTCCTTGAGCAAGATCACCCAGAGGGCAGGGTTGGGGGAATAGGCACAGGGCCAAGGCCGTGCCCAGGAGAAGATGAGCTGCAAAGTCTTGTTCATACATATGGGAGGTGGAGATTGGGTGTCTAATCAGGAAGATTTTTCCGGCTACTTCATTACCTTTAAGTAGCTTGGATTCATTTTGACCACTAACACAACCAATCTCAGGTGCCCAGAGGACATATCGGAAAAGATAGGGTAGCTTCTTTCTAAATGCTTGTCCTTTGGTTTCCTTTGGAAGTCAACAGGCAGAGATCCATGCTGCCAGAACTTAGGGCAGAGGGTATAGTTGTTCCTTAGCTATACAAATCCTTGATATTGTCCTAACTTCTGCACCTCACAACCATACAGGATAGCGTCTCTGGGACAAGAGTTTGTATAAAAGGAGCATCTCCTACCTCACCACTTCAGGTGACTCTGTCCCAAACAAAACTCAGGGATCCATCCATAGCCACATACTTAGTCTCAGGGCCCACTTTACATCTCATCTCTTGAGTTTCCTCTCAAGCACACACAGATGCTACTTATCAAGTCCTGTGGGTGTTCAGTGGTGATGAACTCATGGGGTGCTCTAGTATTCAAATGTACAAAATGCATTTGACAGAAGCTACCAGTGTCTGTCACTCAGTAGGTGTTAAACACATATTTGTCAAGTGAGTACAGTCTGGAATAAATGTATAAAACTCTCATATAGAAAGGTTGCATCTATTGATATACATATCAGTCAGACAGGCTTCTTTCCATGGCAGGACCAGTTCAGCGGGGAGGGCAGAAAGAAGAATCCTGCCAGAAAATAGTATGGAGGCAGCCACCCCACTGTGTATATGTGTGTGTGTGTGTGTGTGTGTGTGTGTGTGTGTAGTACGGTGGGAATGTCTAGGCAAAGGACTCATTGCAATCTGAGAAACAGTGAAACTTTGTATCACAGGAAGGCCACCGTGGTGGTGTCTAACTGGGTTTTGGGCTCTCAGTGATTTGAAGTCCCAGTGTGACAAAGCTATGTCAAAGCTGAGATTTTAAGTCAACTCATTATTACTATTCCCAACCAGATGCAGTGGCCAAGAAGTGCCTTGGAGTTAGGAACCACTTCTCGGGGGAATAAGAAAGGTTTAGATCAGGATCTTCAGCAGTTACTGATAGCTCAACATAGCCCTGGTCTTCACTGCTGCAAAAACTCTGAGAGCTGTGTTTTGGCATTTGCAGCTTCTTTTTTATTTATTTATTTTATATGCGTTGGTGTTTTGCCGGCATGCATGTCTGTGTGAGGGTGTCGGGTCCCCTGGAACTGGAGTTACAGACAGTTGTGAGCTGCCATGTGAGTGCTGGGAATTGAATCCAGGTCCTCTGGAAGAGCAGCCAGTGCTCTTAACCTCTGAGCCATCTCTCCAGCCCCAGGTATTTGCAGCTTATGTCAGATTTCTGTGCTGTCCATACCTCCACACATGATTGGTGAGAAAGAGTGACCCAAAAGGAAAAACAAACAAACAGAAGAAAGGTCTCCAGGTCTTTTGACGTTATAAGTGCTATTGATTTTATAAGCTTTTTTCCATTGGGAGGACAGTGAACTGATCTCATTTTGTAGCCAACTTAGGCGTTGACACCACTGTCTAGGCCATAAACTGAGAATCACAGAGGCTGTGCCTTTATTTCAACACAGTTGATAGTCACCACTCTGCAAGGCCAAGCTGGACCTCCCGTGGTGGGATATAGTATGTATGTGATTCCAGGCATTCCCCACTCCTTCCTATTTCCCCAGAGATGTCATATGAACCTAGGCCCACATGCTCTAAGCTCTTATCAGTGAAAGGAGGCTTTTCTAGTTTGAAGGAACAGAAAAAAAAATGATATTGAGGAGCAGAAGGATGTCTGAAAAGAGGGACTTGTGACCCTACTATGCCACAGAATTAACCATCTGAATTTAAGAAGACAGGTTCTCCTCTCCTTGTCTGTTCTTTTTGTTCATTTGTTTAATTTGTTGTTTTTTGATTTTTTAAAATCGATTAATAAATAGGTAAAGAGATTCTTCCTATCTCTAAAATCCTGTAGGCTTGTGAAAAGAAAAACAGCATCAAAAAGGAAAAAAAGTATAAAGAAGAGAAAATGGGATTCAGATTGAAAAATTCTAGGATGGTACAAAAAGGGGGAAAATGGGGAAGAAAGAGAGGTGTTGTGGTGTATCGGGAGTGGTCCTGAATGGAAACACCATGGCTTAGATTCTGTTCTCAATTATATCACTAATGAGCTATATGACAATAAGCAGCTCACCTCCTGGTTTTGTATTTTGTATCTTCAGCCTGTGGTCCTCTACTACCCAGGCTATTTTGTTGTTAAGGGGAAAAAAGAGATATATACATAAAAACATTTAAGAAATAGAATCAGTGCTCAGTGGTGTGCATTTTCAAAGATGGGAGGCACTGTTGATGATGGATGGCAGGAGAAAACAGGAAAAGAGCAGTGGCTCTAGAATCAGGCAGACCTGGATGGAGGCTTTTTTTTCCTATCTGGCTTTGTGACTCTGAGCAAGTCATTTTCTCTACCAAAATTTAAATTTCTTCACCATAAATGGAGGAAATTAATCTAGTTGACCTTGAAGGCTCCTTTAATCTCCGAATATGTAAGAAAACAAAACATAATAAAGAGAAGCCAGAAGATGCCAAGTAAGCCAAAGGCCAGCATTGCGCATTCAAGGAAGCAGTCAGCCACTGGATCATTTATGTCAGGAGTTTAAAAAAAATGGCATTTTCAAAGCAAAAGTTGGAGGAGGAGGAAGACAAGGCAAGGTCGTGTCAAAGGAATTGTTGGAAAAGATATTACCACATGTTTAGTGAGAGAAGACTTCATTGGAAGACATTCTGGTGAGGAGCCACCAACTGGCATAGAGATCTGAAATGGGTTCCAGAAAAAGATGTTGAAGAGGGTGGTAAGTGCTACAGCAGACTCACCAAAAAATGAACCTCAAATGGAAAGTAGGGAAGATGGAACACTTTCAAATTGGCAGGCTTTCTTCCATGGCAGGGTGAGGGAGTGCAGAACTTGGTCAAGGGCCCTTCATCAAGTATTTGACACTCTTGGATTTTATTCTCCTTCTTATTCATCTATTTATTTGGTTGGTTGGGTTTGGTTTTGATATTTTGAGACAGGGTCTCGTGAAGATGACCCTAAACTTCTTTTTAATCCTCCTGCTTCCACATCCCATTTATGCAGTGTTGGGGGTTGAAGCCAGGGCTTCATGCATTGTAGGCAAGCATTATACAAGTAAGCTACATCATCAGCCCACTCTTAGATTTTATCCCTGTAGAGACAGTCTATGTGGCTATGGATTCAACCTATCAAGGACCCTGTATCAATTTCATGGCAGAACCAGGAGCAAAAAAAAAGTTGTTGGAGTATTCTTGTTATTCCTTTTCCATTATCTGGGTTTTCTTAAACAAACTTCAAGCTGAAATGTTAGCCTATTAGAGAAAAAAAAAACATAAAGGAAAACCAATTTCAGGTAACTGGTCTCTTAGGGCCTTAAGAGGCCAATCTCCAAAGGCTGGAACTTGATGGGGTTTTTTTGTTTGTTTGTTTGTTTGTTTGTTTGCAAAACCTGAGCCTGGCACAGGCGGTAAGGGCTAGATGAGGGGGGGAAGAATATGAGTCTACAGTTAACTGGATCTTCAAACCTAAGCTGTCTGTGTAATCTTAGGCTAGTTACAACCTCTCTGGATTTCTGCTTCCTTATCTATCATCTATAATGTTTTTTCATTGGGTTATTATAAACAAATGAAATAATGCATGAAAAGCATTTAGCATACATTACAAATTTTCAGTAGTGGTAGCTATCATCATCATCATCCTTTTTTATGATTACTACTACTACCACGACTGGCAGTAATTATGACAGTTTAGTATCTACCTTGCCAACATCCCACTAACCTCATCCCTTGCTTTCTTTGGAGTTCTGTCCTGCCATACAGGTCCAACAGTCAAGCCCTGTTTTTTCAAGACTACCTTCTTAACTCCATTATGACACCAGCATTCCCAGGCAATTTCTCCAGACCTCCTCCCAACCTGCCTATCCATGTAAGCCCCAGAAGAAGAAGGTCAAAGTGGGAGACAGGTGGCAGGGGACAACCAAATGAGGCCATGCATTGCCATCCTGTCATCAGTTTTCTGGCAAGGCCTAGCAAGGTCACCTTTTGCTTCTAATTTCCGGCTTTGGGGAGAGGAAGGTTGAAATGCAGCCCAGAGGGAGACTAGATAAAAGCAAGGGCTTTGTCCCCACAAGGGAGGAAAAGAGTGGCAGCAACTCTCTCCATTATTTTCCAGTCCAAGAGACAATCCAGACCAAGGCAATGCCATCACCTTGGATAGGAGCAGAACTGTCATGTCTCTGTTCTGCTGTCATGAGACTCATTCCCCTACCTACCCCTGGGTTTTCAAAACCTAGGAACTCTTAATGCTAGGTGAGGGGTCCAGATTGCTCCAGATGAGAAAGATTTGTGAGTGTGATCATACAGAGGGAGCTGATTGCTTGTGCTGAGGAAACTCAAAAGTGTGCTCCATGCTTCCTCAGTCTCTCAGATCCCTGGGGGAAAGGTGAGGTCACCAGAGAAACTCAGTGGCACTAGACCAGAGAGAACTGAAAGCACATTGTAGCATGCAGCTCTTGGAAATTAAGTAAATTGTTCTATTCTCCCGGTTGAGAACTGAAGGGGAAGATAGGTGGGAAGAACAGACGGGCAGGAATGTAATGGTGGAGAATGCAGTTGTCTATGGCTGGCAAGATTTCACTGGAACCAAAGCAGACTCCACCAAAATATCTCCCTCAGCCTATGTAACCAAACAATGATATGTTTCTTGAGCACATGCTGGGTGTTCCCCATTGTGCTAAGCCTTTGTAGCTGATTTTCCAGTCTAGTCTAGTCATTACCCCCTAGAGTCCCTTCCTCTTTAATGCTTTGATGGGGAAAGCCTTAGATCAGTGCTAGGAAAGCAGGGCCACAGACAAAGTGGAGAGGTAGAGAGCATGGCAAGAGGCTCTTGTATGGTGAAGGAAGGTCTAAAGGGACATGATAGGTGGTAAGGTGGATGAGGGTTGGGCAGGAGATGCTCTTAAATAGAGTCCAGGCCTAAAAGGGAGAGAAGAGTTAAGAGAGGGAAGAAAACAAGCCTAGGACATGTGGGTGGATTTTGGGTGTTTTGTTTATTTGTTTGTTTAAGATACTATCATGGACCATGGGCAAGGGGAAGCAGCTTAACATCTAATAACCATCCAAGTCCTTGCCCTTTAGAAAATCTCTTGTTCTTTGGCTGGTCTGTGTCTGTCTCTCTCTCTCTCTCTCTCTCTCTCTCTCTCTCTCTCTCTCTCTCTCTCTCTCTCTCTCTGTGTGTGTGTCTCTCTGTCTCTCTCTCTCTCTCTCACACACACACACACACACACACACACACACACACGCACACACACACACATCTTAATTTTCATTACAGCCCTGCCAAAGCTGATAGAACAGAGATAACTATCTCCATTTCACAGATGAGAAAACTGAGACACAGGTTAAAACACAGAGATTACACAGGCCATTTTAATGTCAGAGATGGGACCACAACTTTCGTCAAAGCAAAGGTCAGAATTAGTCCAATGAGTGGCCTCCTTCACAGTATTGTTTCAGTAATTCTGGGAAGGGCATCTACCCAATCAAAATCAATCAACCTCCCCTCTCTCCCTCCCTCCCTCCCTCCCTCTCCCTCTCTCTTCTCTCCCTCTTTCTTTGAAGATACCTTAATTTCACTCTTCTAGTTGTTCCTTCTGTTTGGATTTAAACTGTAGCCCATTCGAAATAAAAGAGGCTACTGAAAGCAAGAGTAGGGAGGGCAAGGAGAATGTCTCAGCACCTCAGAATCTGGGGATGTTCCTAGTGGACTTGAGCCATGGTTCCTGTGGAGTAGGGCAGGGAGTATATTGGGAGGGAAGGAACCCAGTAGTGGCTGGCAAGCCTCCTCCACCATTTGCATAAGCAGTGGAGAAGGAGCTGTGTCTGAGTAAATGCAGGCAATACTGGGAGGGAGCAAACCTGTCCAAAAGCAAGGCTGGTCTCAGACAGCTCTAAAGGGTGACTGCACCAACCAGCTAAGTCCTTGGAAAGAGGTTTGGGGAAGACATTCATGTAGCCTTTGTGTCGAGAAGGGAAAAAAAAAAACCCTGGCAGTAGCTAGAGAAGGAAGCAGATTGGCCTAAGAAGCTGGAATTGTGGAGGGGCAGAGTCGGGGAGCTATTCAGGGAGCTGGCCTGGAGCCACGGGCCAGTCCCAAGGGGGTGAGCAGAGGCTTGAGAGCTCCGGGACCAGGTCCAACTCCTGACCTTGAGTCACCATGCGACTCGGCACTTTTCCTACCTCAGCCCAGACACCCATCAGGTCTCTGTTATTTTGGCTTCCTGTTTTACAGAAAACTATATAGAAGTTACTCCTCTGGCTTCTCCTCCTGACTGACCCCAACTTTCCTACAACCCTCATACCACCCCTTCCACCTAATCCAGCATCCTGCAAACTTCTTGGGCCTCTATAAGTTCATTTTGCTCCTTTGGTTCCCAGAAATTATCCCTGCACGGTACCGACTATTCGTGAACCAAATGGTACAGCTATAACCTAGTCCTGTAAGCAAGGGCCTGACAATCTCACCTGGTTTGGGGCCTCTTGACTCAAAAGTATACCTCAAAATTGTGGTAATACTGTGTTCCCCAATATATTGTGCACCCTAATAAAATTATCTGGGGTCAGAGAACAGAACAGCCACTGGATTAGACATAGAGGCCAGAAAATGGTGGCACACACGCCTTTAATTCTAGCATTCCAGAGGCAGAGATCTGTCTGGATCTCTGTGAGTTCAAAGCCACACTGGAAACAGCCAGGCATGGTGACACATGCCTTTAATCCCAGGAAGTGATGGCAGAAAGCAGAAAGGTATATAGGGCGTGAGGATCAGGAACTAGAGCCTTTTTAAGCGTTTAGCTTTTAGCAGCAGTTCAGCTGAGATCCATTTGGATGAGGACTCAGAGGCTTCCAGTTTGAGGAAACAAGATCAGCTGAGGAATTGGCAAGGTGAGGTTGGATGTGGCTTGTTCTGTTTCTCTGATCTTCCAGTGTTCACCCCAATACCTGTCTTCAGGGTTTTTTTTTTTTATTAATAAGACCTTTTAAGATTCATGCTACAGAAAATCACTGCATCTGAGACCAGGGCAGAAAGTGTTAGAGCTGGTGTCAAATATAAAAGTCACTTTTGCTATTTATTCAGTCACTCTGTTTGTTGAGCATATACTATGTGCCAGATGCTGCTGTGGGTACTGAAGATATTCTGCTGGAGTTTATGGATCTCAGTCTACATAGGTGTGTCATTTATGAAAGAATCACCCATAAATTTGTAGCCCTGGCCCTCTCATCTTAGTTTAAGGGAATTTGGTCTCGAAATGGTTATAGGACTTTTCAAAGTTGTTTTGGTAGCAAGAGACAACCAGACTCAAACTCAGCTTTCCTCGCTACTATTCCAGCACATTTGTGCTATGTTCTGAAAAGAATATAGTAAAACTGTAAGAGAATAGTGTTATTTATCCCTATACATATACTCAAACTTACCTTCTGTGAGAGTACAGCGTGGTCTTCTTGGCAGTATTTAAAAATTGCTGATATGCATTTTCTTCCACCTTTGCCACCCTCATCTGAAATTATACTATTGTCTTACCTCTTTGGAGTAAAGCACCTGTGATCTGACCAGGGAAAACACAAACAAATTTCTGTAATTTGTCCTTTAGGGCTAGCCTAAATGCTAGCTACACTTGGTTTATGGAAGGCAGACCTGGAGTTTTCCTGAAAGCAGCATTGCAGTGGAGAGGCCAATGCCCAACCAACCCTGAAACTCCCAGGCAGTGGGAGGTCAAGGACACAGGTCACTTGAGGATAAAAGCAAGAGGAAGGTACCTGAAAAAGAAGCAGGAAAGTTCTAAACACAGGCTCCTACTTGAGTTTAGCCTGGGGGACCAACCCTGCAAAGACACTGTGATGGGTGACAGTTTGTTTCAAAGTACATGTTTACCTTTGCTCTTTCCTTATACTGTATTACATTCAGTCTTTTGTCCCTTCTACCTGGCCTCCTGGGTAGTTTGCACCTGTTTGCCATTTCCAAATGGCCAGTCACTGTATTAAAATGCAGAGCTATTCCATCCTAGAGGGGCTCACTTATTCTGGGATTCCTTCCTGTTCTTGATAAGGACCTCTTCCCAGTTCCCATGCAGCTGTGATGAAAGGAATTCCCCAAAAAGTGACATTGGGTATAAGTTACAGTCACTGCCAAGAACACTCCTCAAAGAAAGATACAAGGGACTGGAGGTATAATAGGTTAGTGACATAGTGCTTTACTGCAAACAAGCCACCACTAAAACTCACAGTGCACAGTTAGAGACAAGCCAGTGCTTTGGAATAGAATACCAAAGATTCTTATCTGGCCTATGCCACCAGTGCTCTGCAATTCCAGGAAAGTCATTCAGTGGTTTAACATCTCTGATTCTCATCCATACAATAGTCCTAAGATCATATAGTACCCAGCTACTAAGACTGTTGACAAGATTCAAAATGCTGAGGGGATAAACCAAAACCAAAAGTAGATACTGCTCTTAGGATAGGTAATCTGGACTTGAGAGCTGTTGCTTTTATGGTTTGGACCAGGTGAGGCTTTGGGGATCTCCCATTAGATGAAGAAGGCCTTCAGATCTTTTTACTCCTATGCTTTTCTTATATCCATTTTGCTTTAAACAAGGCCCACCTGCAGGGCATCCCTTTGCTGGTGATTCAGGGGTGAGAAACATTCCACTCACCTATTTTAAGCTGTTCTACATTTTCTACCCCTGAGGTAGATGTGTTTATGCAGGGGAGGACAGTCCCAGTCAAAACAAGATGAAAATACACTGCTGGCTGGGAGCCCCAGGCTAACTGGTTTCAGGTCCTCTCCCAGCTGTCAACACCTCACAACAGTGCCCTAGGGGTGGGAGGACACCCAAACTACTCCCTTGCCTCCTTCTGGGGGTCCATCTGGGTCTGATGTATTCTGAGTTATCTCCAAGTTGCCCTCAAAGACCATAAAGTTCATTGCCTTTATACTGCCCCTCACACATAGTTTGGTTTCTTGACAACTAGTCTTGAATACCTTGGCTCACTCTGCATGTCCTAGGCCACCAGATAAGCAGTATTCTTTCCAACTCAGACCAAGCTAAGATCATCACCTTCCTTCCTTGAGAAAAACTATAAGGGTTTTCTCTCTGAAAGGCCTTTCATTTTAACAGAATGCTTGAAGGTTTCAAAACCAAGGATGACATTGACAGAGAGAATTGCCTTTATCTTAGTGGATGTTAGGATATTTTTATCTAGATGGGTTTTCTCTCTCCCTCCCATTCCATCATTCAAGTTATACCACTGTCACTCAGGCCTGCTAGCCCTAAATCCCTCTTTGATATTGGTGCCAGTTGAGATTTGGCTGCCCTGCTCCTGGACTTTTATCACCCTCTACTGCTCCCTGTGGATGACCTGTTTCCAACTGACTCAGCCCCTTTAGCTAAAGATGGAAACTGACTGAGAACCAAGAGTACATACTCAGGCGAACTGCCCCTTTTATTTATTTAAGTAGTTGGGCCTTGCTTACAAGTTATTAGTGGCCGCTTACTCAGTTAAACTGTATTTTTGTTTGCAAAGAATGTTTGATTTTCAAGGGTTTTTCATGTATTAACTGTAGAATTATCTCAGACAATGAGGATTACAAAGTTTAAGTGTTAATGAAAGGCTGATACATTAATTTGCCTGTAGTTCTTCCTCACTGAAGCTATTAGCAATATTCTAATTTTGAATCTCTATGCAGTTAGAATAGGCATTTGGAAGTGAAGCTGTGGGGCTTCACATTAAATTTTACACTTTCAGTATTAAGTATGTATATTTTATGTACTTATACACCAACAGAAACAAACAAACAAATCCATGGCAGAATTAGAACTAGGAAAACAGCTTTATATACTCTTTCATAACTTGGATATTACTTTTCATAATGGACATTACCTACATTTAGTCCTTCGTCACCCCCTTGTTCTTAGTCTTTCTTGTTCTCTTTTCTTCATGTTATGTTGTTCTCACATGGACATTTATTTACATAGATACGTATATTGTTGGCTAGGTTCTGCATGTGAGAGAGAACATACTTTTTTTTTCTTTCTGAGATTTTGTGGCCTTGGTTAATATTATGCATCCTAATGTACGTATTGATGCCATTTTCATATCAATTCCTCAAACTATCTTCCTCTACATAATTGGTGTAAATAACTTCTGAAGCCATGAGAACAAAAATATAAACCGGAAAGAAAGTTTGAAACACTACCAAAAGACTTGCATAATTAGAGAGCCATTTTTTTCTAGCCATTCTTTAGGATCATGGAATATATCACAGTCACTGAAAAGTTCCCTTTTCAGTCTCCAACAAATTAAGGAATGTGACCACCTACAGGTTTTCAATAAAGTCTAGAAATACAATACATATACACATACATATATTATATATATAATCATCTAGAACATCTTTGTTCTCTTAAAAATAAAGTGAAATTATCTGTTTCCAGACCTTAAGGTGTCCATAACATGTACACCCTGTGAGGCATTATATGAGAGGAAGAACATAGTTCCATTTTTATGGATGAGGATCTAACAACATGGGGTGTTTAGAACTCATCTGTGCTGTTTTCCAGCTGGCCAGTAGCCAACGTGGAAAAAAATACTTTGGTCTCCTGACATAATTTTCTTCTTGCTTGACAAAGTTTATTTAGGACAAATGTTAGAGTATCTCTCAAAAGAAAGTACATTAGGGGAATACCTCTCCACTCTTCTGTCATTACCATCCGTCTGAGGGACCAGTATCTGTATGTGGGCCAAACCCATTTTTGTAGCTGCCTTTAGAGGAATCACTGGCAACATAACAGATTCCTTTTGAAAATGTATCTCCTAACAGTACTCAGGCCCTTGTTTCCCAGGAAGTCAAAGGAGTACCTTTAAAAATCCCTTCTTAGCCATAGAGGTAATAACTGCCTATACTTGGCTATTCCTCAGTTTCCATATTTACTTTAGTTCTCTTGCAACTCTGTCAACAAACCCCACAGTATTATTAGTTTCAATAAATAACAGGATGTCAGAACTGTTGACCAGGATTCATTAGGTTGCTATTAGAGCTCTATTCCAGGATAGTGGGGCTAGTGTTCATCTTATTTTCAAGGTGTATGAACTTTGGCAAGAAGTTTTTCCTGGTTAGGCCCACAAACTCTGTTGTCTGTGGGTCTTAAAGGTTTCTTATGCTCACAAAACCTCCACCCACCATGACCCAGGCACTCCTGTCTTTGCTTATTGGCACAAAGATAAAACTATAAGTTGTTTTTTTTTAAAAAAAAATCTATGCTGGCACTTTGAATTTTTCACTTCTGTGCTTTATCCTTCACTTCTATGCTTTATCCTTACAGTCTTCTTGTGGCCTTTAAAAGAGGTCTGTACTTGAAAAGGTAACTTCACTACTTCACATGCATGTTGTCAGTAAGGGCTGAGAGCTGTTTATAATAGTAATACTTTTCATCACTATCTAACAAAATACCTCAGAGAACAACTACAAGGCCATTGTCTTTGGTTTCGTTGATTCTGGACCTATGGTTAGTCAGAACAACAATGGTGGAAGGAGCATGTGGCAGAGGCTACTCACCTAGTGGTAGACAGAAAACAGTGAAAGAAAGGGATGGTGGGGGCTGGAGAGATGGCTCAGAGGTTAAGAACACTGGCTGTTCTTCCAGAGGTCCTGAGTTCAATTCCCAGCAACCACATGGTGGCTCACAGCCATCTGTAATGAGATCTGGCTCCCTCTTCTGGCCTGCAGGGACACATGCAAACAGAACACTGTATACATAATAAGTAAATAAATCTTTAAAAAAAAAGTTTGAAGGGCTGTGGAGATGGCTCAGCAGTTAAGAGAGACTGCTACTCTTCCAGAGGACCTGAGTTCAGTTCCCAGCACCCACTTTAGGCAGTTCACAACTGCCTGTAGCAGTTTCCAGAAGATCTAATGGCCTCTTCCAGCCTCTGAGGGCACTCTTCCGTAATGGGACACATACACATGCGCGCGCATGCACTAAATCCTTTAAAAGAAAAAAAAAAAAGAAAGAAAGGGATGGTAAATGGTTATACTCTTCCAAGGGCAGGCTAACAATTACCTCTTTCTTTCCAGCTAGACCCCAACTCCTGAAATAGTGCCACCAGTTGGGGACCAAGCATTCAGCACATGAGTCTGTTGGGGGTAATTTCATAGTCAAACCACAATAACTAGTGTTTTAGGCTGGCACTAAGATTTTCCAGGTTTTTGACACCAAGTATGTCTCTTTTAAAGCCTCACCTACTACACTGTCTCAAGGAGCAACAGAAGAGAAAAAGTTAAAAAGATCATTCTGTTGATGGAAGGCAACAAGAAACTCCAAGCCTTGGGGAAAAGCATAGCCTTTGCTTATTTGTAAGCCCCAGAATATAGCAGTATAAAATAAAGATAAAAATAAATATAATGCCCAACAACAGGTCACAGATCAGATGCATAACACAGAGAGCAGTGAATTCCCCTCCTGTTACCCTCAAGGAGCGGGGAGTTGGTGAGCAGTGGAGGCAGCCTCCTGACCAAGGACAGACTCATAAATCATAACATAGGCTGATAGTGATAGTAAAAGTAGGTAAGTTTCAGCTGTGGATCAGGGTAGGGATGGGCCTGTGTGCAGCAAATAGTCCCTAACTAGTCTTTTGTAGTCAGTTCTAGCAAGTTACTGATGGGGAATGAGTCACATCCCTCTGGCAAACCTAGGAAATAGCCCAACCCACATTTGACTGGGTAAGATGGCAAGCATGGACCTTCAGTAGAGTTAGCATCTGTAAATGGAGTTAAGGTCTGTTCATTGACCGGAATAATACTCAGAAAAGTCAGACCCTTCCTATTCTCTGGTCTGAGTTCTCTGTTCCCCAGTGTGATGTCCCATTGCCAAGCCTCTTGAGCTTCACAGGCTGAGAAATCCCAAGACAGCTGTGAAGTACCTTAGAAAGAATCTATTTCTCATAACAGAGGCAAAGTTTTCCAATATTTAGATATAAATCAAAGTACTTCAGAAAGGCTGGCCATGTGGCACACACCTGTAATCCCAGCACTCAGAAGGCTGAGGCAGGATGAACTCTGCAGGTTCAAGGTCAACGTGGGCTACAAAGCAGGATCCAGGCCAGTCAAGACTGTATAGCAAGAAGCTGTCTCAATACCTCTCCTCCCTAAAAAAAAAAAAGACATTAAAAAAAGAGTAGGTTTGGGATTATCCCCCTAATAATAGCTCTCTTGTGGTCTGATCAAGTTTCTAAGAGTGAGAAACATGGAAAATTAGGTAGCTGGAATATGTTGAAGTGCATCATACAAAATAGATCTCATTATCTATCTATGGTACCACAGGAGCTATTTAGATAGGCCTTTTCTTGGCTCTCACCTTTAAGCCATGATTCGAGCAGTGACTTGATTTCAAGTGCTCTGTATTGCTATATTGCCACATACTGTGGCCTCATTACCTTACTGAGAGTCATAGGAAAGCTGGCAACCAAGGAGAAAGGTAGATGAGGCCCCTCTTGCCTGCCTATCTTTAGGAATCAGACTATGTGAAAGGCTGGAGAAGGAGGTGTTTGCATAAATGTATGTGTGTGTGCTTTGTGCTTCTCTTTCTTTCTGATAAGATGTGTACATTCTTTGTCAGCAGCCCTTAAAAACAGTGGAGAAGAGTTGCATCCAAATCACCTAAGAATAACCTTTCCCTTCTCATGACAAGAGCCAGAGAAACTCACTGGAGTGGCCCATCACTTTCCCTCCACGGCCACTATCAAGATTTATTTTCTGTGAGTCTAAATTGTGTTCTAACTTAGATTGGCCATTGACTACAGAAAGTACTTTGAACTCTTAGTGGCTGCATGTGGCACCTCTTTAGGGTTGCTTTGCATTGGCAAGGGAATGTTTCTAGTTCCTCAAAGTACGACTCCAGAAGATATCACTGAAACCCAGAGTCATGTTGGTAATGGTGGTCTTTATAGGCACCACAGTTGAAGGTCTGGAAAATAACCAAGATGAAATTTTTTTTTGTTTTTGTTTTTTTGTTTTTTTCGAGACAGGGTTTCTCTGTGTAGCTTTGCGCCTTTCCTGGAACTCACTTGGTAGTCCAGGCTGGCCTCGAACTCACAGAGATCCGCCTGGCTCTGCCTCTCGAGTGCTGGGATTAAAGGCGTGCGCCACCACCGCCCGGCTCAAGATGAAATTTTTTTTTTCCTCTGCCCTTCAAATCACACTCAAAGGTAGCCAATCACAGAAAGCACTTAAGCCAGGACTGGCCCTAATTAGAACTGTCCTCAGGAAGAACCTGTGGGAGTCATTCCTTAGGCATCCCATATGATTGATTGTGTACAAATGTTGCCTGTCTCTATTTCACCTTTATTTAAAAGACTCTCTCATAACGTATAATTGACAACTTTGAAAACTGTAATCCTGGCAGTGCCAAGGATTTCCTATTCCCAGCATGCAGTTCAGTGCTTAAAGCTGGTTTCTCTAGTGACCATCTGAATGCCACTCCAAGTTTCTTCTAAGATCCTGTCACTTGTGACTTCTTATACAACACATAGCTGGCTCTGAATGTCAGAATAGAGGCCATAACTTTTGACGCTGACTTAAACTCTAGAGTTTATGTTGTCTTGTCATATCTTGTCATCTTGCTACCCTTTGAGAACATAAGGAAGCTGGAAACAGCCAAGGAAGAGCAGAGGGATGGAGGGAGAGGGAGGCTGTGGAAGGAATGGCCTTCTTTCCCTGACTGTCTCCGGGAATCAGACTGTAAGAAAGGTTGAGAAAGGTGTTTGCATGGGTTAGGATATGAGAATGTGTGTTTTTCCTCTTTATTCCTGAGAAGGTGTGTGTATTCCTTGTCAGCATTTCTTAAACGTGTTGAGAAGCCTTCCTTAACCACTCCCATCACTCCTTTCAGTGTTCTCTGGCACTGTTCCCATGGTTAGGGGGCCCTGCCCAAGGAATAATTCGACCTATTTCTCTGCTTTCTGTTTTTTTTTTTTTTTTTTTTTTTTTTTTGTTTTTGTTTTTGTTTTTGTTTTTCGAGACAGGGTTTCTCTGTGTAGCTTTGCGCCTTTCCTGGAACTCACTTGGTAGCCCAGGCTGGCCTCGAACTCACAGAGATCCACCTGGCTCTGCCTCCCGAGTGCTGGGATTAAAGGCGTGCGCCACCACCGCCCGGCCTGCTTTCCGTTTTAAGAGCAGTGTACCCCCCTACTTCCCCACCAATTTCTGTATCCCCGCCACAGCCTCCCACTCCGTCTGGGCTGCCTTCTCACCATCCAGGAAGCCCCAGGGTAGGGTGTGGACAGACAAGACCCTTTGAAACCTGTGGAGCCTCTCTCCACAAGTTATAGAGTCCCACAAAAGAGGCCCAAGGATCCACCTCCAGTGACTGTTTGGTGAATAACTCTGCTGTGATGTAAAGGGGGCTTTACTGAGCACAATGTAAGACCCATTGTGGCTTTAGGAGCCGAAAGCCCTGAAGAGGCTGACATTATTAACCATCCTTATATTCCTTAGAGAACTTGTATCACTTCAAAGGTCACCTGTTCTATTGTGGGGCACACAATGGAGCCAGGTGTTCCACCTTAGAGCCTATGCCCTCTTTGCAAATCCCTTGCCTGCTAGCTGTGCCTCCCTGACAAGGTCCTCTGCCTTATTAGCAAGCCCCTTGTCCGTGTCTCTGCCACCCTAACATAGTCCTCTTGTTTTTTTTTGTTTTTTTTTTTTTTTTTTTTTTTTTTTTTGTCTCCTAAGCATTTTCAGTAGCCTCAAGTCATTGATGTACCAATCAAAGTAACCTTGGCAACTGCTAGAAAAAATGATTTGGAATTTTGGCTCTCAGGATGGCTTCACAGAGCAAAGTAGGTGAGAAGGCCCTGCTAGTGTCTCCTTGACCTGTATAAGCTGGGGCAGATCAACAAACACGGTTATCTGCTGTATTATACTCTTATTTTCCCCAGCCTCTGTAAGGCTACAGTGCACCGAGATTTTCAGAAAGCAGTTACTTGCCTTTGTGAATGTGTCTCTTGGCCTGGGGTTAGGGGTCCAAACAACCCCAGTACCTGCTTCATAAAGGATATGGAATGAGACTAAGACTGAGCTGGCCAAGGGAGAAAGGTCAACCATATGGCAGGGAGAAGTGAACCCCATTACAACCTTTCTTGGCACTGTCAGTCTCGGTGTCAGAGAAAACATAGATCCTACAAAAACTCTATATTTTGTGGCTGCTGTATTACCAGCTCCAGGAGGCAATGGCAAAAGAGAGGAGAGGATGGAAATAAGGAAACTTTACTCTTCACTTGGAAATCGTGCTGCCCAGAGGTGGGAGTGGTATGGTTCTCGTGAACTCCAAGCTACACTCCTGTGCCAAACCCTACTTCTTTGTTTTGTTTTGTTTTCTTTACATAAACCTTTCACCAAGGTCTAACAGTAGGGAGAACTTCTGAACATGCCACAAACTTAAGATACTCTAGAAGGAAGTCTAATTTATGTCTTGTATTGCTTTTTACCTGGGTTAATTTTACAAGCCTCTTTTTCAGGAAATTTACAGATACATTGGTAAGGGTGAAAATGAGAAGAAGGTTTGGAAAAATTATGGAGGTTGATTGCGCCTGCCACAAGGCTTACAAGGAAAGGAGACAGGCATAAATAGTGACACAAGGTTCATGAAATTCGAGATCCACTGGGGTTAACCTGCATTCCTGAATAAGTCATCAATATTTTCAGTCCTGTTGAGACTCCAATACAAGACCTCCCCATAGTTAGCCATCAGAGTTGGGGTAATGAAGGTGATTTAACAAGAGCACTGTTTACTTCTGTGAATGAGGGCAGCGGGGGATGAGGGCAGAATGCCTTGTTTAAATGGAGTTCAGTTCTGCCTCCTATCCCTATGTCACTCAGAGATTGTTTGTGAAGCTCACATGGGACCCTGTCCAGGAGGGAGCTGAAAGGCACAATTCATTGCTCTTGCCATCATCCAGTGCCAGGGTGTGCCCCAAATCATTTGCTAGAGCTGCTTCTCCAAGAGAGTATCCATCTTTCTACCAGGAGTCTCCTTGCTCCCCCCCAACACCACTGCCTTCTGCATTTGCATCTACATCCTCCCCACTTTCCTGCCCAACAAAGTTAAGGGTCTGGGTTCTGGCCATGCAAGGCAATTCACATGATCTACAGAGAACAAGGCACTTTCACTGTCACCGTCTTTTCTTCTTGCTTCCCTCCTTCTGCACTTTGGGGATTTTCCATGAAGTCAAAATAACTATGTAAGTGGCAGTGGCCTTCCTGTCTATAGTCTCCCACATTGGAGTGGAACCAGAGGGGAAGAGAGAAGATAAGAAAGAAACAAGAACAGATTATACCATGGCATTTCAGCCTCCTTATTCCCCCAGCCTCTTCAGAAAATGGGACAAGTAAGTAACCAGAACTAGGTAGAGCCTCCCACAGAAGGGGCTCTGGTGGAAGATTAAGTGGGGAGGGATGGTTTTTGACCCGTCCCATTAACACTGTACTAATGCTCAGGCGCTCAATATCCTTTTTGTATTTCCCTTTCTAGCTCCTAACCCAGTGTTTATTTTGTGGCTGGTCCCACACCTCTCGCATCATGTCCTTTTCCGCTTCTCCTGACATAGGACCCTGTGTTTTGCTAGTAATATTGCTGAATCCTTGGGTGGAACATTCCCTGTAGAAAATACGGAAGACTTGCCTATAAATAATTTCCTTCTGGCTGTGTGGTACACAATGCTTCAAGTGTGACAAAAAGGGAAGTAAGATGTTCCCCCTCACTGCCTCCTCCAACCTACCACACCCACCCGAGCCTGCTCTCCACCCTTTTGCAGCATGCTGAGATCCCATGTGAGGCTTCTGCTGCTAGGATTTTCCCCAGTTACCTATCTACTGTCCTGTGGGAACCCAAAGTAGCAGGGGCACTTGTCCTGATGACTTTGGCTTTTAAAGTAAAACAGACCAATGGGAATGTGAACATATTCTTCCAGCTCAAACAATAAACTACCTTACAGGGCCTCCTGAAATGAGGAGAGTTGACCTATCCTTATTACAACACCCTCCTTTAGGAAGTCACCCCTGAAGGAGGTAGGGCCATTTATATCTGCTTCATTGCAACGTACTATGGCATTAGGGCTAAAAGTAAAAGCCAGTGAAGGCCCTAGCTCATTAGCAGGTACTGCTGGTGTGCTAACTCCAGATCTAGGCTATATTTATAAGTTGTGGGATATAAAGAAGAGGCTTAGAAATATTTCTGAATGTTGATGTTGCTGGACTGTTGAAGCCTTGAGTTGCTAGTCCCTGTATGGAGTCCATTTGTGCAAGACAAAAGGATAAGATCAGCATTTTCCTCAGAAGTATTAGACTAGATAATGGATATAATGTACTGTGCAATCTTTCACCCACTCAAGAGTTAGTGCAACTGTTTTGAACAGAAGAGTTTTCTAGCATGCTGAGGGTTAACCAGAAAACTAACCATTTAGTCTCAACCCCCTCCCCCAATCTCCTTTGTCCTTGTTATTAGAAAATCTTTGTATAGAGACATTTACATCAGGTTTTTTTTCTGTATCTAACCCTGAGATCCAGTCATTTCTGGAAACTGAGATAAAGCCTACTTCTCACATAACAGAACTATGGGCATATAGCAGAAGAGAGATTGGTCTAAGTGTAGGCTGAATCCAAAGGATAGTGGGACAGTCAGAAAAAACAAAAATACAGCCAAGTTCTTGGTATAAACTTGTCCTTCCCTCCTTCCCTCCCTCCTTTCCTTTCCTTTCCTTTTTCCTTTCCTTTTTCCCTTCCTTTTTCCTTTCCTTTCCTTTCCTTTGACAAAGGTTCACTGTGTAGCCCTGGCTAACCTGGAACTCTCTATGTACACCAGGCTGGCCTTGAACTCACAGAAATCTGTCTGCCTCTGCTTCTGCCTCTGCCTCTGCTTCTGCCTCTTGGGATTAAAAGCATGTGCCACAATGCCTAGCTAATCCTATTTTCTAACTGACCTCAGTATAAAGACTAAAGCAAGAATAAGAAAAAAAATGGGGAGGTTTAACTAAGGAAGTCAGTAAGTGGGGGCCCAAAAACTTGAGGTTTGACTAGATTGTGATTGTTATTCTAAGACCACACGGTTTATTTGGAATAGTGTGTGCTCTGGAACTATATATTCATTCCTTTCTGGAACTACCAGTTTAGATTAGTAGCTCCCATTTCTTAGATTGACATGACTTTGAAGACTTCTCAACTGTATTTTGAACTGATCTAAATGAACATGGCCCTCTTCTAAAGCTCTTAGGGACAGTTTGAATGTTTTTCCAATCTCCAAGTGTCAGAAAAGCTGACTATGCTTAAAACTCAAAGTTTGGGGCTGGAGAGAGAGCTCAGAGGTTAAGAGCACTGGCTGTTCTTCCAGAGGTCCTGAGTTCAATTCCCAGCAACTACATGGTGGCTAACAACCATTTGTAATGAGATCTGGTGCCCGCTTCTGGCCTGCAGGGATACATGCAGGCAGAACACTGTATACATAATAAATAGATAGATAGATAGATAGATAGATAGATAGATAGATAGATAGATAGATAAATAACCTCCAAGTTGGCCTTAGAACCCCTTGTGTACCACCAATGTTGCAGAAATAGGACTCTAGTACAAATCTACTGACCTAGAAACACAGTTTGTTTTGTTTTTTTACTATACCAGCTAATGGATAATTGTGGGTCAGGAAGTAGATTTACTGAAAGAGCAGAGATTACTGAAGTTGGAGGAATGAATTGGAGGAGTCAGAGAAGGGTAAGGAGGAAAGAAAGGGTGAAGGGGAAATTCCTGTAGGATGCCAGCAACATTGGGCAAGGTAGCCAGACCTTCAGTTTCTTCATTTGTAAATGATAGTGATAGCGCCCAAAATGCAAGGTTTGTGTTATAGCCAGCACAGTGTCGGCCCATAACTGGTGCTCCATTAATGGTAGCTATTACAGTCAGTGAATCTCAAACTCAGCTTTTTTTTTATTTGAAGTATAATTAGTTAGCAATTCAATTCAACCTTGTGAGCAGCCCCCATTTCCTCTTTTCTCTTCTCCCCTCAAAGTACCTGGATATCTCTGTTACTGTTTCCAAATGAGGAAATACGCACTAAAATGGTTGTTTTACTTCTCTTGTACCCATTTTCCTGGTGATATTTTGCCCCTGCCAACCTGTCTTATCTCTACCTCCCACTGCCTTCTCACCATCTCCTTAGGAATCTTGGGATAAGTAGCAGTAGTTTAGGAAAAAATAACAAAACAATAAAAAAAAATCAACTCAGAAGTTCTTTCAGACTAAGAAAGCCCTAGGTGGCAGAGGGAAGATTCATAAATCAGGGAACTCCAAGAGCAGGTAAGCTGCTAATGTAAAAGGTTTCTTTCCTCTTTAGATAACATTCTTGATGACCTATAAATACTATCTATACTTTGTTCTCTCTGCCGCACACCACTTAGTGCAAACACCACATTCAGAGAGCCTGAAGTTAACAATGTCCTGAGGTTGGCATTATCTCCTACCTAAAATGGTATAAAATGGGCTGTGCAAAAGATTTGCTTGCATTTATTGGTCAGCTCTTTGCAACTGCAGTGGGCATTGAATTTGTTAGCATTGAAATCTACCAGTGCAGCCCTATTCTATAGCTGAAAACAGTGACTGTTTAGTGGCATAAATGCACTAAAAGCCAGGAGGAAGTCAAGGTCTTCAGATTGGACTTGGCTGGGGCCTTAGCCAGGGTGTCAGTACCAGGTACCTATCTAAGAAATATCCTGAAGCAAATAATTACCTCCTTTGCTGATAAGAGGTCCCAGTACTTTTCCAATAGAATGATTGCACTAGGTTATTTCATTGGACCATAGCTTGTGGAGCACTGATTTATGTGTACTTGCCTTAACACCATGCAAACTATGGTATATGTTGGTGGAACCTAATGTTCCTCTAGTCCTGGGTTGGTGTAAACAGTATTGGTGATTGCATCACTTACTCCTTTCTCTGCCCACGTTGTTTCTTATGTTTGCAGTTCTAATTTTGTCCACCAGGTGGCCTCTCATAGGAGGAGCAAGAAGAAAGAACCTCAAGGCTTAGGTGCCACCTCCTTTTTCATTCTTTTTCTTTTCTTCCTTTCTTTCTTTTTAATACCCAAAAGAATGAAAATATATTTTGATGCAAACATGTGTAATTAGACAACAGAAACCTCATTTTCTTATGGCATCATTAAGTACTCTTCAATGGTATATGTATAGTTGGACCCATTGCTACTGGACACTTAGGTCTACAACGTACCAGCTTAGTTTCCTGTAGTCTAAAGCAAACAGAAGTGGGTAAATAAAGGTGCATTTATTTATAGTTTGGCCAAATCCCCCCCCCCCCGATGGAGTTTCTCTTTGGATTTCTTGTATCTTTCATTAGTTCATATTTTATAGGAATGGTAAAACAAAAGTTGAAAAAAAAACAGGAACTATGCACATGTAGATGGAACTGTTATCAACACTTTGAGATTCCCAGGATGGGGTTGGAGATTTAGCTCAGTGATAGAGCATTTGCCTAGCAAGAACAAGGCACTGGGTTCGGTCCTCAGCTCCACCAAAAAAAAAAAAAAAAAAAAAAAGATTCCTGGGAGGCAAGTTCCTCTTGGTGTCAGTTCTTCAGGGTTCTCAGCTTGGGAACACCTGGAGAAATCCTAAATCTTCCTTTCCTCAGGGCTCCTGTTTACACTGTTACGTCATCACAGGGAGCTATTTTCCTGAGGCAGTTTATATGTAACTTTGATTTGTAGTTTTCTTCTTCAGCTTGCTGTTTATAAGAAAGATTAAGAAATGTTTTTTAAAACTAGTTAGCCAAGTCATGTTGGTACAGCCTATAATCTCAGCATTTGGGAGAATTGTGATTGGATGCCAGCTTGAGCTACATATACAAACCCAGCCTGTAAGTAAGTAAGTAAAAACAGGGCTGGAGAGATGGCTCAGCAGTAAGAGAACTGGCTACTCTTCCAGGGGACCCAGTCAATTGCCAGCACCCACATGGTTGCTCAAATCTTCTGTAACTCCAGTCCCAGAAGATCCCGTGCCTTTTTCTGGCCTCAGACACCAGGCACTCCTGTGGTACACAGACATACATACCAGCAAAAAAAACCCATACACATCAAATAAAAATAAATAGGGACATGAGCTCTCAGGTAATAGTGTTGAATGTATTTTCTTTGCAGAGTAGGGTGTAGAGACCAAAGAGAAAACGATTGACATCTGTGGTCAGTCCATTGCCAACTCCACTATGCTGTCTTCTTTCCACATCGTCTACCACCCACCTACTTCTCCCTAGTGTGTGCCCATCCCATCAGTTCTTGGGCACCCTTTCCCACATACACATACACTCACAGATTAGTGCAGACCTGTGAGTGTATCACATGCAGACCACCCATTATTCCCATACGTGTACTTCTCAAGGAAGAGATGAGTTAAGCAGGTTCTGGAGTTTGGACCAGGCTGGGTAAGCATCTGGCTGATGCTTTGCTGGACAGCTGCATTGCTGAGAGAGTGAACATACAGATGGAAAGTCTGTGTCCAAGGAAAGAGACTGACTGAGGGGGCAGTAAGCTGGAGAAAGTGAGACTCCCAATGGTGGGGGTGGGCATTCAGAGAGTGACAGAAGAGCATTGCAAAGCCAGTTAGAGCACATTGACTGGCACCGGGAAAGCTTTTAAATGCAGTACCGCCCTCTACTGAATGCTTTCTACCTCCTGCTAGAGCATTTCTTCTTTCTCTAGAAATGAGCTTCAGTTTGTTTTTTACCAGCCTCCAAAGTCCTCTTTGGAGATGCCAATTGGCACAAGAAAGTGCTGAACTGTTTACACTCCCTGACTAAGGTTCACGGAGGGGGATGTGGTTTAACTGGGCCACAAAGCCCAGTACAGGACTCATTTGCATGGCCCCTGACGCCATGTGACGCAGCCGGCTCCTCCTATATAAAGAAGTGGGAGCCGAAATTATCTCTGAGTCTGGGTTGGACTGGCGGCTGTGGAGTTTGTGACACACTTGGTGACACCCCTTGAGCCACTTCCCTTCAACTTCAGCTTGGAAGTGCCTGACTTGCTCAGGTTCTGCACTGCAGCCTTCCTCCTACGCCTAGCTCCAGGGCCGGACTGCGGCTCCAGAGCCTATCCCACAGCAGCGCGCCAGCAGCCGCCCAAACCAGCCACAGCTCCCGGGCAAATTGAATCATGAACACCGAAATGTATCAGACCCCCATGGAGGTGGCGGTCTATCAGCTGCACAATTTCTCCATCTCCTTCTTCTCTTCTCTGCTTGGAGGGGATGTGGTTTCCGTTAAACTGGATAACAGGTAACCACTAGCCCGAGCTCTCATGCTGAATTGAGGCGCGGAGCCGACAGGGGCTGGGCACCAAGGTGGATCTCAGAGCTCGCTAGCCTTGCTCTGGTCCCTGTTCCCCGCGGTGTAGCATCCTGGGAAGGGGCGGGAGTAGGGGACGCGGGGGGTGGGGGGGGGGTCACCTCCGTGCTGGGATCCGCCGGCGGAGCGTCCCTGCGGCTGCTGCGCGGTGAGAGCCAGCAGCTGCCTTGGTGAAGGCAAAAGGGAGGCGAGCTAGGCAGGGCTGGGGCTGGCTGTGCACAGTCTGGGAGAAGGCCGCAAGCTTCTGAATCGAGAAGGAATTCTTAGCTAGGTTCGGAGATCGGTAGGTTTGCCTGGGACCTTTGGGGCCCGCAGCAGGGGGGGTTCCCTCGGGCGCGCGCTCTATTGTTTGCAAATCGCCCTAAAGCAGGCCTCTGAGGCCCGGGCGCCTCAGAAACCGCGCGGGGCTCCAATCCGTTGGAACTCAGGGCGGCGCCCGAGCAAGGCTAGCGGGGTTAGAGAAGTGCAGCTTCCTGCAGGGGCTGGAGAGGGACCTAAAGACTAAAGTGCCTGGAACTCAGGCCAGGGAGGCTGGAGAGAGGAAGACCCTAGGCAGATGGAGGACTTCGGCCACAGCTGCCTTGGACTTAGAGTGAGTAATGGGTGGCTTTGCTTTTTGTCTTGGCAGTGCCTCCGGAGCCAGCGTGGTGGCCCTAGACAACAAGATTGAGCAGGCCATGGTGAGTGACATCACTGCGTCATTACCGTCCCCTGACTTAGCTGCAGCTTATGTAACTCTGGACAGGTCTGAGGGGGTGGATGCAAAAGCGTTTAGCCAGGACCCTAAGGAAAATAACTGCCAGCTTCCCATCCTCACTGGAGACCTTAGTACAATTAGCAGGATGCCTTTTAGGACATTCCCAGACTGCCCTTGCTACACCACCTCCCTTTTAACTCCTCCTCCATCCCAGGACTTTGCAGCAGCCTCTGGCTCCCTCCTGAGTGGTGCAAGGTGAGAGCTGCGACTCTTGGATTTGTCTGTCTCCTGCAGTTGGCAGGGGCCAGAGCTCATTGGATGCAGTTGCACTGCAGTGCCTCTGCAGATCCTGGGCTGGGGTCAGGAGTTGGGAGGAAACAGAAAGCAAAGCACCCCACCCTTTTGCTGGCCTGCTTCTTACTAGGTAGAGATCACACTCCACCAAACAGCAAAAATGCTGCAGAGGCTTGGGACTTCTTGCAGTGATAAGCTACTCAACTGTGCTGTGGAGCTTAATGTCACAGTTCCCTGTCCCTCAGTAAATTCAAAGGGTGTGGAAAATTCTGCCCCTTCCCCAGAGCAAGGTTCATGTATCCTATTTGAGTCTGCGAGACAACTGTGACTCGATGTACTGCGTTATGTGCAGGGGAGAAAATGCCAAAATAGATGGCATTTTTAGACCATCACAATTTCATATTATTGGTGAATGTTTATAAAGCAGATCAACAATGTGGGGGTGCACTGTAGGCTTCCCCCAGATTTGTGCCAGCAGCAGGACAAACTAAGAAAGGTCTTAACCTAGTCGGACTTGAAAGTCATTAGTAATTTGGAGGGTCTGGAACAAAGTTAGACTCCCAACCCTGGCATGGCCCAAATCTTGCACCTCTCCTAAACAAGAGTCTTAAGTGTGTCAGAGAAGAGGGCATGAAGACTTGAGCTTCAGGCACAATATGCTGTGTGAGGGTTGCATGGTGGTGGCATAAAGGTCAGTGCAGCAGATTGATAGCAGGGTGATAGTGCTGCGGAGGGGCCATGATGGCTAACAAATAGCTTTGTTCCGTGGCAGGATCTAGTGAAGAATCATCTGATGTATGCTGTGAGAGAGGAGGTGGAGATCCTGAAGGAGCAGATCCGTGAGCTGGTGGAGAAGAACTCCCAGCTGGAGCGTGAGAACACCCTCCTGAAGACCCTGGCAAGCCCAGAGCAGCTGGAAAAGTTCCAGTCCCGGCTGAGTCCTGAAGAGCCAGCACCTGAAGCCCCAGAAACCGCAGAAGCCCCTGGTGGTTCTGCGGTGTAAGTGGCTCTGTCCTCAGGGTGGGCAGAGCCACAACTTGTTCTACCTAGTTCTTTCCAGTTTGTTTTTTGGCTCCCCAAGCGTCATCTCATGTGGAGAACTTTACACCTAACATAGCTGGTGCCAAGAGATGTCCCAAGGACATGGCCATCTGGGTCCACTTCAGTGACAGACCCCTGACAAAGAGCAGGTCTCTGGAGACTGAGTTGCATGGGGCCTAGTAACCCCAAGCCAGTGAGCCTCTCATGCTACCGGGCCCCAGGGGCTTCCAGGGCCTGGGCAACTTAGTTACAGCTGGCAAAGGAGAAAGTAGTTTGAGATGTAATGCCAGTGTGCTCCAGAAAGTATAAGGGGTCTGTTTCTCATTTCCATGGACATCTTCCACAGCTTCATCTGACAACGACTGTTCCTATGAAGAAGCCACTTGTGTTTTAAGCAGAGGCAACCTCTCTCTTTTCCTCTGTCTTGCCCAGTCAGGGGCAGAGATGGGAGAGATTGAGCCAAGTCAGCCTTCTGTTGGTTAATATGGTATAATGCATGGCTTTGTGCACAGCCCAGTGTGGGATTACAGCTTTGGGATGACCGCTTACAAAGTTCTGTTTGGTTAGTATTGGCATAGTTTTTCTATATAGCCATAAATGCATATATATACCCATAGGGCTAGATATATCTTAGTGTAGTGATGTATACATATACACATACACCTACATGTTGAAGGGCCTAATCAGCTTTGGGAGTACTGACTGGTCCCTTATCTCTTAAAGCTAAATTTTGGACTGTGCTAATTTACCAAATTGATCCACTTTGTCCTTTAGATTAACTAAGTCTCAAGATATAACGAAGGGAGAGGGGGACCAGCCTCACAACGCAGCCACAGATGCCTTGCTGCTGCAGCCCTCCCCACCTGTCCACTGAAGACACGTGAAGTCCTCTTTTGAATGCCAAACCCACCATTCATTGGTGCTGACTACATAGAATGGGGTTGAGAGAAGATCAGTTTGGACTTCACATTTTTGTTTGAGAAGGTTTTTTTTAAATTGTTTTTGTTTTTGTTGTTGGTTTTGTTTTGATGTTGTTTTGGGTTTTTTTTTGTTTTTAGGGAGTGTTTTTGTTTTTTGTTTTTTTGTTCTTGTGGGAAACTTTGGGATTAATCAAAGGATGGAGTCCTGTGGTGGATAAGAGGAGGATAGTTTTGATCCCTTGGGGGGCTGGGAGATATACCCAGGAAGTTTGTGTAAGGAGGTTCTGTGACAGTGAACACTTTCCACTTTCTGACACCTTATCCTGCTGTATGTCTTCAGGATTTGGATTTTGATTTTTCAGATGTAGCTTGAAATTTCAATAAACTTTGCTCTTTTTTCTAAAAATAAACTCGGTGTCTGACTGTATACATAGACTGGGTGGGCACTTGCTAGAGGGAAAGTGTTTTGCTAGTCTGTCCAATGTTTGTTGAGCACCCGGGAAGGGTCAGACCTATGCTGCGTCCATGATGGTGTGTCATCCACATAGTCTCTACATAAAGAACATGCTTGTGCTCTTAGGCCTCTCCGTCCACATAAGGAAGCTGAGACTCAGCAATTTTAAGTAACTTGTCCAAAGTCACAGTTCTTAGGAAAATTTAGACTCAACATAGCCCTCCTAATCCGCCCTGCTCTATTATATGAGAGCTACAGAATGAGTGACTATTAATACCCAACTTTAGCTTGAGGGAAAATCTGGAAAAATACCCCCAAGAGCGCCCCAAAGAAACAGGTATAGTATACTTCTGAAGGAACAAGAGAGGAGCCCAGTTAACGTAGCTGAGCCTCTTTCTGCTTCTGAAACTCAATCACATAGTGCATTCTAATAATCCACTTGGAACCCTTGAACTTGACAAAGTAAAAGTGTTTGGGTGAGAAAAAGGAGACTGTGTGAGGTGGCAAAGCTATGTTCTTTTAGTCTGCTTTCCCACCCCACCTAGGAAAAGGTGCCTTCAATTCCTGCCTCTCCACTAGTTCTGAGAGTTCTCTCACAACATCCACCAGTGGTGTGGGCAAAGTCTATTGCACCTTCCCTCTGCACCTCGTAAGGGCTACTACTGCCCTTTCCTATCCACACTTCTCTGCAGTTACTGTGACTAACTATTGAAGAACATTGTGTCTCTTCTGCCACACCCTTGATTGGACTTAATTCTGGTCCAATTCTGAGCCTACTGTGTTCCCAAGGGAGTCACCCCTATGTCAGTTATTTCATTTAATCTGGGCTTCCTGTAGAACACACAGCTATTATTTAGACGCATGTAGTTGAACAGAATTTTATTTTTTCTTAAGTCATAAGCCTCAAGGTGACCAAGATGACTTGGCCCAATTCTGACCCAAATTAAATCAAAATGACATGCTTCCTTCTCCGTCACATTCACATATATTGGCCTGTTCTTTTCCAATTGTCAGAACTTTCCCCTAACACTACACATCTCTGCTTGCTGGCCTCCTGAGCCCTAATTTCCCTACCTAATTTCAGCTTGCTACTCAGGATACCAAATTCACTGTGTACACCTGTCAGTTTGGTCATGGTGTGCAGAATACACAGCTGTTGGCGTGGATACAAACTGAGGGCTATTGCCACATCCTCTCCCAAGCAGCCCTCATCTGATCTGGCTTTCTCAATCCTCATTCCCAAACCCCTTTCCCTGTAAAACAAGCTGAGGGAGTGTTAGACTATTCAGTACACCTATAGACTTCACACCTCTGCTTTCTAGCTGAAAAATAACAGATTAGAATAAAGAACGTTTGATCCATGTGCTATAGATTGGGGCTGGGGGCAGGTGGGTGAAGTGAGTGTGGTACATGTCTGTTATAATCTCAGCACCTGAGAGGTGGAGGCAGGCAGATAAGTTCAAAGACAGCCAGGGCTGCATGAGACCTTGTCTCAAAAAGGGAGGGGGCAGGAGAGGAAGAGGTCTGAGGGGGAGGGGGAATGAGGAGGGGCAGAAAGTCCATCAAACTCTCTGGTCAACAAGTACTTTCTGTACAAGAAAGGGGAAAAAAAACTTGCCCCACAGTCACTTAGTGGTAAAGAGAACAACTTTGTTCCCTAGGCAACCCCGCCTAAACAGAGACAAACAACTGCAGCCTTGGAGGCCACAGCGGTTACTAGACCAGATAAGAGGAACTTCAGGGGTTTGTTATTCACACACAGGAGCAACTCTGTTATTGTTGCTCCATATAAAACTAACCAGGGTGGAGAAGGGCTGAAAAACATTGCTCCTGGCCTTTCACAGCTTTTGAAGTTCTAGGCTCAGCTGGTCCCATCAGACTCAGAACAAGGAAACAAAAAACAAAAAACAAAAAAACGAGAGCTGAAGCCATAATCCTTCGGTTCTGGGCATGCCAACTTGCTGGGTGACCTCTGATCTACTGTCTCATCGATCCTCCTGGCAGTCCTCCTGGTATGATCACAAGAGCCCTGCTCTGTAACCTTCCTGAAGACAAAGCTGTGTTTACTGCCGGATAACAAGGCAGCTATGGGTTAGCTCTATTAAACAGACCAGAAAACTGAGAAGCAGAGGACTCTGTATAGCTCCCAGAGTTCCCACAGGCCTCAGGAGACAGCAGTTTCCCCTTGAAATGTCAAAAATACTCTCAGACCTTCAAATCCATAGTAGTTGAACTTTGAATCTTTACTGAGAGGAAGAGGGAAAAGGAGATGATGAAGGAGAAAGCAAAGAACAGAATTGTTGAATTCAATGTGGCCTTTTAAAGAATTGCTTGTATTTATCCATGAAAGCAGAGACATCCATTTGAATACTAAAACAGTAATGCATATGCTAGCTAGCTAGGTTTAGACACACACACACACACACACACACACACACACACACGCTCGCGCACACTCACGCACACGTGCGCGCGCGCACACACACAGTGGGACTAGATGATTTACACAAGGGGCTGCCTTGGGTACAAGGAGCAAGGCCCCCAGGCTCGGGACAAGCACAGAAGAAGCTACTTGGGAGGGAGGCCTCCTGGAGAGCCAGTGGGGACTGAGTGGAGGGAGAGGCAGGGCCACTTGCACCTGGAGTATAGAAAGAAAAATAGGAGAAAGCAGGCAGGAAAGAAAGTGCAGGGCCCACTGGCTCCTGGGCTGTTTTCAAGTTGTACTAACATAATCATCCTTATTCGGGGAAACTCTTGCCTTCAAATCTTATCTTTTCTCCTCCTAGCAGGCCAATTACAGCTTGAGAAAAAGCCCAGTCCCTGGGAGAGGGATGCAGAGAAACCCACTCAGATACAAACACTGAGCATTTAAATTCCCCCACTCCTGGATCAGTCAAGGCCTTACCAGGGACTCTATCAGTTCAATATTCCAAGAAGAAACAGTTTCTAGAAAGGAGCTGGCTGGAAGAGGCAATGATCGAAATCATATCATCACTTACATGACAGTTTATGTCACATACCATTATAATCCATTTTATTGACTTTTAAAATCATCTCCATGAGCCTATGAGGTATGTCCTATTAAGATCCCTGTGTAAGCCGGGCGGTGGTGGCACACGCCTTTAATCCCAGGCACTCGGGAGGCAGAGCCAGGCGGATCTCTGTGAGTTCGAGGCCAGCCTGGGCTACAGAGCAAGTTCCAGGAGAGGCGCAAAGCTACACAGAGAAACCCTGTCTCGAAAAACCAAAAAAAAAAAAAAAAAAAAATCCCTGTTTAGACACAGTGTAGCTCAGTGGTTGAGAGCACACCCAGTACAAATAAGGCCCTGTGTTTAATCTCTAGCCAAAAACCACCAATAATAAACATTCCATGAGAAAATGGGAACACTAAGTAAGGTACAGAGAAGCTAGGTCCCTTGGCCAAAGTCATGCAGCTAGCAAAAGGCAAACCGTGCATGTGAAGGAGGCAGGATAGATGCCTGAAGAAATGGGATAAACAGCCTCAATAGTTTTCTTGATTTCTCTCCTGTAGTATAATGTTTCCTGTTTCAATGATGGGTACATCATGGAGAGTTGGAAAGGAAAGGGAAAGGCGATCAGCCCAAACTGGCAGAGGCTACCATATTTAAAAAAAAAAAAAAAAAAAAAAGGACCAGTGAGACGGGGAAGGATGGGAGTGCACAAAGAAGGAGAGGGGAGGGCTGGAAGCTGGCTTGGCTGGCCACAAGCCAAATGCCTTTAGATAGCATCTAAGAGGTCTCAGGAAAGCTTCTGACTAGGGAAGTGATGTGAGGCAAGAATTATTTGTAGACGATGAATTCTGGCAGCTGGGGAGCCTGGAACAGGCAAGGGCTAATGGTGGGCCAGCTGCTGTTCTCATCCAGGTGTGGGGTGATGAGGGCCAGCCCAGGGAAGGATGAGCACACAGGGCCCAGAAAGGAAAGGACAAAGCCAAGACAAGGCAGTTATTTCTCAAGTGTGGTTTGTAAACACCCCATCAGGATTCCCCGGAAGTTCAAAACGCAGATTGCAGCTCCACACAGGCTGTAGAGCCTGCGTATTTCACAAGTCCATGCTGCTGGTGATGTTATACTATGGGAAAACTTGGAGGATCTTCTACCGGGTGAAAAGTCAGTATGACTTGGTAGCAAAATGAGTCAGGTAGAGAGGAGGTAGTAAAGTAGTCTAGCTCAAAGATGGCATGGATATTGATATGGGGTGATTTTTATATATGAGGTTTTTCTGCGTAACAGCTTTGGCTCTCCTGGATCTCACTCTGTAGACCCAGCTGGCCTCAAACTCACAGAGATCCACCTGCCTCTGCCTCCACAGTGCTGGGATCAAAGGTGTGCACCTTTACCACTGCTGCAGGACTTCAACCAATTTTTTTAACTATATAACTTGAGATCACCAAGAAATCAAGATGTGCTGCCTCTGCTTTCTGAATGCTTAGATCACAGATATGCAACACCAAATCCAAATTTAACCAATTAAAAATCATTTCTTCCTTTCATGTGTATGGATATTTTGCCTGCATGTACGTCTGTGTTCCACATGCATTCTTTGTCCCCAAGGAGGCAAGAAGGGTGCATTGGGTTCTGTGGAACTGGAGTTACAGACACCCGTGAGCTACAATGTGAATACTACGAATTGAACCTGGGTCCTCTGGAAGAGCAGCTGGTATTCTTGCTCCTGTGCCATCTCTCCAGCTTTGTAACCAACACTTTTCCTTTTAGACGAGGATTTTCCTGATAGTCCTGGACTCAACTAATTCTCCTGCCTCAGATTCTAAAGCAGCTGAGACTACAGGTTTAAGCCACCAGGTTTTTCTTCATTTTAACCAATGCGGAGGCTACTGATCATTGGTGCTAAGAACATTCAGATTGGCATGCAATCACCCCCAGAATGTAGTCAGTATCCTAAGTTGGTATTGTGTCCCCAGGAAACACTTACTCCACCTTACTCCCACCCCTACCGTGAAAGTGTTGTCTGGTAGATTGGAAGGGCTTTTCAGAAAGAAGGTGAATTCTACTTTGCATTTCCAGCTGAGCTAAGAATATTTGCATACGGAAAGAGCCTCTGTGAACTGTGTAGACAGAGAACTGTGAAGGCCAGGGCTGGAGTACGTGATGTGTCCATGTCTGCATGTCATCAGAGCTGAAATGCTGAAGTCATGTGAATAGACATGAGCCACCACCCCAGGGAGAAATGGCCACAGAGAAGGATAAACAGAAGGCACAAAGGCCAGGAGGGAACTAGGCTGGCTGTGACGCAAGAGCTGGGGAACACAGTTTGTGGACCATCTCTCAAGTTTCCCATTTGGTCCATTCTTTCTGACCTTCCTCCCTCCCTCTCCCTCTTTTCCTCCCTCCCTCCCTCCCTTCCTCCCTTTCTTCTTCTTGCTTTCTTTCTTCCTGTTTGTTTGTTTGTTTGTTTAACCTCAGGTTATGGAACAGAGGACAACCCTGAAATTCTGATCCTCCTGTCTCTACCTCGAGAATGCTGGAATTAAAAGTGTGATTCACCATGCCTCGTTTATGTTGTGCTAGGGATCAAAGCCAAGGTTTCATGCATCCTTGGACTACTTCCCTAGCTCCGCACTGTATTTTCTAATGGCAGACATGACAATTCTCTGAGCAATTGTTAATGCCTAGAGATGCCTCAACATGGTGGGTAGATTAACTTTGTACTTGAATCAACTAGGTTCTAGACGACAAGGATCAGTGAAGACTATTTTGAGAAGAGTTCAGGATTAAATATACTTTAAAGACCTACACATTAGCCAGCAGACTGGTGCACATCTGTAATCCTAGGACTTGGGGGGGGGGTGCTGAGATAGGAGGGCAGTCTATGAAAGGCAAGTGTGGGTTACAAAGTAAGCTTTAAACTAGCCTGGGTTATACAACCAGACTCTGTCTCAAAACTGAACAAACAATAACAAAAAGACTGTTACATGGCTCCGCCTCGGCCTCCTGAGTGCTAGGGTTGAAGGCATGTGCCACCACGCCCAGCTGCTATTCTCGGGGTCATTAGTGCTATTACCCTGTCTGTGCCTCCAAAATCTCTCTGTCTAGTTTCAAGAATTTCCCTGAGCTTTTGGACACAGGTCTCCGAAGCTTTCCTTCTCAGTCCCTTTCATAAGGACATTGCATTGCTATCTATAAGACCAGAATCAAAGTCTCGACTCTCACCCGCACAGTTGTGGATCCCCGACTGTTCAAGCTCTGTCCTAGCCCCAGCACTCATCTGACTGCATATATGGAGTGGGGAGAGAGGCACCATAGCCTAAGTCACCCTCACACAGCTTCACACATCCTCACACACTGGGGCTCCCTGCTTCCATGCTGGACCCTGTCCATCCCACGTAGCAGCTATAGCGAGCGGCCTTATCAATGCCAAATCAAATCACAGCGTTCCCTTGCCTTAAGCCTATCAATGGCTTATCATCACATTTAGACTAAAGTCCAAATTCCTTCCCAGGGCACACAGGCACTGCATGATCTAGCCTCCACTGACCTCTCTAGCCTCTCCATATGCCACTTTGCTGCTCTAGCCAAACTTCAGCCCCACAGAACTCCCTATTTCCTCTACTCCACACACTTCAGATATGTGCGTCTCCGTGAAAAACCATCCAGCAGCTTGTCAGCCCACTCTGCTTGCCACAAACTTACTTGGTCCTGTCTCTTCTCTCTCTCTCTCTCTCTCTCTCTCTCTCTCTCTCTCTCTCTCTCTCTCTCTCTCTCATCTTAGCTCACTTCTCTCTCCAAAGAAATGTCCCCCATTGTCATTTCCTTCACGGCACTTATCCCAATTGCATCATTCACTGCTTTGTTTGTGCCTCATGACTCTGGAAGTTTCCCTAGATCAGGGCACTTCATCTTGAGAGCTTAGCACAGTATCGGACACGTGCTGATCAATAAAGAAATTGCTCCGTGTTTTGGATGCTGTAGCCAGTGATGGAAGGTTGAGCAAAAAGCTTTTTGATGGAGGTGGGATGGGGGAATATGTCCCAAAGCCTTTCAACTAGCACGAGTAAACTGGTCTTTTGATCACATCAGTTATAAAAACAATGAACTGTTTGTTCTGTCAACAACTTTTAATTGAGCTGGTTCTGTGTGTCTCTCAGGCAGCAGGCTCAGCACTGGCAATACGCTGTCATAAACCTAAGAGATATGATGCAGGCTTCTAAATGGGTTACTGCAAAGGGAGACTGTAGATGTCCCCACTGTTATCCTTTAAGATACTCTAAATGTCTGCTTTTCGCCATCTCCAGGTTTTAACCTGGAAGACTTCTGCTAACTGTGTTTGCTCAAGCCATGTCTCTCTTGAAGAAATGGCCATAGTTACCAGGGTTGGCTCTTCCTGTTATAACAAAAACACCAGCAGCAATTGCCTTTAAATGACAGTTTAGTTATCCCTCTCATAATAGAAGTCTGAAGATAGGCAGTCTAGATGCGTGGATACAACACTTCTATAAAGTCACCAGTGACTCAAAGTCCTCCCAAGTTGCTACTCACCATAGTTAGCTAATTGTTTCATTGTCCCAAAGGGCTGTGTTCGTGTGGGGGCAAATCTGTCCACATCAAAAGCAGCAGAAAGGGTAAGGAAAATCACTTCTGGCTTCTGAGAACTCTTCCTAGAAATAATGTACAACACTTTTGCTTACATCTCACTGGCTAGAACGTGATCTGTCCACCCCTCTTTCTAAGAAAGGCTTCCTTTAACTGATTACACTATGACCACTGAACAAATTCACATTTGCCCCAGAGAACACAGACACTGGAGAGGCTACAAGCATTTCGACCCTCAGGAATTTAGATATACCAAGACATGATGAAGGAAGGGAGAAGGAAAAGGAAGAGAACATAGAAAAGAGCTTCACAGAAAGGTCTGGAAACAGTGACTCCCACAGTGCCTCCATTAGTGGGCCACGGGGCTGGCTGTGAGGCATGGCTGAATGCGAATGCCTGAGCAGCAGAGTAAGCACCATGGACTCCTGGGAGGAGTGGTGTCTCTCCTGCTGTGGGATAGTTTTCCAAGAACGGCTTGAGTAAGGGGGCTCCAGAAGGTGATCAGAGGAACTCTAGAGACAGGGAGCCCAGACTATCCTATTAAATGTTTCTGTAGCCATCTTTAAAATAGTCGGCTCTTGCCGGGCGGTGGTGGCGCACGCCTTTAATCCCATCACTCGGGAGGCAGAGCCAGGTGGATCTCTGTGAGTCTGAGGCCAGCAGCCTGCCCTTCAGAGTGAATTCTAGGATAGGCAGAGATACACAGAGAAACCCTGTCTCCAAAACAAAAAAATAATCAGCTCTCAGCCCAAAGCTGATTATTCAAAGTGAGGGTTCCAGGAAAAAAAAAAAAAAGCCTCTTCATTTTAAGGCTGAGAAAGTCCTGGAGAGTCGAAGTCATACCCTATCTCTTCCCACCCCTCACACCTTTCCATCGCAACCCTCTTCAGGCCACATGGGTTGTGCGGACATGTTTTTTTCTGGGCAATGTTTTCCCTGGGAATGTAGCCCGTGTATGTTTGTGCATTGATTTTTGAGATGGGATGTTACTATGGAGCCCAGACTGTCTTTGAACTTAACCTTCTCTTTCTCCACTCTGTCAGGTGTTGAGAGTACAGGAAAGGCCACCACACCAGGCACATGCCCTGAAGGAATGCAGCTTTCTTTCGGGTCTTAAGGATTTCCTCCGGGTGTGGATGAAATTATTACGCAATAACACCCAGTTCCCCAAACCGAGGAGTGCAGATTCAACAGTCTTCCACCTCGCCGAAGAGCAGTCAATACCATACCGAGGAGGACATAGAAAACGGCGTGTTATGGAAGGCCTGATGGTCTCCTACAATTCCCTACCTCAGAAGCGTCAAGCCTGCAAGAGACGTAGAGACATGCTTCTTTCACCTTTAGAAAAAGGCAAGGGGCTGCGTGTGATGGTGCACAACTGTCTCCCCAGTCCTTGGGAAGCTGAGGCAGGAGAGCCATGGTGGCCCTGAGCTGGGGCTACATGCTGAGTTTTAGGCCTGCTTGGGCTATGTAGTGAGACCTTGTCCCAGAAAAGGAGAGGGAGAAAGAAGGAAGAAAGGGCAAAGGTCAGGCACAGTGATGAAAGCCTGGGATATTGATCGGCACTCTAGAAGGTGAAGCAGGTTGATGGTGGATTGCAGGCCAACGCGTGTGTGTGTGTGTGTGTGTGTGTGTGTGTGTGTGTGTGTGTGTGTGTGTCTGTCTGTCTGTCTTGAGCTAACAGGTCAGAGGCTCTTTAGTATTTAGTCTCAAGGGCTCCTTATCTACCTCTTCACCTCCAATTTCCCCTGCAGGGCCTACAGCTTAGACCTGTCTAACATTCCGGTACAGCCTAGGAAATGGGATACCAGGGCAATGTTACAAAGGGCTGGAGAAACTAGGATTTCAAGAAGGCATTCGCTCTGCCTCTGGGCAGGGCCCTTTCTAGTGCCAGGCTGAGCTATGGAAGTCTGTCACCTGACCCCATCTTTCCACGGAGCAAGAATTACTCAGGCAGAACCCAACTCCCGCCCCTCCCTTGAATGCTGAACATTCTGTTTTTTGCCCTTAGGAAGGAACTGGTAAATAACTACATTCTCTTCTCCCAGTCGTACCCCCCTCCCCCGCCTTCTTTACAAAATCAAGGAACTGGGTCACGTTACATAAGTCTGTGTGGTTTTGACGGGCTGAACATCAAGCTTCAAACTGTTGTCCCACACACATGTTGGAGCAGAGCCCCTGTTCTCCCAGATAACGTGAAGGGAAGCTGCTGCGTTCCAAAGCTTGGGGAGTTGTTTTTCCATACACTTCAGGCCAGTTTAACCCATGTGGCCTATTTGTGCTCTTCTCCTAGAAGGGCATTAAGCCCTTTAAAGTAGTTACACTTGCCTAGACAGGCACCCTGTGGTGGGATGGACAGGGGAACTTCCCAGAATCTGCCATCAAAGCATCAAGGCCCAAACCCTCCTCCTGTAGCCAGCCATCCCAGCATGCATTTGTTCAGTGGACAAATCCTTAGAGAGAACCTCTTACACACATGGCTGACGGACAGATAAGACTCCTGAACTCATGGGGCTTGATCCTAGTGGAGGGAGGGAGGCACACAAAAGCAGAAACAAGACCAGCATCAGGCGTTAAGGAAACCAAGGCTGTGAGGGAGGAAGAGGCCGCCCCTAGATCATAGATCCTTGTGATGGCCAATATCTTTTTTTTTTTTTTTTGCACTGAACATATACTGTGTATTGAACATTTAGCACCAGGCCCTGAAGACAGAAAGTGAGTAATAAAGAATCAGGTATAGTGGTACACAGCTGTAATTACGACACAGAAAAGGCTGAGGCAGGAAGATTGGAGTGCCCAGGCTACAGAGTGAGACCCTGTTTTTCAAAAAGATAAATATTTCTGTTCTTGCAAAACTAATCAAGGAGGCAAACTGAATAAACACACACACACACACACACACACACACACACAGAGGGGGTTCTGGTCTGGCATGGGAGGAGGTTAGATGGCTCAGTGGGTAAGTGCACTTGCTACACAAGTGGGAGAACATGAGTTTGGGTCCCCAGAACTCATATAAAAAAGCAGGACATGGCCATATGCCTTCCTGTAAGCCCAGACCTGTGGGGTGCAGAGACAGGAGAATCTTTGGTACTTGCTGGCTAGCCAGTCTCATGAAAACAAAACAAAACAAAACAGCAAGCTCCAGGTTCAATGAGAGACTCTGTCTCCAGGGAGCCAGTCAGAGGGTGCTAGAGCCAGACATCTGAGTTCCCCTCTGGTTTCTGTAGGTGCATGCATGTGTGCGCACACCCCACCGTGCCCCTCCTCCGCAATATGAACACACAGTCTCCATGTAGTCCTAACAAGTGAAAGGCTATGAAAACTAAAACTTTAATACACACACTCCTCCTCCTCCTCCTCCTCCTCTTCTCCTTCCTCCTCCTCCTCCTCCTCCTCCTCCTCCTCCTCCTCCTCCTCCTCCTCCTCCTCCTCCTCCTCCTCCTCCTCTTCTTCCTTTGTGTTTGGAGACAGGGTCCCCTGCACACCTCAGGCCAGACACGAACTCTGTTTGTAGCTGAAGATAACCTTAAACTCCTGATCTCTCTGTGACTAGTAGTATTACAGACATGTGTCAGCAACCGAGTTAGTCAACAATACTTTAAAAATTCACAGGGAAGACTACCTGCAAAGTTATAAACAATGACAACTTCCCAGAACAACAACAACAAAACACTTTGCAGAGGCCAGTGCCAGGTCAGAACCCCCCCCCCCCGGACTGTAATTGACTAAGTGCTGGAGGCTGTGGACAAGCTTGAGAGTTACAAATTCCCAGTGAAGCTCTGCTCCGAGTAGCAGCAGGCATTTGTTTTACCTCCCGGAGCTCCACCAGCTCACAGCCAATATCAGAACCGCCCCACCCCGGCTTCTGGAAGGGGGGAGTAGAAAAGAAAACATTCTGAAATATGCCAGAGCATTCTGTTCTTCTTTTAAAGGCCTCAGGAAAAACCATTTTACTAGAACTTAACCTGCTGACGTGACATCAGAGCCTAACCAACCTCGGGGAACGACATGCTCAACTCTGGCTCTCTGCGACCTCCCACGTAGCTATGGGGAATGTATTCGGGAAGGATGTGGGTGGGTAGGAAGAATGGAGGTGGGAGAGTTAGCCAGCTCCAGCCTCCTCCAGCCACTCTGACCTGCCAAAAGGGCACAGGGATTGAGAGACACTGGGGAAAGTCACAGTTGTGGAGCCCAGTCCCAGCTGATACACCCCACAGCACAACACCTGCACCTAAGGTCAAGGAGTATTGCAAAAGAGAGAGCAAAAAGATTGTAAGAGCCAGAGGAACAGGGAGTTCGCTACCAGATTGTATTTCTTGCTAATGTCAGGAGTTGCATTCGTGAAGTCTCATTCAACATGGCTGCCTAAACATGAGCTGTACAAGGGTGACACCAACAGAAATGCCCAAGTGGGTGGGGGAAGCTCCCAAGGCCTCATTCCTACACAAAGTACAGGCAACTAAGGAATGCTGAGAGCAGGCGAAACAGTCTTCCCCAGGGAAGAGGGCAGCAACTGGTTATCCAATACCACATGGTCAGTCAGCCCCGAAGTGTAACATTATACAGACGGAGTAGGTTATGTTTAGGAATAGACGTGTGTGTACATATACATATATGTAGGCAAGAACAATTAATGAAAAAAAAAAGAGGCCATGAGTTTGAGTGCGAGAAAGGGGGCTAGGCTACATGGGAGGGACTGGAGGGAGGAAAGGAAGTGAGGAGCAAGTCTATGACCCCCGAGTTTAACGAATTAGATATGATCTGCCAAGGAGAAGTGAGACTCTTCATTCCGCTAATAAATTCAAATGTCTGAGAGAGTTGTTATCATGAAAAAATGAATCTGGACATACACCTTACAACCATCACGAAAATAGCTCAAATACAAACTACAAAAACCTGTAGGGTAATATATGAGAACACTTTCATGGTGTATCCAGTCTCTTGACACTGTGACAACATGTTATCCACAGAGTTCACAGTCAAGAACTGTACAATAGGGTTACATAACTAGTGACAAAATAATCTCATTTTGCTTTAAGTAATATCATGACTTTTGGGTTGGGCTGGAGCCATCACTACATGCACAGAATTGGGTGTGGTGATGCCTTTTCAAGTGTAACACCAAACACATGATCTGTGAAAGAAATAATTGATAAACTAAACTTCATTCAAATGAAAAACTTCCAGGCATGATGATGCATGTCTGTCTCCCCAGAACTGGAAAGAGTGAGGCAGAAGGATCTCAAATTCAAAGCCAGCCTAGAATTCAGAGTGAGTTCCAGGTCAATTTCATTTGCACAGTGAAAACTTGTCTCTGTAGGGTGAAGGGAGGAAGGAAGAGAAGGAGGGAGAGGTGGGGAAGGATACTGAGAGAGAGAAGAGAGAGAGAGAAAAGAGAGAGAAATAGAGAATATGAGCACAAGGAAAGAGAGAGAACACCAAAAAAAAATACAGAACACCGTGCATTCTTGGGGAATTGCAAATTAAAAAAAAAAATGAGATACCTAGTATTGCGGCCCTAATCTAGAACATTCACAAATATCGGAAGCTGGTAAACATGGAGCTACAGGAACTTGATTCTTCGTTGGCTGGGAATGCAAAATGGTACAATGACGTTGGAAGAGCTGTGAAACGGAATTTATCACATGACCCAACAATAATACTCTTTAGTATTTGCCTAGATGACCTGAAAACTTAGACCCATACAAAAAGACCTTGTACATGCTTGTAACAGCTTTATTGATCAGTGCCCAAGTCTGGAAGCAACCAAAAGGTCCTCGAGTCGATGAATGGACAAAGAAGTGGTGGAGAGTTGTTAGTGGATTTTTTTTTTTCAGGTCTAAAAAGAAGCTGTTGAAACCACGAGAAGACAGCAGCAGTTCTCAACCTGTGGGTCATGACCCCTTTGGGAATGAAATGACTTTTGCACAGGGGTCACATATCAGATATCCTGCATATTAAATATTTACATTATGATCCATAACAGTAGCAAAATTACAGCTATGAAGTAGCAATAAAAATAATTTTATTATGGTTGGGGGGTCAGCACAACATGAGGAACTGTACTAAAGGGTCGCAGCATTAGGAAGATGGAGAAGCACTGGCCTAGAGGAACTTTAAGTGCACTATGCAGAAGAAGCCAAAGTAAGAAGGCCACAAACTATATAATCCGAATTATGGGACACTATGGCTACCTCAGAACTTCAGAGCTGGTGAAAATGTCTAGGATTGCTAGGAGTTGGTTGAAAGGAGAGAGAATAGGTATGATACAGAGGATTTGAGGGACAATGAAACTATTCAGTGTAATACTGCCGTGGAACACTCATAGCTCAACATTTGCTGATACCCATAGGATATGCACACACCAAGTTTGAACCCGAAGGCAAGCTGTGGCCTTTGGGTAATGAGAGTGCATCGGTTCAGGCTCATCAATTTTAATGCATTCCACTCTGGTAGGGAATGTCAACAGTCAGTCATGGAGAGAGGAGGCTACGAAAGCGTGAGGATAGGCTAGACGACGACTTCCCTCCCGTACTCTCTAATCAACTTTGCGTGAACCTGACGCTGCTGTAAAATGAAATAGAAGTTCATTAACTTTTGGGAAATGTGGAAAGTTGGCATTTTCAGGCACCTACAGATCATATGCCTAACACTTATTTGGCAGCTAGAGTGTTGAGGCTCGGCAAATAGAAGGAGCTTGCTCAGAACAAATACAGCAAGTTCAATGCAGAGCCAGGGTTAAAATCACATCATACTGCCTCTCTGTTCTGTATGCGTCAGACTGCCACAAATCAAGAAGCAGCTCATTGTTTTCTGTTAGATAGTGATTAGTATACGCTCTTATGAAGTAAAAAGCCAGAACAATCAATGCCAAGCTTGGTGGCACACACCTGGAATCCTAGCACTTGAAAGGTTGAGGCACAATGATCTAGGCTTCAAGGTTAGCCTCGGCTACAGAACGGAACTATCTCAAAAACAAAACAAAGCAAACCCACAAGCAAGCCACAACAACCTCCAAAATCCAAGTTGTTGGGAATGTCAGGCCTAATTTACATCTCAAGTTCTTCTAAACCTTCAGGGCCAGAGATGGCCTCAAAGGCAAGACTCAGGAAACAGGCCTAAGGCCTTTCTTTCCTTGAGGCCTGTTCTCAGCCCTTTTGCTCCCAACTGAAGGCCAGAGCAGGACACACATTAAGAGAACTTTTCGTATGATTGTAGTTATTCACTGTAAGTTTCAGGGTTTTTTTTTTTTTTTTTTTTTTTTTTTGTGTGTGTGTGTGTGTGTGTGTGTGTGTGTGTGTGTGTGTGTGTGTTGGGGGGGGATGTTGTTGCTGCTGCTGTTGTTATTTGTTTGTTTCAAAAAGGTTCTTGGCATAGAGACAAGCCTGGCCCTTCGACTCCTCCTGCTTCCACCTTCCAAAAGCTGTGGTTACAGATATAAGCCAATATATTCTCTCAGTTCCTAAAAACACTTTAATTAACATATAACAATTGTACACATGCGTGGAGGGCAGTGTAGCATCACAATAAATGTTAGTATATGTAGTAAATTATCAGACCATGTACTTATCATTTCACTTTGATGGGAATGTGCAAATCCTTCTCCAGGGACAGACCTGATAACACAAGAAAGGATCAACAGTTCAAGACCTGTTGGACTACAGAGTAAAATTAAAGCCACTCCAGGCAATTTATTGAGACCCTTTCTCAACTTTTTTAAACATTAAAATCTTCTCTTCTACTTATTCTGAAATCTACAATGACCCAGAACGTCTTTACTTATGTTCAAGGTGCAAGTCACCAGCCTCCCCTGTCTGACCGCAGTGGTCACAGTAGCCCCCTAGTGAACCTCTCTGCTGTTCCCTCACCCTGTGCAATCCACACCACACACTTCGAGCCCGGGGAAGTGCTGCAACATGAACTGACTTGGATCTCCCCTATGGCTTCTCATCGCCAATGAAATTCACACTCTGGATCATTGCCTTACAGAATGTCCAGGCCTCAGTCATGAATGTCCCCTCCGGTGACTCCTCTCACAAAAACCCCCTCCCACGCAATGCCCGGGTCACCTTACATGCCAAGCTGTTCCAGTTCTGGGCCTTTGCATATAACCGTTCCACCTGCCAGTAATAATCTCTCCATTAAGGTCAGCCAACCTGATGAGAGCATACTCATCTTTCAAGACAGCAATAGAAAACTTTCCCGAAACTCCTCAGCTGAATCCACGATTCCCTCTAGTATACCGTATAAATCAACACCAGAAATGTCTCTTTAATGCCTATTATGTATTGTTTTTCCCTCTTCGTGCAGGTAACCAATTCTAGTAGATTCTGGTTTATTCTTCTGTTTCTTTCTGCACAAATGAACTCTCTCTCTCTCTCTCTCTCTCTCTCTCTCTTTCTCAGCCACACTTTCTGCACTTGTCTTTGCTTTGTGATGTTAGCTCTCGAACCCTGGGCCTCACGCACATGCTAAACAAGTACTCTACCACTGAGCAACACCCCAGTCCCATACTTGTTATTTTATTAACTATGTATCCTAGCTGGATGTGGTAGTTTACACCTATAACCCAAGCACTTGAAGGGCTGAGACAGGAGGGTTGCAGGTTCTAGGTTTGGGCTACCTAGCACGAACCTATCTCAACATTAATTAATTAAACAAAGGACAAGCCTCGAAGTCACTCCCTACAAGTTCATAAGGAGTATCTCTATTCTTTTCACAGAGGTACAATACTCCACTGTGGGCAAGCTGGACTCTGTGCAGTAATAACTGTTTCATCTGTAGACAATAAGTCATTTCTTATATTGTTGGGAATGGAACCCAGGGCCTTAGGAATTCAAGGCAAGCACTCTACCAACTGAAACTACATCCCCAGCCCCTGTTTCTAACATTTTGCAATCATAAGCAACACTGCAATAGATTCCTTTGCCCATATGCATTTACAGACTATTGGAGATAGATTCCTAGAAATGGAATTGGTGAGTCAAAAGACACACGCACAGATGATTTTGTGAGATCTTGTCAACTTCCCCTCCAAAGGTCTGAATCAATTTTCTTTGCCCCCAGCACCATAGGAGAATCACCTCAGATCTTTTGAGAAGAGGTTTTCTTAGAATATCAACCAGCTCTATATCCCAGGCTGCCCTGTCTTTACAGCTGGCCTATAGGAGTGACCCAGAAAGCCTCTGTGTGTACAACCCTGCCCCTCGAGTATTTCACAAGAGCCATGGACAAAATCAAATTCTTAAATTTCTAGGAATACGTTTGCATATTTTGTCTTTTACATTCCTTTTTGGGGAAAAACAAAGAAAAAGCAAATGATATTTGCTCACTTGAAGTGAGCAAGACCATTAGCTTGGGAAACATGGAAAGAAGTACAAGGGAAATTTACTGCTTTTCCACACTCAACAAGTACCAATTTGGTTTGTTCAAAGGGCCCTCATAAGATTGAGCATCCATCTTATAAATAAATAAGCCATTCTATTGAGAAATATAATAAAGCCATTTACTGTGCTTCAAGAACTACACAGTGCTTTCACACACATATCATCTCATTTGATCCCCGCAGTGGAAACATCTACATAGGAACAATTGCATTGCGGGCCAATCTTTGATGTATATGAAATGGTTTGTGGGTTTTAAGTATCATATGTCTACCCAGACTTCAAAGGGTTAACTAACGCTGAACTGGAAACAACCTGGGCTTATTAAAGGCACACTGTTGGAGGAGCTTGGGAGCAGGAAGTGGTCAGGAAGCCAAGTGGGCCCCAGGCTCAAATTTCCCTGAGCAGGAGCCTCAGATGAATGATGGTGGGAAACCCCCAAGTGCACTGGATCCTCTCCCATTAATTTAGGCATTTCATAAACAGATTGCATCGTTCTCCAGAAATGAGGAAAGTTAATCATTTCCTTGGATTGAGAGTTCCAAGAGGCCCTTGTGGCTTTGTGTGGACCTTCAAAAGAACTTTATGTAGACAGAGTCTGTGAAACTTTTTATACTTGTCTATTAAATATTCACTAGGCTCCCCTGCCCTCGTTAATATCTTTAGAGAAGAGAACCAAAAACCCATCCAAGATGTGTCAGGCACTGAAGAACCTAAGGAGGCATTGCAGGCCACCTTTCTGCCAACTTCCCAGCTGTCCTTGCTTCTCTTTAGATGCCTACCGCCCTGCTCCCCTCCCCCCCCCGTGCCCCACCCCCTCCAGCCTGGCAGCAGATCACCACCACCAGGGGAGCTTTGAAGGAAGCCTTCTCCTGACAATTCAGCCGATGGCGTTGATGTGTCCACCTGTTTCCACTAATATGCAACTCGAGCACTCCAAAGTTTGAGACAGGCAGAGAGCAGTCATTTTCTCTGGTAGGCCCAGCTTGTCAAGACGTCAAGAATAATGTAGACGACATAAAATCTCTAAGGCTACTGCTGAGGGAAGATATTGTAACTGTAGGGGGTTCTGGATTAGACAGAAGTGAGTCCAGATCCTGCTGGTGTCTTTTATAAGCTATGTGTCCACAGGTAAATCACTTCTCACAGTTGCCTCGCCTTTACAGTATACACGAGGTATTGCTATGGGTTCTCACCTCTGTAATTCCAGCACCTGGGAGGCAGAGATGGGAGGATTGTAATGAGCGCATTGTAGGCCTGGCCTGAGCTACATAGTTATAGGCCAGTCTGGTCTACAAAGTGAGACCCTGTCTCAAAAACTAACTTCTTGTCAGTGAATCATCAACAGTAGATAACTCAAAAGAGCTGCTGTGGAGAATAAATAGGCCCTTTAAAGGTTTTTTTAAAAAAGTAAAATGTGGAATGAGGATGTAGGTCGGTGGTGGAGAAGTGATCTAGATGTCCAAGGCTCTGAGTTTGATTCCCTACTACCACAAAACAAAAAAAACTGTATAAATTTTTAGCCTGATATTGGTGTATTGACTATTAGTATGCCACTCCTAAAAGTGGCTTCAGAAAGCCGGGCGGTGGTGGCGCATGTCTTTAATCCCAGCACTTGGGAGGCAGAGGCAGGTGGATCTTTGCGAGTTTGAGGCCAGTCTGGTCTACAGAAAGCATTTACTCTGATCTTCACGGTTTTTAGATAGAGAATAGTAAAAAGATTTCCCCACCATCTGCATACAATCCACCACGTTTCTCCCTCATACCAAAGAACCGCTCTCAAAAAGCAGACGGTTGAGGCGAGGCCTGAAGTGCTGGAGCCTAGGTTGGGGCCGTGGCAATAGTCTGTTTGGCTGGGGCAGTATAAGTGGGTAGTAATGCCCACTTGAAGGTGAAGCCTCAAGCCTCATGGGAGAAATGTTCCTAAGGTCATTTGGGGGGTTATGTATAACCAAGATGATTTTAGCTAAACCTTGGTTGAAAACCCATTTGGTGTTGTTTTGTTTTTGTTTTTTCTCCCTAATTGCTCCTCAGCCTGGTCTTCCCCACTAAACACCACTCCTTCCAAGTGTCCAGAGAGGCACAGTGGTCATCCCCCTTGGGCTGCCAGCAGCGTTTGAGTGGCATCAGTCACATCTCTACAAAGGCTTTTGGATTGGGTGCAGCTGGTGAAGGGAAGAAACTTCTCTTCGGAACTCACTTAGTGGAGGGAACTTCTGTGGCGATCCCCCCGCCCCCACCACCCAGCAAAGACAAGTGAAGGAGGAACCGGGAAGAAGCAAGGAGAGTGCTGCGCCTCCGGTGGCGGGCGGGCTCCTGAAGTGGTGTGTCAAACAGCAGCCAATCCTATTGCAGCTCGGGCTCCCGGGCCCCGCCCCACTTGACCTCACGTGGCCCTGCATGAGGTTTCTGTTTGCTTGCTTTGGGACCCAGGGAGCACTGGGAGTTCTGCCCAGCTCAGCACTTCGTTAGACTCCCCAGGCAGGAAGGAACTGGCCCGCCCTTAAGAACGCAGCTCCTGTCTGAGCAACTGCCAGACTAAACAGGGTTGGGATGTAACTGAGGGCTGATGCTGGCTGGCTTCACTGCGCCCATAAGCTGTGGAAAGCCAAAGCACTTTGAAGAATGTATACCAGAGTCTCCTTTTCCTTCCCTGTCTGAGCATATCTGCTTCCAGAACTCCACATTTCCCACAATGCACTAGTAAATTCATCCTACCACAATCCACTTGACTTTCTTTGCTTAGTTCTCTGTTAACTTCTCTCCGAACAAGAGACTAGAACCAGAAGAGAGATGACCTTGGGCAAGTCACTCCCTATTTCTGGGCTTTACTTTTCTTGTCTGCAAAATGTGTGGGCTGAACCCTCAGTTCACCCCGAAACACCGGTCACCAACATAGGGTAGGTCACCATCATAACATCCTCACATATCTGTCTGCTTCTATTCTTGGCTCCTGTCAGTCCAGTACCAACCAACAGCAACAAGCTATATTGCGCTCTCCTACTCCCAATTTAAAACTCTCCCATTCTGCAGTTTGAAAACCCCAAATCCCAAGCCTGATCCACAAATTCTGGCCCCTAGCTGACTGCCTGCTTTCACCTCCTACCTCTCACTCCCTTGCAGTCAGGAGAGCTTAGGAGGGCATATCAGGCCTTGAAAGCCACTTGGAACACAAGTCATTCTCAACCAAGTGTAAAAGATTTTGGCCTCATATTTTCTTTCAGAGTGATTCAGTTCATACTGTCCAGTCACACCTTGTCTCTTCAACAAGGGTCAAGCTTGCAACTGCCTCAAGCCCTGATGGTTCTTCTTCTCTGCCTGAGATGGTCACTGGCCTATTTAACTCCTGGTCATGCCTGTGGTCTCAGCTCTAAGTCACTTCCTTAGATCCTTGGATTACCCCTTCTTGCAGTCCCTCTCTCTCTACTGCCCCAGGCAAAGCCCTCCTGTTAATTTACACTTTCACTGGACATTGCCCTTCTTTCAGGGCCCTAGTCACAACTGTAATTATTTAACATCTCTCTCTTGCTAAACTGTAAGCTCTGTTAGTGTGAGTACATGAGTCACATGTGTCTTGTTCATGTGTTTTGTCAAGGCTTGGGGGTGGGGGCGGATCTGGCCCTGAACAGGTCTCATGTAATCCAGGCTGGCCTCAAATCCATTCTATAGCCAAAACTGGCCTTAGATGCTTGATCCCTCTGCCTCCACCTTCCACAAGCTGGTAGTACAGGCATGTGTCACTGAGCCTAGCTCATTTTTCATGTATTTATCTTTTTTACCTCATGTAGTACCTAAAATGAATGGAATGGTATAGTGAATAAATTAATGAATGATGCACCTTGCCAACTGAGGTAGCCTACTGTGCCAGCCCCACAGTTGCTGCTTTGGTTGTAGCAGATCATTGTGCTCCCACGTCTCTGGGCCTATAGAGCTGTGCTGTCAGGCAAGCTCAGAGGACATACCTGGCCTTGCAAGAAACTCTAAAAGCCAAGTGCAAAGGTCCATGGTTTATGTTAGTCTCACGTTATACTGATTTTGTGAATGATTGAATTCATCCAATATCTACTGGCTATCTATGGTGGGCCTAGCTCCATCCTAAATGCTATTAGTCCGATAGCTGTAGTCTTCCCAGACTTTTGAGCATCTCAAGCATTCACATATAAACAAGCAATTCCTAAACAAGACAGACTGTGAAAAGTGCCCTGGAGGCCAGAGGAAAGAGCAGTTGAGAACTGATTGTCCTATGGAAATTTAACGGGGGAAAGAGGAGGGGCAGAAAGTTGTGCAAGAGGGTAATCTGATTAGTGGCTGGGCAGGGGTGCATTTCCTGACCGAAAGATGAGCAAGAGGGGAAGATGCCTGTGTTGGGGGAGCATTTCAGGACAAGTTTTCTGTCCACCAGCAGCCAGCAGGACCTGTGTGCCAGCATGTCAGAACCACAAGCACCCTTAATGTACCAGAACAGATCCTGCAGTACTGGACACCAGAATCACCCAGAGAGCCTCTGAAACATGTAAACACCATGCCTTCCTCTTCCCCAGATTTATATTCAGAAGTTCAGGTGTGGGGCTCACTGTCTGCATGTGTTATCTATCTCCATTCCTCATGGTTCAGAGACAAATGGCCTAAAGAGAACACGTAGAGGCCCACTGGTGGTGTGGGTTGGCAGGTGGCTGATCTATGTGGGAACCAGTGAAAGCCTAGGACTCCAGTGGGTTCAGAGAATTTCCATTGCATCACTGATTGATGCCATGTGTGGCTGAGTCTTAGGAAGGGGTGGGATTGGGGTGAGTGCAGAGTCTGTGAGAGGGTGAAGGTTAAATGGGGTAAGAGAGGAATGCTGAGCCCAAGACTGGAGTCTTTTAGATTCTGGTGACGATTCATTCTCAGGTGGCCTCCTCCATGCCTAAGCATGTATGGGATGCCAGAAACTGCACAATCAATTCACTTATCTGCTTTCTCATTTGACCTTCTACCTATCCATGGACTCCCGCTTCTTCCCTCCAACCCTTTGCTTTAGTATTAGCTGGCTAACTCTTATCCGGACTGCTGCAGAAATTTCTTGAACGCTCTCTCCACATCCAGGCTAGCCACTCTGATCTACTTCACAAACAGCAGCCACAAACTTGTTATCCATCCAACCTCTCTCTCTCATCCCTGTCTTTCTTATTTTTTGAGGCATGGCTCACTATGCATCCTAACTGACCTTGAACTCACAATCCTCCTCCTGCTTCTGCATCTTAAGAGCCGCAATTACTGGCTTTCCTTTAAAAATTTACTAGATTTATTATTTTAGTTTGCATGTGTGAGCGTTTTGCTTGCCTATATGTATATACACCACATTCATGATTGGTGCACGCAGAGGTTATAAGAGGACATTAGATCCTCCTGGAACTGGAATTGTAGATGGTTGTGAAACACCATGTGGGTTCTGGGAACAGAATCTAGGTCCTATGTAAGAGCAGAAAGTGAGCTAGACTACTGAGCCACCTTTCCAACCCCACATCTGCTTTCTTACATGTAAAGAGTTTTATTGAGGTACAGTTTACATATCATATGTAACTGATCCATTTAGGTGTAGAGTTCAATCATTTTTAGTATATTCACAAAATTGTGTAAGTATCACTTTGATTAAACTTATTTTAATTTTTAGTGTGTGTATGTGTTACATGAGTGTGTACATGTATGAATGCCTCTGTACATGTGCACACTTGTCACTTTGGAAGACAGAGAAGGGAATCTAGTGGCTTCTGTCACTCTCTGCTTTATTCCTTTAAGCCAAGGTCTCCCTGAACCTGGAATTCCAGCTAGGCTGGAAGTCAGCAAGCCCCAGTGATTCTTTTTTTTTTTTTTTTTTTAAAGATTTATTTATTTATTATGTATACAGCATGTATGACTGCAGTCCAGGAGAGGGCACCAGATCTCATTACAGATGGTTGTGAGCCACCATGTGGTTGCTGGGAATTGAACTCAGGACCTCTGGAAGAGCAGCCAGTGCTCTTAACCTCTGAGCCATCTCTCCAGCCCCCCCAGTGATTCTTATCCCCAGTTCTGGGGTTACTGGTGAGTGTAAGACCATGAGCTGTCTGTTACTTGGGTTCTGGGATCAGAACTCAGACCTTATGGTTGTGCAGCAAGCACTCTTAACCACTGAGCGATCCCTTTAGCCCTTAATTCAATGTTAAAACAATGTCAAGCTCTGTGGTAACGTCCTTGCCTAGGAGGCCTGATGCCCTAGATTTCATCTTCAGCACCACAAAATGAAACAAAACAAAACAAAAACCCATCACTCCACAGAAGCTTTTTGTTCCTACTAGAAGTCAATCTTGAGCCACCCGAAACCACTAAGCCGTGTTTTCACTCCCTGGAGCTGCCTTTTCTGGAAATTTCATATAAATGGGATTTGAAAATATGTGTTCTTTTGTATTTGACTTTCTTACTCCTTTTTAAATTCAATAACTAAGTAATTAATTTTTATGTGTGTATATATGTTTTGTCTGTGCATATGTCTGTGTATCCTGAGCATGCCTAGTGCCCACAGAGGCCAGAAGAGGGTGTCAGATCCCCGGGGACTAGAGTTATAGACAGTTGTGAGCCTCCATGTGGGTGCTGGGAATTGAACCCAGGTCTTCTGGAAAGGCAGCCAGCACTCTTAAACACTGAGCCATCTCTCCAGCCCTTGCTTTCCCATGCTTACTGCAGAATTTGCTCAGTTAAAACCCTTGAACAGCTTAATTCACCATCCAAACACCTGTTCAAGGCCCTTCCCCCTCAAGTGTGCTCTTGAACTTTCCATGACTCCTTAACATACATCATGTGCTCCTCCTTGCTCCCATGCCTGTGCCCGCCTGACTAGAATGTCTGTCTCCTCTCCACAGACAGACATCAGCCCTGCTATATATTCTCGACATCCAATTCCTCAACATCCAATTCTGCCCGCCACTTCCATGCCTCCTGAACGTGCCCTACTCCACACCCACTTCACACTACATTATAAGTATCCATACACTTTGGTGTCCTAACTAGCCTCAAACTCAGAAGACTCAGTCCAGGAACTTCCCTAAAGGAAGTCCACAGTCTTATGAGAGGGGAAACAAACTATCGAGCAAGCTACATTTACTGAAGTTCTGTTATGTAATGCCAGGAGTGGAGAATAAAAGGAGGAAGCATGGCTCCTAATCTCTTTGAACTTGCAATCTAGTCAAGAAGACACACAGACCCACAGGCTGGAATGCAAAACATTACATGATCAAATCATGTCAGGCGTCAACATTCCAGGAAAGGAAGAGCGGGAGTAACTGTCATTCAGATGGCTACGGAAAGCACCATGCAGGAGTAACTGGGGGGGTGGGGTGGGGAGAGGCAGGAGAATTTGCACAAGACTGGGAATTATATCATCCAAGACTGGCCTAAGTAGCATCTCGGGATAGAGGGAAAGATGATGTGTATGTGATGGTTAATCTTCATTGTCAATTTGACTAGATTTAGAATCACTATGAAAACACACTCTGGGTATGCTTGTGAGAGTATCTCCAAGAAGGTTTAGTTGAGAAGGAAGACCTGCCTTGAGTGTGTGGAGTCCTGAAAGAAGGAAAAAGTAATCATCTTTCTTTGTTTCCTGACTCCTGAGGACGCAATGTGACTAGTCATCTCATGTTACCACTGCCAAGCCTTCCCTGCCATGATGGTCTATATTCTCTTAAATCATGTTCCAAACTAAAGCCTCCCTTCATTAACTTGCTTCTGGTCAGGCATGCATTTGGCCACAGCAGTGACAAAAGTGACTGATACAAATTGTTTGGAAGAAAGAGAGCTTGGGGGCTCTGGAGATACTTTGGATGCCAATGATGTCATCCAATACAGGGATTGAATGTTAAGGCTTCACCAAGGTGAGGGACAGCATGGCATATAATGCAAGGGACACACTTACACTACAGAAACCTTTCTTTTTTATCTAGTATCTTCATGGTGGTAGAAAGCAAGGTCTGAATGAACTGTGAAAATTTTGAGCATTACACCCCAATGTCTACCCTGTGTCCTGGGGTGATGAGAAGTCACTGAAAGGTTTTCACTGTGGAACTGACAGGATCAAACACAGCTTTCAAACAGACGCCTTAGGTAGTATTGAGGGCACATAAAGCTTTGGGGAGGAAAGCTGGAGGCTGTGAGAATGAGGAAGAGGGTGGGAGATGGAATTATGGTAGAGGCAATGGGCATAGACAGGAGGCAGGATGCAGAGGCAATGCATCCCAAACCAGCTGAGGCTACCTTAAAGGGGATTTCATGTTAGGAGCCAAAAGAATAGAGGGGTTACCTGCTGGAAAGCAGCCCCCAAGAAGAGCTGAAGAAGCACCAAGGGACAGACCCCATGGCCTCCTGACGCCCAAAGGAAGAAGGTCAGGCTTGTGGAAGTGTTCGTGCAGCTGCCATAGCAGAACCCCTCCCAGACTTTCTCTTGGCCTGTTGGTCCTGCACACTTCCCTTTTCCCTTGGGCTCCGGCACCAGTCCAGAGCACACAGTGTTCTCCTGAGCAGATGTGAATGTTCTGGGTTGGGTGAATCACTGTCCCTGGCTAGAAGGGCTAGGCCAGATACAAGGCAATCTCAAAGAACACTCCGAAGGCCGCCTGTGGGAATCTGAAGAGAAAAGTTTGCACGGAAGAAAACAGTGGGTGTCAAAACAGCGCTGGCCTTTCATAGAGATCATTCCAGCACAGTTCGTGAACCGATGCCGTGTCTCAGGCCTGGTTGTCATGAAGGGTGCCTAGCTTACCCTTCTAGCTCAAGCTTCATTCATCGTCTTAGGGGCTATGAAAGTCAAGAAGACAGAAACGTCTTCTGTGCATTGATTTACTGAGCTCTAGCAGAGCCTTTCCAACTAGCCTCAAAACCTAGCCCATGATCCTCTGTGCTGCATAGGGCTGGATCTACACATGGATTTGGCTAAGAGAGGAGGAGGCAGAGAACAGGCAAGGTTTCTCCTCATAGGCAGCACTGGTGAGGCACAACCCTTCCCAAGACTGTTTCTGCATTTTCTAGGATCTGTTGCATGCAGTGATCTTTCTCAAGACCTGTAATAGAGTTACTAGCATCTTTTTTTGGTATCTCTGAAGCTTTGCAGGGAAGAGGCTGCCTAAGATTATGTTTTAAAGTAGTAGCTCTGAACACAAGTGGTTCACTGGGCCTCACTCTCCCTTTACTGGCTGTAGACCTTAGACAAGCTACCCAACCTCTCTGAGCCAGAACTTCCACTACCCAAGAATAACGCGATAATAATAAAGATATTTAAGAGAATTAAATGAGATCATTCGTGTTAAGCATCTGGCCATGCATCTGACACTTAGTAAGCCTTTAATAAGTGTTAGCTATTAAAATTATCCCTCCTTTAATCCTTCATTGAATTATTTTTCCCAAGGTCCCAACTCAGACCAACCCCTTTTTGGCCACTGTTGCCAGGCTACAACCTTCCCCAAAAATTCCCCTGTGAGGCTCCCAGTTCTTGCTGGACAGATGGTGGCTCTCCTGGGGCCTTTCATCCTAACTCAGAGCCACTTGCCCTGTATACCTCTGCATTTTGCCTTTTTTCTGGTGCCATTGTTTTAGAAGGAGCCAGAGCCAGAAGGCAAAGGGCAGGGGCCAAGAGCAAGCTGGCAAGGCTGGGTGGGGCAGCAGAGGTGCTGACTTTGTCCCGTCAGCGATTTCTTCCTGGTGGGAAGGCAGCTGCTGAAGGACTAGAACTTTCTGAGAATGTTCAACTCTGACCCTCCCTGTGCAAAGTTGGGCTGCTCCGGGGTCACAGTTCCTCTCCAGCAGGCTCTTTGGCCTCTTGTGTGAAAGGAACAAGAAACTTAAAGATCACCACCTTCAGAGACCTCCACATAGACTGCCACCCTGCAAAGCTTCCTGCAGGCACACATGCGCCCCAGTTTGCACCAAACCCTGAAAACGCAAGGGACAAAGCTAGTCTTGAAAAGAGAAAGGGTCTTGGGTGGAGGCATTTGTTTGCTCTCCAAACTTTCCACTAGCTTCTGGCACTTGCCGCTGAACTTCAGAGGAATTATCAAAAGCAAGTGTGAAAATATCCCTGGTGTTAAATCAATTAGGACACCTTCGGCCACCAAGCCCTCTATTTAACTGGGGCTTCCTTCCTCAGCTGTTACAGCACCTTCTAGGTAGACTCTCATTAACTGCTTTCGAAGCTCGAGGAAAAGGGACAGCCCAAAAGAGTAAAGGGAAAGACACAAACAGCTGAAGACACAAGGCGTCTTCACAGACAAAACCAAGAGTTGACAGAGAAAAGAAGAAAGACCCTGTTTTACAAAAACATCTAGGCAATGGCAGAAGCACTTTCAAAGCGAGGCTGGCTGGGGGCCTTTCCACTGGCCCTGCCCAGCTGTCTCAGTACGAAATGTTCTTTCATTTTGTGGTTATAACCTCTTTTCCCTTGGAATGACTTGCCCACGTCTGGACCTCAATCAGGGCTGCTTTCTCCGAGACACTCACACGCAATAATAAATTACCCAGACAGCCTTGCTGCAAGCTCTCCTCCTCTGTCCTGCCCACTTTCTTCCCCTCCCTCGGGCCTCTGAAAAGTCACTGCGGTTGGTTCTTGGTGGCTTCCAAGCCAGGCGCTCTCGAGTCGGGCTGCCCCTCCCTGGTGACCAGCAGCACACGGCTCCCCACGAGGTTCAGTGGCTAGCCGGGAGGCAGAAGGCATGTGGCTCTCCATGCGGTCGCCAGACAGGGCGGGCCTGGCAAGCTCTGGGTGGCCCGCCCAGCCTGCGGCTCCTGGATAGTTCTGGATGACTGGATTGGGGAAGAGAGGCTGCAGGGAGGGCTGAAGTGCCTAAGATTTTTCCAAATGCGTTTAACATGCCCTCATTCAGAGCTGCCCAAGGAAATAAAACAAGCTCCATTAATAAGGGACTTGGGGGACAGGGGGAGTAAGGGCCTAAACTCAGAATGTTAGAAATAGTATAGGTAGAGGCATTGAGCTGGGAGCCTCGCAGAGGCAGCCAGGGTTGTGGAAGCCAAGCTGAGAGGTTTGGAGCCTTGTTGGATCAAATGCCTTGCGGCCCAGGCTGGGGCTGGGGTGGGGTGGGGGGAGCAGAAAGTGGATGGCTCCCAAACTTGGCTGCAAAGCGAGCTCAGAAAGTGGATGGCCCCCAAACTTTGCCGCAAAGCGAGCTCATCTCAGTAGCTTTTCAGGCATCAGGGTGCAGAAGCTCCAGCGTGCCACCGAGTGTTAAGGTCAGAGCCTGGGCCCTCACCTCCCGGACAAGTTGGACTCACCGCTCCCATCCCCAATATGTCAATTAAAAAGACAAGTAACAGCGAGAATCAGACAATGAGGATTTATTCACTGTGGCCACACTGGGAAAAGGAATAAATAAAGACGACCTCTCAAACTTTTGGAGTTCTGACATGAGATTTAGGTTTAAGCAGAATGCAATAGATATGCATAGCTAAGTAGTCAGCCAAGGTGTGCGGCAAGGCTATTATTACTGACCCATTATTGTCTGGGTTCCAGTTTCTCCCAAAAGGTAGTCCCACAAGCTGTCAGAACTGTGTGCAATCTCTTCCTAGGAGGCAACTTCCTCCTCCTGCTGCCATCAGGGCTTCAGCACTTCTCCTTCCCTAGCCGGACTTCCTGGGGAAACTGTAATTCTTTGGGGTTCAGTGTTTCAATAGTCTGGTAGCCAGAGAGAGGCACCATGTCTGTTTTTCAACTATCTTCTCTCCTGCCATAAAGCGAGTGCTTTGAGAGAAAACAGACATGCTGGGTGATTGACAGGGAAGTTAAGCAAAAGGATTTTTTTTTAAAAAAACTGCCCAGGTGGTTTGAATGTGCAGCAAAAGTAGAAACCAGCCCTGCATACCAGCAACCCGCACCACACCTGAGAGATCATCAGAAATTCAGGGTCTTGCCTGCAACCCCAGTGTACCTGAGGCACTGGATTTCTTTCATTCCCTAGCATGGGGAAAGGCAAGGCTCAGGCTCCAGCTTGGATCTGCTGAATCAGCACCAGCATTTAAAACAAACAAACAAACAAAAAACCAAAACCAGTTGTATTAAGATATAATTCACATACCTTAAATTACATCTTGGAAAATTACATTTCCACAGTGATTAGCATATCTACAGGTTGTGCAACCATTACTTCATGTTCCATTTGTATCCTTTTCAGAAAAAAAAAGCCTCATTAACAGCTGCTCTCCATTTCCCTCTACTCCTCAGCCAGGCACTCATTATCATACTCCCTGTTCCAAAGGGTTTGTCTCCTTGGCAGTTTGGCAACATCAGCACCACCTTATTCCCTTCCATAACCGATGTTCAGTGGACATGAGGGTCCAGCATTACTCGATTTTCTGATTTTTCAAGAGAAGTTTTATAAATGGGTTTTTGTGCACAATCTTATAGATGGATAGATAGATCAAAGGTCTCAATAGTATACATCAGGCTGGCCTCAAACTGACAAACCTCCTATTTCAGCCTTCCAAATGCTCAAATTACAGGCATGCACCACTCCACCTGGGTGGAATTGTTACCAGAGTTTTTAGGGTGAAAGCTCAGACCCTGGCAGGCCCAACGAACTAGGCACTGCCATCATTCTCCTGAAATGCGCACTGAAGAGACAAGTAACAGTGAAAACCAGGGACAGGAGATGTATTTAATGTAGCCACAACAGGAAGAGGAATAAATAAAGGGGTCTGTCTGGTAACTCCCCAAGTCTGTCTTCAGGGTCCTGACAAGATGTTTAGGTTTTCAGTAGAGGGCAAAAGGTACGAATTTCCAAGCAATCCCCAGCAAGGTGTGGTCCTGCCCACTGTTGACCCGTAGCCGTCTGGGCTCCGGTGTCTCCTGCGAGGTGGTCTGACAAGCTGTGGCCTCTCCATGAACTCTCTTTTCCTTCTCTGGCTGCCACCAGGCCCCAACCTTCCCTGTCTCTAGAATGTCTCCTCTTCTGCCAGGGCAGTTACAAAATCTTCCGCTTTTTAAAAGGTGGCCAACTAGTTCAGATTTTGGGGACACGCTGTTCAAGCCGAACAAAACCTGCCTGAGGCTAGTTTCGGCCTCTTCGGTGGCAGTTGGCAAGTTCCGATGGCCACTGGGTTCCCTCCAGTGCCCACTGTGACTACAACCACAGTCTGTGTTCTGGTTCTGGTTGCTGTAGATGTGGGGAAAGGACTGCTTAGTAACCGCCTCCTAAAACCCTCTCATCTTATTTCTCTTTCCTCACAAAAGACATACATTTGTTGAGGACCTACTATGCACTTGGTGCTTTATGTTTTCGGAATCATGTAAATGTTAATAATAATCATTATGGGTCCAGGCATGATGGCACACACCTTTAGAAATCCCAGCACTCAGGAGGCTGGGGATGGTGATCTTTGTGAGTTCAAGGCCAGCCTGATCTACATAGTGAGTTTCAGACTAGCCAGAATTACATAGTGAGGCCCTGTCTTAAGAAAACCAACATTTAGCTGGGCAGAGGTGGTGATGCACACCTTTAATCCCAGCACTCAGGAGGCAGAGGTAGGCAGATCTGTGAGTTTGAGGCTAGCCTGGTCTGAACAGTGAGTTCCAGGGCAGCCAGGGCTACACAGAGAAACCCTGTTTCGAAAAAACAAAACAAAACAAAACCAACATCATCATAGAAATATTCATTATGGTTTTGTTTTGCTTTTTGGTTTTTTGAGACAGGATTTCTCTGTGTAGCCCTGGCTGTCCTGGAACTAACTCTATAGACCAGGCTGGCCTCAAACTTATAGAGATCTGCCTCCTGAATGCTGGGACTAATGGCGTGCGCCAGCACCATCCAAGCCTCATCCTGGTTTTTCTTTTCTTTTCTTTCTTTTTTTTTTTTTTTTTTTTTTTTTGGTTTTTCGAGACAGGGTTTCTCTCTCTGTGTAGCTTTGCGCCTTTTCCTGGAACTCACTTGGTAGCCCAGGCTGGCCTCGAACTCACAGAGATCTGCCTGGCTCTGCCTCCCGAGTGCTGGGATTAAAGGCGTGCACCGCCACCACCGCCCGGCTCATCCTGGTTTTAAAGACGAAGAAACTAAAGCTGAAAGTGGTCACCATTCCTGATATTGCTCCATCACTAAGTGACAGAGGCCCGGCTCTTTTTACCTCACCACATTGCCTGCCTCCTCCAATCTTTACAGAGGCCTTGTCTTTCCACCTTTCTTCCTAATCTTAACCTTGTCCTTTCCCCCAGATTCTGGACACAGCTCTCTCATGAAGACTAAACTGTCACCAAGCATGATCTCATCAAATCTACGAGTGATGATGGCTGGGGCAAGTTTCAAACGCCAGGCTTATTTCTCCACAAGTATACTCAAACTTGTCAAATATGCGGCCTGATACTTGGTGTGGAAAATGTGTTCCACATCAGTGAACTCTGCTCTATTTTGAAGCTGATTCGTAGTCAGTTGCGGTGAGCACTCTCCTTATGTGGTGTTTTCCTTGTTTGTGTTGAACCAGATTATGTTGTTGGGTTTTGTCACTAATGACTCTGTTGCGTTATTAGTCCCCACTGAATTTCATCCTGGTTTCACAGGACCTCCCTCTGACCCGTCCTACTGGAAGTTTCTCCTATCTCTTGTGGGTTTGGCCCCCTCCCAGCCTTCTCTCATTCCCAAGTCACATTGGGATTAGAGAAACTGTTTCTCCCCCTCCCCAAAGGTCCCAGCTGGTGCCCTCTCTTCACTGCTCTGGAAACCCCACTTTTGCCTCCTGGGAGATGATGGGGGCAAGTGAAGAGAGGCAGACTCTGTTCCCCTACTTTGGGGTTATTGGTAAGCCTGGCTGTTCTTTGGGGTGTCCCCTCACAATGGCTTAGGCTGGAAGCTCTCCTAGGCCAGCCCCAGAACCAATGTGGTCCCAGGAGGGTGTCAGAGGATCATGGACCTCTTCTCCAATCAGAGGCATCTTTGGTCCGACCCTTTGGCGGACTGTCCTTTGACTAAGTCCTAACCCTTTGGGATATCCCATTGTTTGAGTACTGAGGAATCCCAAGCCGGTTGCTAGGCACGGCTCTCAAACAATGTAGTGTGACAGTTCCCCAGTCGGTCGGCCTCGGGGCCTCCCCAAGCCACAAGGGTGTGGTTTGTAGTCTGGGTACATTCTGTACCCTAGTCCGGGGGCGGGTTTGTGGTTGCTGGTGCCGTGCAGTGGAGCCCCGCCCATGCTTTTCCTCGCCAGCCACAAAAACAAGCTTAGACACTGAGCTGGGAGGAATTGAAACAGAATGTGTTACTGTACAGCTGGCACCTGTGGCTCCAAGGTGGAGCCACACCACCACCACCACCACCACCACCACCTCCTCCCGCCCCTGAGGTGTACCATGAGTCAGAGGTCAAGTGTGCCAAAAGCTCCTGGTACTGGCTCTTTCCCTCCCTTCCCCGGCCTTCTTGCATGGCTACCTGAGCCACAGGATGTGGCTCAAGGGCGAGGGTGCCTGACTGCCATCCCCCCCCCCCAAGTTCCCACATATGGCTTTCCTTTCTGTACCAGTATTCAGTGTCTCCACATTCCTCTGCTAAGTTTCTTGCCTTGGTGCCTCCATAGTTATTGCTTCATTATGACCAGCTCGTCCCTGAGGGCCCAGAGGGTACTGGGTACTTGGAGCTTTTAATCATCATGACGACTTTGCCACTTTATGGGGCATTCCTAGCTGACACATTTCACATCCTACATGCAGGCACTGAGGTTGGCACTTCATATATCTTTTTAAAACCACACAGTTCTTAGATTAAAAAGATTTATTCGTTTTGTGCATATGAGTGTTTTGCCTACGTGAATGTATGTGTGCCATGTGTGTGCCTGGTACCCACGGAGAACAGAAGAGGGTCCCAAGAATCCGTGGGTCCTTTGATCCCCTAAAACTGGAGTTATGGTTGGTTGGTTGTAAGCTGCCATGTAGGTGCTGGGAATTGGACCAGGATCCTCTGAAATAGCAGCAAATGCTCTTAATTGCTGAGCCATCTGCCCAACCCTTAGCTATTTTTGGAAACAAGGTCTTATGTAGCCTGAGCTAGCCTCAAGCTCCCTATGTAGTTAAGAATAACCTTGACCTAATTCTCCTCCTGAGTCCTGGGATTGCAGTCATGGATCCCCATACCCAATTTATGTGGTGCTATGGATTGAATGCAGAACTTGTATGCTAGGCAAACACTGTACTAACTGTGTTTGGTTTTGGTTTTCTTGACATGGGGTCTCATGTATTCCAGGCTGGCCTTGAACTCACTATGCAGCTCAAGATGACTTTGAAATTTGATCCTCCTGCCTCTACCTACCAAGTGCTGGGATTACTTCTATGAACCACCATGTCCAGTTAGGCTGTCTAGGGACTGAACCCAGCACTTCGTGCATGCTAAGGAAACTACCAATTGAGTTACACCTCCATCCCTTCTTTTAGATTTGTGGCGCAGAATTTTGCTGTGTAGCCTAGGCTAGCCTCGAACTCCTGGCAACTCTCATATCTCATCTCCTGAGCATTGTGATTATGAGCTGGGGCTACTATTGGGCAGCTATTAGATCAATTTCTCTCTTGCTGGAAACTGTTATTAACCTCATTTTGCAGACAAGGAAACAGAGAGATAGAAAAAAAGTAAATACTGTGTACAAGGCCATTCACTACCGTATGGGAGAATCAGGATTTGAACATGTCTGCTGCTCAAGAACATGACCTTTCCTTCAGTTCTGAACTGCCTCTTTCTTTACCCCTCAGGCCACCAGTGAGGGCAGACTAGCACCTATTTGCAGTGTTCACTGGGGAATAGTGTTTTGAGCCTCAGAGAGGAGGAGCGCACTCACTGGAGAAGCTAAGAGTAAATTTGCTCTTTTACAGGGATTCCCCAGGATTCCCTGGGAGCTCTGCCATACCCAACAGCTTAAGCTAAACTGGCTGGCTGGACTTTGAGTCAGGCTAGGTTGTGGGCTCACACAGGCACCGGGCTCACAGAGCCTGCCTGGGAAGAGGTGGACGAAGGGAAGGGGAGGAAACTCACTGTCCCAGAGCTCTCTTGCACCCTCTTCAGCAATTTCTGATTACTGCCGTTCTTGTCCAAGTCATGATTTTCTGTCATCTAAGGCTGAGTCTCTGGACTTCAAAGCACACCTGTTCTGTGAACCAGGCTGCTGTTGAGTGATTTAGTTTGTTTCTGTCAGTTGTTGGGCCATGTTAAGTGCATACCTCAGGGGCATTGAGTAGTGTACCATCTGCATGCACGCATTCAACCAATATCTGAAAATACCCAGAAAACCTACGTCTGTCCTGAACATATGCAGACTTTCTTTCTGTATTATTCCCTAAAAAAATACAATAGAATGCCTATTTAGATGTCAGTGACCTCGGAATAGGTATTATAAATAATCCAGGGATGGTTTTTAAAGCACACAAAAGAATGTGCATAAGTTTGTTTGTTTGCTTCTTTGTTTTTGAGATAGGGTCTCTCCATGTAGCCCTGGCTGTCCTGGAACTTGATATATAATCCACGCTGGCCTCGAACTCACAGACTCACAGAGATCCTCCCACTTCTGCCTTCTGAGAGCTAGGATTAAAGACATGCACCACCACAGCTAGGTGGATGTGCATAGATTTATTATATGCAAGTGCCATGCCAATTTTATAAGATTTGAGCATCCTCAGGTGCTGGGAATTCTGTAACAATTTCAAGTAGATCCTGAGTGACTAAGGTACATTCTCATAGTCATGCCACTATTACAACCATCCATCATTAGAACTCATCTTGCAAAACTAAAACTACGTATACTAAATAATATTTTCCCATAGCCCTCCCCCATCCCTTATAATTATGACTTTATTTTCTATCCCTATGGATTTGACAACTCTAGGTATCGTGTATTACTGAAATCATACAGTATTTTCCCTTGGTGTCTGGTTTATGTTATGCAGCATAGTCTTCATGGTTCATCCATGTTGTTCATGTGTCAAAGGCTGAGTAATATGCCACTGCATGGTTATACTACATGCTATCTGTCCTTCCATCTATTGGTGAACTTTTGGGTCCCACCCCCCTCGCTTTGGGGATATTGTGAAAAGTACTGGTGTACAAGCCTATGACCGAATGTCTGATTTCAATTATTTCTGATATAGTCTTATAAATGCATGGTGGAAAGTCACTTACCTATTCCCTGAAGCAGCCTAGTGGCTTGGCTCTCACAGTTTTCTACTTAGCCCTGGCCCTGTTTTCCTTCATATGGCACCATTGCTACATAGATGGTGTATGTATGTAGCTTTGTTGTATCCTTTCACTCCTCATTGTCAGTGATCCCCAGAATCAACTGAATGGTGAGCATCTCTGGGCTTCATTATTCGTGTTTCTGCCTTGTGCAATCTGGTCATAGCCTCTCCCCTTGAAGATCATCTCATACCTAGTCGCTGTCATTGTTGGCTCTCCAATGGACCAGGGTAAATGGGAGACAGTGTGATGCCATGATGGTAGACACGGACTCTGCAGCTAAAATATTGGAACCTAGAGCCTGGCTCTCTCCTTGTGTAAGACCAGGCAAGTCCTCTTGACTTGGTCAGGTCTGAGGTTCTCTATTGGTAAGATGAGAATGGTAATCATGATACCTACCCTAAGTAGTTATGAGGACTAAATGATAAGCACAGGGGCATCAGTGAAGGATCTGGTACAGAGTTAACTGTAAAGAAATGGGAGTGGGCGCCTTAAGTTCTCCTGCTCACAAAACCCATGGGGGTGATTCTAGGTGCTATTTCCGAAGAGTTCCAGGGAGGACTGGTGTTGACTTATATGGGATCATTTCTCTACTGCCCATCCCAGTACTGATGGCTTTCCTAGGACAGCACCTCTCCCACTAGGGAGTGAAATGCTTTAGTTAAGCTAGTGTAAACAGTACAAAGAACATAGAGAACGGCCTCATCCCTCACACAGCCATCCCTCACTACAGTACAGTGTATTTAATAAGCTGGGGGTCCTGTTGGACTCCCATTAAGGGCCAGGACTGACTCCAGAAAGTTGCCAACAGCAGCTGCCTCTAAGAAACCTCCCTTCCGCTCAGGAACCTGTCACAGAGGGGATACATTGTTTATGCTAGGAAACAAGAAACCAGGCACAGTGCAGTTCTGCTTATCTTTGCAGATAGCCATATCTAGTGCGTGTGTCCTGTTGGTTAAAATACCATATTAATAGGGTCTATTAATAGTGTCAAGACCATCTCGCTTCAGTCTTCCTGGGCTATTCTCCAAGCATTGATTGGGCACCTGTTACAAACCAGGCTTCGTGGTGCACAGAGATAAGAAAAACAAGATGGTTGCCCTTGAGGCATCTGGACCAAGATAATGAGATATCCTGCAGACTCCACCCCCACTCCCACCCCCACTCCTCGATGCCCACAAATCCTCCTGGAGGATTCAAGGAAGACTTTCAAGGCTGTTTTGACTTTTATGGTCATGATCTGGGACTAAGGCTTGACAGGGAGGGAACAGGAAGTTTATGGACTAAAGGCTAAAACTGGTGTTCGGGGGGTTGTGGAGGGAGACGCCAGAGGGCGGCTGCAGCTGAAGCTTAAGGAGTTGACAGACACCATGCAGCCAAGAAGGGAGGCCCAGAGCATGAGAAAGCCCCTTCTTATGGTTGCTGCTTTCTTTGTTTTGTAAGAGTTTGAAATATATCTTGCAGTCTTTCAGCTGCCTTTCCCCCTGAAGCACTCCAGTTGAACAGAGCTGCCTCCGAGGGAAAGAGGGGACAAGCAGGGGACAAGGGGCTGAGCAGACAAGGCTGCAGGAGCTGTACTTCTCTCCAAGGTGAAAAACTACAGCTTTTGTCTGTATCTATAAATTAGGTTTGGTGTTCTCAAAACCTAAAAATTCAGCCAGGTGGTGGTGGTGCACACCTTTAATCCCAGTACTCAGGAGGCAGAGGCAGGACGATCTCTGTGAGTTTGAGTCCAGCTTGGTCTACAGAGCAAGTTCTAGGACAGCCAGGGCCACACAGAGAAATTGTGGCTAAAAAAAAAAGCAACAACACACACAAAAAAAACCAAAAACAAACAAACAAACAAAACTACCTAAAAATTCTATTGTTTAAAACATCCTACCCTCAGATAGGTTTGAAAATGGATATTCTGTTGGGGATGTAGCTAAATAGTAGAGCACATGCCCTGCATTCCTGAGGCCTGGGTTTAATCTGCAGTACTGCAAAATAAAATAAACATAGAAAATGACGGTAGTAGACTATATGTGCACATTAAAGGATTTTGGGTAGGGAGAAGTTGACATTATTTGTGGTATGTGACAGATAGATGAAGATTACAGAGGAGCTGAACAGTTGTTTCAGGATTTAAGAATACCTATTTTTCTTACCGAGGTCCTGGGTTTGACTCCCAGGACCCACACGGCAGCTCACAATGGTCTGTAACTCTCCAGTTCCAGGCCTCTGACACATTCTTCTGACCACTGCCAGCACCAGGCACACATATGGTACCCATGTATACATGCAGGCAAAACACTCCTATGTGTAAACTAATAAAATAAATCTAAATTTTAAAATTCAGAACCTAATTTTTCAAAAAGAAGGAGGCACAGAAGCCAATTAGGAATCCAGGAAAGAACACAGTGGCTGAGGAGGAAAAACTGCTGCCATGCTGAGAAATGGCAGAAATGGGGCTATGCTTATTCCATTTTATTTCTGAGACAGAGTCCTACTATGTATCCCGGACCAGTCTTGAGCTCACTATGTAGAGAGGCTAGCTCCGATTTTGTGGCAACCCCTTTGCCTTGGCTCCCTGAGTGCAGCTGGTTACAAGCATTAGCCAACACACTTGGCTAGAACTGTGTTCAGGGAGTAGAATCGGCAGGACTTAGAGATGGATTGAATACTCAAAGTGGGAGACGTCAAGTGGATTTCTAGATTTCTGATTAGGGGCATTTGGTGAGTGCCTTTTCCTGGGGTGGGAAGTCTAATTTGGGTGTGAACTTAAGTTTGGTTTTGATCTCATGTGATGACCATACCACAGTGGAAATCAATGGCATGTAAACAGTTGACTCTGTGAGTCTGGGCTTGAGAAAGCAGGTGCGGAGTGGATTCAGCAGAGAGCAGCCTGGCTGAGTTCACCTAAGGTTGAGTGCAGGGAGGCACACACTAATGTTTAGACATCAGAACATCAAGAATTCCTAACTCCTAATGAAGGAGACAGAGCAGTAACAGACAATGAGGCAGAAAAACTAGGATTGAGTTTGGTGCTCATGTCTGGAATCCCAGCTACTTGTAAAGCTGGTCCAGAAGAACCACAAGTTCAAGACCAGCCTGGACTACAGAGTAAGACCCTATTTTACAATTTTAAGGGGACAAAAAAAACAAAAAGGGGGGGATACAGAGATGGCTCAGCCATTACGAGCACTTGCTGTTTTTGCAGAGGACCTTGATGTGGGTCCCAGTACCCACACAGTGGCTCAGAGCTATCCCTAACTCCAGTTTCCGGGAGATTTGACATCCTCTTCTGGCTTTGAAGGGCACAAGGCACACACATCGTGCACATACATACAGGCAGACAAAACACTCATACACATAATTTTTTTTTTTTTGCTTTTTTGAGACAGGATTTCTCTGTGAAACAGTCCTGGCTGTCCTGGAACTCACTCTGTAGTCCAGGCTGGCCTCGAACTCACTGAGATCTGCCTGCCTCTACCTCCCAAGTGCTGGGATTAAAGGCATGTGCCACCATCACTTGGCTATAAAATAATTTTTTTTAAAAAAAATCTCAAAAAAAAAAAAAAAGAAAACAAACCTAAAATGAGGCCCAGGCACATAACTCAGTGGTAGAGTGTTTTCTTACATAGCATGTGTGAGGCTCTGTCCAACCTCCACCACTACAAACAATGATTTAGAATATGGGAAGTCGTCTTTGAAGCTGAGGGAAGCAGGTTTCAATGAGGCCCAGAAACCTAGGAGGTTGAGGGCAAATAATTGACCATTGGGGTTGTTTGACTGGAGGGACTTTGCCAAGAGTAGTATTGATGAAGTGGTGGGGGTGGAATCCAAATTAAATACACTAAAAATGAACTTCTTTTTAAAGTGAATGGGAAGGAAGCTATGGAAACCGTGAGCGTGGAGATTCTCTTGTTTTCAATAGGAAGGTAAGTTTGAAGACATGCAGATGGATTGTCCGGTCAGGGACACAGATGGACAGGCCTGGAAGTCCAGAGGAAAATCTAGGTTGTAAGTTCACATCTGTGAGTCAATTGTTAAACAGGCAAAACAATAAAGGTCTGAGGAATGATGTGTGGGTTGTAAAAAAAAAAAAGATGACTGAGGAGGGAATAAAGACGCAGGTATTTTGGTGTATGGTTCAGAAATTGAGGAAGTTGGAGCTGGAGCCAAAGATCAACAGTTAAGAGCACCTAGGTTCGATTCCCAGCACCGCGTGGTGGCTCGCAACGGTCTGTAACTCTAGTGTCAGGAAATCTGACACCCTCTTCTGGCCTTCTTGGGCATCAGATATAAAAGTGTTACACAGACATACATGCAGGTCAAATATCCCTACATATAAAAATAATACAATAAAAATAAAAATAATAAAATTGAAGAAGTTTCTGGCTGATGGCCCAAAAGGAACTAGCTAGCTTGGTTCTGTTCCAATGGATATAGATCCAGTCCTTGAAAGAAAAGTGAGAAGATACCCAAAACCCTAGACTGTGAGAAAATTTGCAGCTTTACAGTGAGTCTGGGTGGACCTAATTGTTGCCATCCTATCTGAAAACTGACTGTGTGAATGAAACCACGCATTACAACAAGACACAAATGTAATCAATCACACATGGGTATTTCATATTGTTGAGAAAATAATCACTTAATCTTAAAAGGAGGATGGACACCATGACAACACTCGTGTAAACCTTTTATTTACTTGTCTATTTTGACTTTTGAAATTCAGAACTTTAAGGATTCCAGTAATGCCACTGAGCAACAGTGGAGCACTCATGTAATTTCACACTTGCTACTCGGGAGCAGAATACTCATGAATTTCAGGTTAGTCTGGCATCTGTAGTATGACACTGGTTTAAAAAACAAAGTTGCCAGGTGGACAGTGGTGACGCATGCCTTTAATCCCAGCACTCGGGAGACAGAGGCAGGTGGATCTCTGTGAGTTTGAGGCCAGCCTGGTCTACAGAGTGAGTTCCAGGACAGCCAAAGCTGTTATATAGATACACAGAGAAACCCTGTCTCGAAAAACCAACCCCCACCCCCAAATCATAAAGTCTAGCTGGGCGGTGGTGGCACACACCTTTAATTCGGGCACTTGGGCAGAGGCAGGTGGATCTTGGAGGTTGAGACCAGACTGGTCTAAAGAGTGAGTTCCAGGACAGCAAGGGCCACACAGAGAAATCCTGTCTCAAAAAACCAACAACAACAACAACAACAACAACAAACAAACAAACAAACAACAGAACAAAACCAAAAACCAAAACCCAAAAACCAGCAAGGGAGCTGAAGAGATACTCAGTGGAGAAGAACACATACTGTTCTCGCAGAGGACCCAAGTTCAGTTCCCAGCACCCATATTGGGCAGCTCCCAGCTGCTTGTAACTCCAACTCCATGTAATTCAACCTGTACTCCTCCGAACCTGTACTCACCTGTGCATATTGACACACATATACACACACAATTACAAAGAAAAGATATGTTGTAAAGCAAAGTAAAAAATAAAACCATATAATATTTACAGGTATTTCATACTGTGTGCTAACAGTATAAAAACAGAAGACCCCACAAACTACCAACTTCCTGGTCACAGTTGCCAACAGGGGAGCAGGGGACTGTGACAGGAGGAGCATTGTTTCTGCAAGGCTTTCTTTCCTTTTTGGAGACAAATTATCAGAGGAAAATCGAGCAGGTTGTTGACTCTGAGCAGGGGTTGCCTATGTGTTTATTGGAGTGATTCTAACCCCATCGCATCATGGTGAGGAATGGGTTAATGCATCTGCAGTGCTCCGGAAAGGACGGGCACATTCCTCAACCCAATATGTCTCAGCTATCTAACTCTACTTTTCTTGTTTCTGCAATTTTGCCATGGGAATAAAAAAATTTTGCTCTCGGGGGCTGGAGAGATGGCTCAGAGGTTAAGAGTACTGACTGCTCTTCCAGAGGTCCTGAGTTCAATTCCCAGCAACCACATGGTGGCTCAAAAACCATCCGTAATGAGATTTGGTGCCCTCTTCGGGCCTGCAGTCATACATGCTGTATACATAATAAATACATAAATCTTTAAAAAAAAAAAAGATTTTGCTCTCACCTGGTGGTGGTGGTGGTGGTGGCCGTGGCGATGGCGCACGCCTTTAATGCCAGCACTCGGGAGGCAGAGCCAGGCGGATCTCTGTGAGTTTAAGGCCAGCCTGGTCTACAGAGTGAATTCACTCCAAAACTACACAGAGAAACCCTGTCTCAAAAAACAAAAACAGAAAGAAAGAAAAGAAAAAAGAAAAAAAAGATTTTGTTCTTAAAATGCTTGTTACTTGCGTGTTAATTGTATAAAACAGTAGGGTTTTTTTGTTTTTGTTTTTGTTTTTTTTGGTTTTTTGAGACAGGGTTTCTCTGTGTAGCTTTGCGTGGCCTCGAACTCACGGAGATCCGCCTGGCTCTGCCTCCCCAGTGCTGGGATTAAAGGCGTGCGCCACCACCGCCCGGCTTGTTTTTGTTTTTTGAACAGGGTTTCTCTGTGTAGTCCTGGCTGTCTTGGATTCACTCTGTAGACCAGGCTGGCTTTGAACACAGAGATCCACCTGCCTCTGCCTCCCAAGTGCTGGGAAATGCTGGGATTGAAGGTGTTCGCCATCACCGCCCAGTTTGTTTGTTTGTTTGTTTGTTTTTAACTTAGGTTTTGGGAATTGAACTCAGGTCCTTGTGTTTGCTTGAGCTATCTTTTCAGTCTGTTTTCCTGATGATGGTCATTCTGATCACAGGAAGGCAGGACTTTCTGGTTTACATTTCCCTCAAGATAAGGATGTTGAGTATTTTCAGGTTTCATGTATATACTAGGATTTTGCATGTTCAAAAGGTGTTTGCATTCCAAAATACATATTTTTTTTTAACTAGATAGGGTCAGTCTCCCATGTAGCCCAGGTTAGGCTTGAACTTGTTATTTAGCCCAGGGTTATCTTGAACTCCTGAGCCTCCTTCCTCCACCTCTTTTTTTTTTTCATTTTTCTTTATTAAGAAATTTTCTACACATTCCACATACCACACACAGATCTCACCTCTACCCTCCTCCCTCCTCCCACCCCCAGCCCTCTCTCCCAAGCCACCCCACATCCCCACCTCCCCCAAATCAAGGTCTCCCATGGGGAGTCAGCAGAGCCCAGCTCACTGAGCCTAGGCAGGTCCAAGCCCCTCCCCACTGCACCAAGGCTGCGCAAGGCGTCACACCACAGGCACCGGATTCCCAAAAGCCTGCCCATAGACCAGGGACAGATCCCGATCCCCCTGCCTGGGTGACCACCAAACAGTTCAAGCCAAACAACCATCTTCCGTATCCAGAGGGCCTAGTCCAGTCCCATGGGGGCTCCACAGCCACCAGTCCACAGTTCATGGGCTTCCTCTAGTGTGGCCGGTCATCTCTGCACATCCTCCCATCATGATCTCGAAGTCCCTCGCCTGCAGAATCCCTCCTCTCTCTCATCAATTGGATTCCCGGAGCTCAGCCTGGTGCCTGGCCATGGATCTCTGCATTCACCTCCATCAGTCACTGGACAAAGGCTCTATGATGACAGCTAGGTTATTTGCTAGGCTGCTCACCAGAGTAGACCATCCTCTGGATCACTGCCAGCAGACCAAGGTGGAGTCAACCTTGTGGATTTCTGAGAGCCTCCCCAGCACCCTGCATCTTCCTATTCCCATGATGTCCTCTTCTATCATGGTATCTTCCTCCCTGCCCTCCCACTCTGTCCCTGTTCCAGCTTGACCCTCCCATTTCCCTATGTTCTCATCCCCCACTCCTCGCCCTCTGTCACCCCCACATACCCAGTCCGCTCATGTAGATCTCATCCACTTTTCCGTCGCAGGTTCATCCATGTGTCCCTCCTAGGGTCTCTCCCTAGGTCTAGCCTCTCTGGAATTGTGGGTTGCAGTCTGGCCATCCTTTCCCTCACATCTAGAATCCACTTATGAGTGAGTACATACTATGTTTGTCCTTCTGAGTCTGGGTTACCTCACTCAGGATGATATTTTCTAGTTCCATCCATTTGCCTGCAAATTTCATGATATCATTGTTTTTTACTGCTGAGTAGTACTCCATTGTGTATATGTACCACATTTTCTTTATCCATTCTTCAGTTGAGGGGCATCTAGGTTGTTTTCAGGTTCTGGCTATTACGAATAATGTTGCTATGAACATAGCTGAGCAAGTGTCCTTGTGGTAAGATTGAGCATTCCTTGGGTATATGCCCAAGAGTGGTATAGCTGGGTCTTGGGGGAGATGGATTCCCAATTTTCTAAGAAAGCGCCATACTGATTTCCAGAGTGGCTGTACAAGCTTGCATTCCCACCAGCAGTGGCTTCCTCCACCTCTTGAGTGATGGGATTACAAGTGCATGCCACCAAACCCAGCAAAACATATCAATTTCAAGTCAAAATTGCATGCTCGTGAGATGGCACTTGTGCCTGATGATATGAGTTGGATCCCTGGAAAGGAGAGAACCAACTCCTTCAAATTCTCTTCTGATCTCCAAATGCTTGGCTTGGTATACACACACACACACACACACACACACACACACCACACATACACACACACACCACACATACACACACACACACACCACACACACACACACACACACACCACACACACACACACACACACACCACACACACACACACACACACACACACACACACACACACACACTATTCCTGCCATCTCAGCACTAGGGAGACCGAGGCAGGAGGATTGTGGGGAGGTTGAGGGCAGCCTCAGCTACACAGCAGGTACAAAGCCAACCAGAGCTGCATAGCAATATCCCGTCTCCAAAAAAAGCCACTCTGGCTAGAGAGATGGCTCAGAGGTTAAGAGCACTGGCTACTGTTCCAGAGGTCCCAGCAACCACAAGGGTGGCTCACAACCATCTATAATGAGATCTGGTGCCCTCTTTGGGCATAAAGGTTTATGTGCAGGCAGAACACTATATATAATAAATATTTTTTTAAAGCCACTCTGAGGGAGAGGCTGCTGCTACTGTCTAACTGCTGAGCACTGTTGTCTCTAATGAGGCTGGAGCTAGTAACAGTGAAACGGCTTCATTTTGAGCCATTCTACCTGTTGTTGCTGATGCTGTTGGCACCTCAGAAGGACAAAGCAATCAGCTAAGCAGTGGGCCTGTCAGAGCCTCTGCCTGGCCTCCCTTTAAACTTCTTACAAGGGTCAACTTGAATTTGGATTTAGGAGCCTTGTTGCCAGTTTGGAAAATTAATAACTGCAAGGCTCCCTTCTGTGGTCAAGAAGCAGCAGCATCCAACTGTTTGGAGCCTGGTCTTGTAGGCAGGTGAGGCCAGGGGGCTCACTCTCCCCACAGCAGGGCCCAGGCAGGAATGGATAGAGGCCATAAAGGAGTGGTGGGGACTACTGAACTTGGGGTGGTATGCTGCAGTCAGTCCCAGCACATGGGAGGCAGAACCACGAGGATCAGAAAGCCGTCTTTGATTACACAGAGAGTTCAAGAGCAGCCTGGGCTATATGAGACCCTGTCTCAAAAACAAAAAGAAGGATATAGAGTATTTGTTCATAAACTGTCAAAGGCAGAATGTCCCTTAGAGATCCTCTAACTTTGTCTTATTTTCATTGTTTGTTTGTTTGATTTTTGTTTTTTCGAGACAGGGTTTCTCTGAGTAGCCCTGGCTGTCCTGGAACTAGCTCTGTAGACCAGGCTGGTGTTTGTTTGTTTTTTATGAATTATGAATCCCAAGTCTGAGGAACAGAAAGGAGTTAGTGGATATTGCTTTGCTGCTCAGTGACAGAGCTGGGATACATAGAAATCCTAATTTTTCTGTAGGATTTTCATGCTCTTTTCTGCAGAGTATTTGCCTTTTTGGTCTTTCTAACCTTAAGGGATGGTTTCCATGGTATACAACTCCTTTGAAACATTCATCGTCATTTGGTTGCTGTTTTGAACAGATTCTTGTTGTGAAATTCAGGCTGACCTGGAACATGTGATCCTCCTGCCTCAACCTTCTGAGAGCTGGCATACCACCCTGCATATTCAGTGCATATGGCTTAGGAATTTAATAAAGAACTCATTTCAGCAGCATCCATGGAAGCCTGGTCCAGCTTGACATTCACTGCTTGCCTAGCTGCAAGCTGCAGCCTTTAATCTTGGGTGGATGGTAAATGATCCTAATGATCCTTGGCTGGAGAGATGGCTCAGCAGTTAGGAGCACTTGCTGTTCTTCCAGCAGACCTTGGTTCAATTCCCAGCACCCACATGGTAACTCACAACCATCCATAACTCCAGTTCCAGATCTGGCATCCTCTTCTGACTTCCGTGGGCACCAGGCTCACATGTGGTGCATAGACATGCATGCAAGCGAAACACCTCATATACGTAAAATAAATCTTTAAACACATTTTTAAAATAATCCTAATATAGATCCAAGTCCCAGAGTTTCTGTTCTAGAATGATGAAAACAAGCACAACTGTGCACAATGCATGTGAAAGTGAGTACAGGGGTGGGGAGGGGACAGTGACAAACATGTCACTCCCATCAAAGCCTCAAAGCAGTGAAGGACAACTGAGATAAAGTTTGGAGTGGGGAGGGATAGCACAGCTAAGCAAGCCAAAGCGGAGTGTGGAGAGAGTGCTAGAAAGATCCAGTGGGGGTTAAGGTAGAGGAGCAGATACGCTGGAGGCAGTGAGTGAACAGTCGGGCAGTCAACTCATTATCCCAACGGCATGGCCTTTCCTAAAGGATTTCAGATACCTTATAAAGACACACGAGATAGGTCAAGACAGCATAAATTAAAGGTCGGAAAACAGGAGGTGGACTCAAAGCACAGCCAAGCACAAGGCTCCAAACGCATACCATGCTGCCACAAAGGGGGGGCCCAAAAGTTGGCTTTAAGCTTTCTAGCAGCCAACAGGAAGGGGAAACCTTGCTGTTACACAATTCACAATGTCCAGGAGATAAAAAACAAACTAATTGCTCAGAAGGGTAACTGCTCTCAGTACTAAGATCAGACAGGAATTCCTCCCAGGGGCCTCTGAGAGGATGCTGTGGGATACAATGAACAACATCCTGACAACATCCTTCCAATAGCGGTAGCAACAAGTTTCAAAAGGCTATTTTTCCTAAGTACCCTCAGGATCAACCACTGGTCAGTACCCCAGTAAAGCCAGGTCGCTGGAAGCTAAAAATAGCATGTGAAGGTATGGAACAGGGAATCGAGTGCTCACATGAGCAGGGAAAAGGTTATATATAGGCATATGCATGCATAGAATGTCTCTGGAAGAATAAATTGGTAACAGCACTTGACTGGAGGGAAGTAGATAACTGCAGCCTGGGACAGGAGAGAGAGACTTCCTTTTTACCCCTTGCCAGTTCATACTGCCTGGATTTGCATTAACATGGTTTATTTTTTTAATGGAAGCATTGATTGTTAAACTAATAATGGCATTCAAGGTTCGGAGGGTCAGAGGCTTTTCATCCCTGGGCCAGAGGCAGGGCGAGGATGTCCAAACATTAGTTTTAATGTTCAAGTAAGGATCGGGAGTGAGATGGCTGTCATGCATGCCTCTGTTTTCAACACTTAGGACACTGAAGCAGAATGATTGAGGATTCAAAACCAGTCTGGACTGCTTGGTGAGATTTTTTGTTGAGGAAGGGGAGGGGAAGAGAGCAGGAGAGGGCAGAAGAGAGATGAGAAAGAGACTCGGTGTCCCTGTGCTGTGGTGCACATCTGTGCTATCTGTGATCTCACACTCAGAAAGCTAGGTAGGGTGATCAAAAGGTCCAAGTGAAGATCTGGGCAGAGATGCGGGAGAGGACATTATGATTAGGATATACTGTATGAATTTTTAATGAAAACAACGTTCCAGGCAAGCCTGGGCTACAATAAGAAAAAAGAAAAAGAACATTTATTAAACAATTCCTGGGTATTAAGGGCCTCCCCCCCCCTCCCCCGTTTGCTCCACATAACAATCCTGCCAGAGACATTTACCACAGCAATCTTCAATCTTCCTTGGAGAAGACACATGAGTTTGAACTGCTTTTTGTTGTTGTTGTTGTTCCCATAATTGACTTTTAGGATAGATGAGCAAGAAGGAGCAAAACATGCATCTGCTAAGAATTTTAAAAAGCAGCCATCAAGCCAGGGCTCCACAGTGAAACCCTGTCTCCAAAAACAAAAACAACAGCAGACGTCCCGGTGTGGGGGAGGGGCGCCCAGGACCTACCCACTTGAAGCTGCCTCCAGAGAACTTCTTATCATTTCCTTGCCCGCGCTTGGGATGGTGACAGTTTGCTAGACTTCAGTCTCAGGATCAAGATTCACTTAAAATTAGGATAACCCAGTGAAAACCAGGATATCCGGTGAAACGCATCTCAGGAACACAAACAACGAACAGAAAACGTTAGTTTGAGTGTTGCCTGGCCTTGTTTCTTTTTCATTCATTCATTCATTCATTCATTTTTTTTTCTTTTTTGGTTTTTCGAGACAGGGTTTCTCTGTGTAGCTTTGCGCCTTTCCTGGAACTCACTTGGTAGCCCAGGCTGGCCTCGAACTCACAGAGATCCGCCTGGCTCTGCCTCCGGAGTGCTGAGATTAAAGGCGTGCGCCACCACGCCCAGCCGTGTTGGCCTTGCTATTTAAAAGCCCCCTCCGTACAAGGCACTTTTCTGAAACCTGGTGCAGGTGAGCGAACTTACCTCATATCCTGACCAGAGTGGGAATTTAGGTTTGTCACTCAGGCCGAACTGGCCTGGCTGAGTTGGGGCCGTTTCTCTTTGTGGTATTTGGCTGCAGCAGAGCAGTCGTGTTGAAAAGCGTTCTGTCTTGCCAGGCTGCCTCTTTCCTGGTGCCTTGCCTAGAGAAGCTGGATTCTGCTGGACGTTCCTCTGTGCCCATTGGCGTATCTGGCAACCTGTCTGGCACCCAGGCCAGGATATATGAGGCAAAAAAGAAAAGCTGGGGTGCCCATGTACTGAAGTTCCCAGTCAGTCTCCCTTTCCCCCTGTCTTTAAGACAATTACATTTAAAAAAAATACAGTGTTCAGTGTCATTATCTGCAAGTCCTGTTTTTCCCCCCCAAACCTTTACTTTGCAAACCTATCGACCCTAACGAGAATCCCTCCTGACTACTAGCTGAGGTAGTGAAAACAACGTGGGGATTTTAGAAGAATTTTCAACCACAAAGAGGGGAACAATAAGAACGCTCTGTCCAACCCCCATTGTCCTTTTTTTTCTTTCCCTAAACAGAATTAAGCTGAGCAGTCAATTTTCTTGCCCAGTTCTGTTAAAGTTTTACCGTGCTTCTGGAACCTTGGCTAACTTCCCTTTTCATGTGTTTGCCAGGGACATTGAGTTTGTGAGGCCCTCTGCTGTCTGCAGAGGGTAGGGCAACTCCACAAATCCCTGGGCTGCAGCGTTTTTCTCTGCAGTAGAACAAGTTCATGAATTTATGTCCAATTATTAGAGTAGATGAGTCCCAAAGTCAGGAGATTTCTAATTAACTATTGAAAATTGATACAATATCTTCTTATCACCATTTACCCTCCGGCATCTCTGCCCAGATCTTTCCTTGGAACTTTTGAACCCACACTGACCTCAGGCATGATGAGATATGTCTGTAATCACAACACTCAGCAGGTGGAGGCAGGAGAATCAGGAATGCAAGGTCATCCCCCGCTATGTGACAAGTTAAAGCCATCCCTGGGCTTCAAGGGACCTTGTCTCAGAAAACAAAACAAAAGCAAACAACCTAAATTACTGCTGGGCGGTGGTGGAGCACGCCTTTAATTCCAGCACTCGGGAGGCAGAGCTAGGCGCATCTCTGAGTTCCAGGCCAACCTGGGCTACAGAGTGAGTTTCAGGAAAGGTGCAAAGCTACACAGAGAAACCCTGTCTCGAATTACAAATATCACTATACCCCTGTCAGAATAATTGCAACAAATACAATTAGTGACCACACCAAATAACAAGAATGGGAAGAAATTGGAGCATTTTTTTTTCTGAGACAGGGTTTCTCTGTGTAGTTTTGGTGCCTGTCCTGGAACTCGCTCTATAGACCAGGCTGGTCTCGAACTCACGGAGATCCGCCTGTCCCTGCCTCCCAGGTGCTGGAATTAAAGGAGTGAGCCACCACTGCCGGCAGTGGAGCATTTCTTAATAGTTGGTGGGAATGCACAATGGTATTTCTACTCTCCTAAAGTTTACAGGCTCTGAAAACATGCAAGTACCACATGACTCGGCAGTGTCCCTGCTGAGCTCTTTTCTCATGCAACAACTTGGCAATGACTGCTCTCAGCAAGCTTAGTTTGTTCAGACAAGGTCTTGCTATGTAGCCCAGACTGTCTTCCGGCTCTCAGCAATTCTACTGCCTCAGTCTCCCATGGAGTTCTGGGATTATAGGCATGCCTGTCCATGTTCGGCTTCAGTGTGTGTGTGTGTGTGTGTGTGTGTGTGTATCTTTCTTGATCCTCCTGTCTTCGTCTCCCACGTTTTCGGTTTGCAAGGGTGCATCACCCTCGTTGGTTCATATAGTACTGGGGTCTAGGGTCTCCTCCATAAGTACTCCACCAAGTGATCTACATCCCCAGCTATTGTGGTTTAAATGTTTCATGGTGTGCGTGTCGCGGTGTGTGTACACATATCAATTCGGAAGCCAGAAGAAGACATGGGTGCCCTATCTTTTCCCACTCTACTTTGTTCTCTTGAGACAGGGTCTCTCACTGCACCTGGAGCTCATTGTTCTGGTTAGGCTGGCTACTCCGGGGAACTCCAGGATCCCCCTGGTTCTGCCCTTCAGTGCTGGGGATAGCAGTGTGCACAGTCATTCCCAGCTTTCGTGTGAGGATCTGAACTCAGGTTTTCATGTTTACACAGAAAGCTCTTATCATTGAGCAATCTCTCCAAGCCCCTTTAAAAATTGCATACATTTTTTGTACTCAGTGACGGGTCTTATAGACCCTCTGGGGGAAAAAAATGAAAAAAAAAAAGAAAAAAACTAAAAATGGGCCAGGCAGTGGTGGTGTACACCTTTAATCCCAGCACTCTGGAGGCAAAGGCAGGAGGATCTCTTAGATAGAGGTCAGCCTGGTCTACAGCACTAGTTCCAGGACAGATTAGGCTATACAGAGAAATCCTGTCTCGAAAAACAAAACAAAACAAAACTATAAAAAATGTAACCACCATATGACCCCCCTATACAATCCCTGCACACATATAATCAGCTTACTAAGGAGATAGACACTGGTACATCCATCTTTATTGCTGCACTATTCACAATAGTCAAATCATGGAGTCAGTCTGGCTATCCTTCTATAGACCGAATAGAAACTATGATATAGGGACTGGAAGGATGGCTAAGTGTTTGAGAGAGCACTTCCTGTTCTTCGGTGGACCAGAGTTCAGTTCCCAGATCTCACACTGGGAACTTCAGCTCTAGGGGATCTGACACCCTCTGCTAGTCTTATGAACACCTACATCCACATCACATAAATATATATAATTTAAAAAATTAAAATAAAAATTTTCGTTGTTTTTGTGACAGGGTTTCTCTGTGTAGCCTTGGCAGTCCTGGAACTCACTCTGTAGACCAGGCTGGCCTCGAACTCAGAGATCCACCTGGCTCTGCCTTCTGAGTGCTAGAATTAAAGGTGTGTGCCACCACCACCCGGCTAAAATAAAAATTAAAAAGAAAGTGTGTTAATGTACACATAAGAGAACATTGTTCAACCATAAAGAATGAATTGCATTGTTTTTAGGAAAATGGGCTTGAGATCAGCTGTCATACTTAGTTTTTGTCAACGTCACACAAATGCAGACATCCTTGGGAAGAGGGGATCTCAATTGAGTAATTGCCTCCATTAGCTTGGTCTGTGGGGCATTTTTTGATTATTGATTGATGTGGGAGGGCCCAGACCATTGTGGGTGGTGCCAACCCTGGGCAAACAGTCCTGGGGTGTATAACAAAGTATAACAAAGCAAACCCTGGGGAACAAGGCAGGAAAGAGCACTCCTCCATTGTCTCTGCTTCAGTGCCTGCCTCCAGGTTCCTGCCCTGACTTCCCTCAATGATGGGCTGTAACCTGTAAACCAATAAGCCCTCTTCCCCCTAAGTTGCTTTTGGTTAGTGTTTTACCACAGCAACAGAAAACAAAACCAGAAATGAGCTAAATACGCCAGACTCAGAGAAATGTTTTCTCTTATTTGTGGGTCATAGATTTTCTGTGTCACAGCCCTGGCTGTCCTGGATCTCACTCTGTAGACCAGGCTGGCCTTGAACTCAGCGATTCACGTGATAGATTTTCTGTGTCACAGCCCTGGCTGACCTGGATCTCACTCTGTAGACCAGGCTGGCCTTGAACTCAGCGATTCACGTGCCTCTGCTTCCCTAGTGCTGGGATCAAAGGTGTGTGCCACCATGCCTTGCTCTGCATCTGTCTTTTTTTAATTATTATTTTATGTCTGTTTTCCTGCATGTGTGTCTGGTGTCCACGGAGGCTGGAAGAGGGTGCTGGATCCCCTGGAACTGGTAGAAATGGTTGTGAGGCAGCATGTGAGTGCTAGAAATCAGACCCGGGTCCTCTGGAGGAGCAGCCAGTGCTCTTAACCGCTGAGCCTCCTTCCGGCTCACGTACATGGCTCATTTTGCTTGTGTCAGTTGCATGGTGTACAATAATTCATCAGATGCTACCATCTAGCCCCCCACACTCAACCAATGAGACGACATGAAATCAAAGTTTCAGCTGCCAGACATGGTAGCACACACTTTTAATCCCTCCTCTTGGGAGGCACAGGTAGGAGGATCTCCATGAGGAAGGAGAAGGAAAATCTACTCCAACACATTTTGTTCAAAAACGCCATGATGTATAACCTTAAAAAGAAACACTAGATGTTAGAGATACCTACACGCCCACGTTTATTGCTTTACTGTTCACAATAGCCAACATTCGGACTCAACTGAGATGCTTATTAGCTGATGAATTGCACACACAAACAAGAAGTATGGTTTGTGAATGAAATGAGGACATGATCGCTTCAAGGTAAGGCTGAGAAGGATTTTATTGTAGATTGAGGGAGAGTACAGCCAGAGGCATCTGGAAGGATCCAGACTGAACTGGGGCATGAGAGGAGGGCGTGGTGGAGTAAAAGTGGAAGAGAGAGAGAGAGAGAGAGAGAGAGAGAGAGAGAGAGAGAGAGAGAGAGAGAGAGAGAGAGAGAGAGAGAGAGAGAGAGAGGAGCCAAGGACCAAGAAAGTGCACGCCAAAATGGCAGGTTTTCTTAGGAAAGAGAGAAGCTGGGGAGAAGGAAGCGAAGCCCCAGGGCTGGAGAGGCGTGTGTGTGTGTGTGTGTGTGTGTATGTGTGTGTGTGGTGGAGAAATAGCAGAGAGAAGCCACAGGCAAGCCTGGCGGCCAGAGTGCACTTTGGTACGCTAACAGACACCAGTTAGCCATTTGTCTTGAGTTTCTTTGGGACCTGACAGCATGTGTGTGTGTGTGTATATATATATATATCTCACATAATAAAATGTGATTCAACTATAAAAATAATGAAATTGTTATTTTCAGCAATAGATGGAACTGACATTGTGTTACTTGAAGTAAGTCAGGCACAGAAAGACAAATACCACATTTTCTGTGGAAATTACAAATCTTCATCTTAAAGAATAGAGAATCAGCAGGCATGGTAGTTCCTGCCTGTGATTGCAAGCCTCTTTGGAAGCTGGTACAGGAGGAGTGTCAGTTTGAGGCAAGCCTGAACTACATAGCAAGGTCTAGGGCAGCCTGGGTTACATGACAAGAACCTGTATCAGAAAAAGAAAGAAAAGCAGCAGGAATGTAAGCTGTGGATGTCTCAAATCTAAGGATTTGAGATAAACCGGAGAACGCTGGGCGGTGGTAGCACACTTGCCTTTAATGCAAGGCCAGTCTGGGCTACAAATCGAGTACTGCGACATTCAGGGCTACACAGAGAAACCCTGCTTTGAAAAACAAAAAACAAACAAACAAACGAACATGAGGAGGAGATCAAATCAGTAGTTGCTAGACCTGGAAAAGGTGTGGGATAGGGAGGGTGGAAAGAGGATGTTAACAAGGGAGCAGTACGAGGAGGAATAACTTCTATTGTTCAGAAGCAGTGATTCGGTTGACAGCCATTCACTGACTATTTTGAAAAAGCTAATAGAGGATTTCAAATGTTCCCAGCACAAAGACATGCTAAAGCTCTGAGGTGGTAGATATGTGAATTACAGTGACTATACAGTGGGCATCACCTCACGCCTGATAAATGTGGATGGTGCCTGTGTGTCAGTTGTGAAAAGAATGCTTCCCTTCTGCAATGAGTTCCTGCTTGTCCCCAGTTGGTTACTGGTAGCACCTTCCAAGGGTGGCTCTTGACCTTGTCAAACTGTTACTTTTGATATCTTTCATTTCCTGGTTGCTGCAGTGGCCTCACTCATTTGTGGCGCCCACATACACTGATATCATCATCTCCGTGATGGGATGGCAGGTTCTGAGAAAGACTTCTTAGTCTCCGTTGCCAAATTTTGTGTGACACTGTTAAGTCCAACGTTTTTAAAGAAATACAACTTTTCCTTTAGAGCCATCTTCATTGGCTTATTTCTTTTTTTATTAAATGTCTCATAATCTCAATTTTTATCTTACACACTTAATATATGTGTTTAAACCTGTGCCCCAGATTCCCTTGGTTCTACTTCCCTGTCCTTTCCAGACAGTCCTTTTGAAGCCAGGTATAGTTGAATACCCTCATAATTTGGGAGATAGAGGCAGGAAAATGAGTTTGTTCACATTCATTCCCAGCTACATAGTGTGTTTGAGCTGCTGCCTGGGTTACATGAGATCCTGTCTTTAAAAAGGGCACAAACCGCTGGGTGGTGGCTCATGCCTTTAATCCCAGCACTCGGGAGGCAGAGGCAGGTGGATCTCTGTGAGTTCCAGGGCAGCCTGGTCTACAGAGTGAGTTCCAGGATAGCCAGGGCTACACAGAGAAACCCTGTCTCGAAACCCTAAATGAATAAATGAATGAATGAATGAATGGGCACAAACAGTGTGGGAGTGACGGCTCTATGGTTAAACACACTGGCTGCTTTTTCAGCAGACCTGGCTTTGACTCCCAGAACCCAAATGGTAGCTCATGACCATCTGTAACTCTACTTCCAGGGGACCTAATGCCCTCTTCTAGACTCTGAGGGCACCAGGCATGCACGTGATGCACAGACATACATACAAACAAGATACCCATATGCATAAAGTCAAACAAATATAGAAATGAAACTAAAATAAGCACACAGGTGGGAAGGGTAAAAACAAACAAACATGACAATCACTGGGGATACTCAAGGCTGGCCTCGTTCAGTTGCTCAACTTCCCCTTCATGAGGATCCGCAGAAGCTATCCGGGCAAAAACGTACAGCTGTGGGGGAAGTTGTCCCAACACACGACTACACAGCTGTGCTGTCTTTTCTCTCTTGTCATTGTTTTATTATCAGACTCTAGGTCACAATCTTCTTGCCCCAGTTTCCCAAGTGCTAGGATTTCAGGCATTCAGCACCATGCTATGGCTAGCTACAGGCTTTGCACCCTCAGTTTCAACCTCTGATTGAAAATGTTTGGGGGGGTAAAAATTATTCTAGAAAAATAGCTTCTACACTGAGCATGATAACACACACCTACAATGCCAACACTTGGAAAATGAGGCAGGAGGCTTGAGAGTTCAAGACCAGGCTGGGCTACACGGTGAAAGCCTGACAAAAAACAAAAACAACAACAAAAAACAAAACAAAACCCCAAAACACACAGTTGGAGGCTGTGTAGCAATTTTTCCTTTGCTATAAAACCTTCCATCCTGCAGGGAAGCTCCTTAAGCTCAGGAAATAAGACACTCAAAGGCATCAGGAAATCCCAGGAGCTGACTGCATATACTAGGCCCTTCCTTCCCTAAGCACATATAAGCAGTAAAGATTGCTGAGAGAGCTACCAGACTGGGTTGGCGCAGGCCTTTAACCCCAGCACTCAGGGAGGCAGAGGCAAGCGGGATCATCTCCAGGAGAGCCAAGGCTACACAGAGAAACCTTGTCTTGGGCGGGCAGGGGCGGGGGGGATTGCTGAGAGCTACTCTCAGACCAGCTGAGCTGCCTAGAAGGGGCTCAGACCAAGAGGCAGAGACCAGCTGAACTGCCTGGAAGTTACTTGCCAACCCCTTGGGCTGCCTGCAGGCTGTGCAGTGTGCTCCAGAGTTCCAGACTTCATGAGTCAGGACCCCTGCTGGCGGGGCTTTTGTGATGCAGCCATCTTTTAGTCATTTCTGCTCCCGTGACTCCCGACCCATATTATTGTAGGTAAGCGCCACAAAAGTCACTGATTCACCAAGTTGTATTTTGGTGTGTTCTTAACTTGGTGTGTCATTGGTTCTCGATCCTGGATGAGTAGGATTTTTGTTTTTCACGCCTCTACAGGAATAGTGTCACACAATAGGCAACAAGATGGCTCAGCTAGTAAAAGCACGTGCCGTGCATGCCTGGTGAGCTGAGTTTGAGCCCCCAAACCCATGTGTGTTTGCTGGTTTTATGCCAACTGGACATCAAGCTAGAGTCCCTTTAGAAGAGGGAACCTCAGGGGCTCGACCATGGCTCAGCAGTTAAGAGCACTTCTGGTGTATTTCCTTGATTAATGTTTGATGTGGAAGGGCCCAGCTCACTGTGGATTGGTGCGAGCCATGGGCTGGTGGTCCTGGACTGTGTAAGAACACAGGCTAAGCAAGCCATGGAAGCGACACTCCTCTACTGCCTCTGCTTTAGTTCCTGCTTGAGCTTCTGCCCTGACTTCCCTCAGTGATGAACTGTGACCTGGAAGTGGAGGCTGAAACAAACACATATCTCCAAGCTGTTTTTGGTCATGGTATTTTATCACAGCAATCGAAACCCTAATACACCAGGTAAAAGTGGAAGGTACACACACATACTCCACAAGGTTTTTCTTTGTCATGTACACACCCCTACACACACACCATGCACATACACACAATAAAAATAAATAATTTTTTTAATTCAAAGGCAGTGCTTGACTCATAGCACTATGTGAATTCTGAGAGAAAAAGTTCAAGGGAGAAAATAGAAAGGAGATACTGACTTGGGAATCTCCAACAGAGAGCTGAGAGAGGACTCTCCCAACGGAAAATAATCAAGGATTACAGATGAAGGCCATGGCTTAGTTAAGGTGGAGACACACACAAGAAACGCCAGCTGAAGAGATCAAGCAGGGCACTAAGGAAAGGTGACCAATGTTGACAAAAGTACAAGTTGATGGAAGACTCAAGCAGCAGGGTCGAGTTCAAGACTGTATTGAAAAGAAAAAAAAAATTGTCTCCAGGAAGTCTTTCCTGATTCCTAAGGCTTAGGATCTCCTCCAGTGTTCCCATAGCACCTTGCTTCCCTTCATCCTGTTTCTTATCACGGCAAGCTCTAATTATCTCTTTACCTATGTGTAGACAACAGCTTCCTAAACTGTGGGTCTCCATTCCACACGAGGTCATGTGATTACGCGCACAAGTTTCCAAGTCTGGCAGCAGTTGGTTACTGAACAAGCAACAACCCAAAATGAATTCCAAAGCAAACACCCAGGAAGCCTGAGGTGTTTCCGGTAGCACTCATCTGCTGTATCTGTCCCTACTGTAATCCTGTACTAAACATACAAGTGCATTTTTCACTGTGAGACATGCCATTACGCTACACGATGCCAACAGACACTCCCTGAACCATTCGGACTCAAATCTGAGATTACTATTAGATGTGAATGCAGTGTTTTTACTGTACAAAGTTTTCTGCTCTCACAGAAAAACATACTTTAAACCTAGAAAAGAGGGTTTTAATATTTTTCTATCCTCATGTTAAGTATCATCTTAGGGTATTTTAGGATTATATTGGTCAAAGACTTGATTTTTAAAAAGTCCTCTTCGTTTGAAGCCTAAGAGATGGCTTATCAATTAGGATCACTGTGTGCTCTTCCAGGGGACTGGGACTCAATACCCAGCATCCACATGGTGCGAACAGCCATCTACATAACTCCAGTTCCAGGGGAGCCAGTGCAGCCTTCTGGCCTCATATTACACTAGGTATGCACGTGGTACAAAGACAGATGTGTGCGTGTGTGTGTGTGTGTGTGTGTGTGTGTGTGTGTGTGTGTTATGTGTACACAAAACAGCCATACATGTAAAATAAAAATTTTAAAAATTAAAAATTGCAGACTGAGTTCTATAAAACATTATTAAATAAAATTGGTTTGGAATTAGAACAGAATTTCAGGCAACCTCTGAAAGGGCCCTAAGCATACTTCTGTCATTTTATACTACATATTTATCTAAAGTGGAATTCTCAGTGTCTGATATAAAATCTAAACATTGATCACTCCTGAAACACATTAAACATATTCTACATTCTGTAGTATCAAATATTCAAGCCAAATTTTAATTCTTCATATAAAATAAACAAGCAATGAACCCCATTATTATTTAATATTCTTTCATCTTTAATAATAAAATCATATGCAGATCAAAGAAATTTTGAAGTAAATTTGACTTATTCTCAGTAAATGTTTCATTTACATACTTCTTTATTCACCTATATACCCAGAGTCACCTAAAACTGTTTCTCAGGGGCCACCAGTGGAAAGTTTAAGCAGCCTACTGTTAAGTCACCCACCCACCATCCTGCTCAGTGGGAAAACCTTGGCATAAGCCTATCTCTCAATCCTCACTAGAGAAGCTTCTTGCAGCAGAGACCCACAACTGGTCAACATACAAAAACTGAGACTATGTACAGAGTGCCCAGCCTTAACTAGGGCATACATATCCCACCTCTCCCAAAGCCTCTGGGGTGGCTCTTCACAGAAAAGGGGGCAGAGAGATTCTAGACAGAGGTGGTGGATAACTTTAGGTTAAGTCTTTATAGACACAACAGGCTGTTGCACAAATGAACTCCCAGTGACTGTGACACCATACACACGTCCTGCAAAAAGCTCAGGTAGGCCAGACAAGTGGGGGAGCAATGCACAGGAAATCCTGCTACTAGCAGAGGGGCTATTGGCATTTTATGATTGCTGGGAACGGGAAGAATCAGTTTTCATCAATGGTGTGACCCTTGGTATGTCGATCACACTCCCGATAGGCCCCACTTACAAGAGTCATTGGGCAATACAAAGTGTTATTTGATAGTGGACTTGAATTACTTGTAAATAACATATTGCTAACTCTAACACAACCACGAGAAAAGTCTTAAAAAGAAACACAATTAAGCCAGGAAGACACAGGCAGATCACTGTGAGTTCAAGGCCAGCCTGGTCTGCATAGCCAGGGCTATGTAGAGAGACACTGTCTCAACCACCCCTCTCCAGAAAAAGAAAACTCAAAAGGTGGGTAGGTAATGAAGTGAGAATGGAAAGGGTGGATTTGGGGGAGGGGTGAATATGATTAAAATACATTGTATAAAATTCTCAAAAAAATTAACTAAAATATTTTAAAAACAGAAGCCTTCTGGAGACTAAGGGGTGCCTCAGGGTCCGGGACTCTGTCACACTCATACATGCTTTCTTATTAGCTAGCACAGAGCCTATTTATGACAATACATAGAGCCAGTCACATGGGGTGTGTGTGCTCACTTGTCTGCCCATAGACAGCTGGGCACTGTGTTGTTACCATGGCTACTGGGGCTGTGGAAAGCTGACAGGTGCTTCGGCTATCTCACATCCCTCCCACTGCTAAAGAGCCTCCAGCCATCTCAAAGCTCTCTCTTCCTTCTCTAGCGCCTCTGCTTTGCTCCCTCTAATGGCAGCTGGGTAGCAGTGACAGGCCTTGTGAGTGAGGACTTGCAGGAAACTTGACTAAATATTAGGGGTATATCCTCGGCCAGGATGATCAGCAGCCATAGTCCTGAGAAAGGAAGGGATGAGGCATTAGATGTATGGGCAGCTCCCCTGCCTGGATGGGGATAGGAGTCCTCACCCAGTGTATCCTCAGAGACTTCTCTTTAGATTTTGAAGGTTTACGACTGAAGCTGAGCAGCTTGACTCTTGGCGGCTTGCATGCAGGAGATGCCAAACCTCTGCCCAAAATATTGCTTACATTCAAACCCTGAGTCAAACGGTAAGATATGAGTGAATTCATGGCAAGTACGTGGTGGGTGGGGGAAATGTCTTGGTCACTGTTCTATTGCTGTGAAGAGACACCATGACGAGGGAATTCCTATAAAAGGAAGCATTTGGGGGCTTGCTTACAGTTTCAGAATTTTATGGTGCATACCTAAGACCTTAGCACCTGGGAGGTGTAGGCGGATCAAGAGAGTAAAGCCATCCTCGGCTACATGGCAAGTTTTAGGCCAGCCTATGCTCCCTGAGACCCTATCTCAATATAAATACCCCTCAAAATGAAACAAAAAATGCTTCTTATTCACAATACTCAAGAAATGGAAAGGAGCTAGGTACCTAATCGCAGACAAATGAATAGAGGAGGTGGAATATATGCATAAAGGGATATTATTCAGTTAGAGTAAAAACAGGAGACTCTGCCATTTCCCATAGCATGGCTAAACCTAGAGGACATTAAACTAGGTAGAGAAAGATACATACAGAAAACTACTGCCTGCTTTCATTTATATGTGGACTCTAGAACAAATTAAAAACACAGAGACAGAGAATAAAACACTGTTTGGTGGGGATAGGGTAATGAATGGGGAAGAAATTAGATGAGGTTAAAAGATATAAAGCCTAGGCTAGCAAGATGGCACTTTGTGCCAAGCCTGATTATCTGAGTTCAATCCCCAGGACATACATAGTGGAAGGACAGCCCTGTCTCCTGCAAGTTGGTATGCACTCCTGCCCTGCTCCTATAAATGTAATTTAAAAATAATTTTTTTCTTTTTGGAGCTGAGGACCGAACCCAGGGCCTCTCTGCTACTGAGCTAAATCCCCAACCCCTAAAAATAATTTTTAAAAGATATAAAGTATTTGCCTGGCTGGGTGGCAATGGCACACGCCTTTAATCCCAGCACTCAGGAGGCAGAGGCAGGTGGATCTCTTTGAGTTCGAGGCCGGCCTAATCTACAGAGTGAGGTCCAGGACAGCCAGGGCTGTTACACAGAGAAATTCTATCTCAAAAAACCAAAAGGAAAAAAGAAAATATTTGCCTGACTTGGTGGCTCATGGCTATAATGCAAGCACTAGAGAAGCAAACAAAGGCAGCATCCTGAAATTCAGGCCAAACTTTGGTATACAGTAAGACTATTGAAAAACAACAACTGACAAAGGAGTATTTGTGATGAAAGCCTAAAGATTTGGTATATGTTAGGACTACTGGCAATAATACTGTATCACATTTTGGATTTTTTTTCTCTCATACATTGCATTCCAACCAGTTTCCCCTCCCTCATCTCTTCCTCTCACCCCCACCCCTGATCCACTCTTCCTCCATTTCCTTTCAGAAAAGAGCAGGCCTCCCAAGGATATCAACTAAACATGGCATATCAAGTTGCAATAAGACTAGGCCCATCCCCTCATATTAAAGCTGGATGAGGCAAACCAGTAGGAGGAAAAGGGTCCTAAAAGCAGGCAAAAGAATCAGCCCCTGATACCACTGTCGGGTGTCCCACAAGACCAAGCTACACAACCATAACATATATGCAGAGGGCCTAAGTCAGATCCATGCAGGCTCCCTGATTGTGGGTTGTCTTGGAGAGCCCCTATGAGCACTGTTTAGTTAATTCTGTGTGTTTTCTTGTGGTATCCTTGTCCCCTCTGGCTCCTACAATCCTTCCTCTCCCACTTTTACAGGATTCCCTGAACTCTGCCTATGATAGTATATAAGTGACCTCAAATATTCTACCAGAGAACTCCTACAGCTGATAAACACCTTCAGCGAAGTGGCTGAATACATGATTAAAAAAAAAAATCAGTAGCCCTCCTATATACAAATGACAAATGGGCTGAGAAAGAAATCAGAGAAACAACTCCTCTCACAATATTCACAAATAATATATCTTGGGGTAACTCTAACCAAGCAAGTGGAAGACCTGTATAACAAAAACTTCAAGCCTTTGAAGAAAGAAATTAAAGAAGGTATCAGGTGGAAAGATTTTTTTTTCTTTTTTGAGGACTCATGTAGCCAAGACTGATCTTGAATTTGCTATGTAACCAAGGATGATTTTGAACTCCTCCTGCCTCTACCTACAAACTGCTAGGATTATAGGCCTGTGAGCCACACTCAGTTTGGGACATTTTTTTTTCTTGTGCTGGGATCAAACCCGCTCTAACTGGCTGAGCTATGTCCCCAGCCAGGGACATAGCAAATTACAGTTGACCTTGTCACAAAAATGTATATAAGATAATGGATGTTAATTTGCTGCAATATAGTAATTTAAAAATATGTATGTATCCTTACTATGTCATAAAACTCAAATATATACAAAATTATATTTCTTTTAAATTTTGGGTATAGAAAGGCATATGCCATGGCCCATATGTGGGCCCCAAACAGCTTGGGAACAGGCACCTTTATCTGGTGAGCTATCTTGTCAGCCCTACAAGATCATTTTTAAAAATAACATACTTTTTAGCTATTTTTGAGACAGGGTCTCACTATTATAGACTTGATGTCCTGGAACTTGCTATGTAGAGATCTGCCTGTATCATAGAGATCTGCCTGTATCTGCCTCTTGAGTGCTTGGATTAAAGGCATGGGCTACCATGGCTGGCTTAAAAATAACTTAAGCCAGGCGGTGGTGGCGCACGCCTTTAATCCCAGCACTTGGGAGGCAGAGCCAGGCGGATCTCTGTGAGTTCGAGGCCAGCCTGGACTACCAAGTGAGTTCCAGGAAAGGCGCAAAGCTACACAGAGAAACCCTGTCTCGAAAAAACCAAAAAAAATAAATAAATAAAATAAAAATAAAATAAAAATAAAAATAACTTAAAAAGAAATTAAACCAGGCATGGTGATGCATGACTGTTGGGGCCAGAGGGAGGATTGAGATCCTGCCTCAGAAATGTCAAAGCAAAAACAAAGGGAAAATATTTTATAATAATGGAAAACTATTAAAGTCTCTGTGTGTGTGTGTCCCCAACAGATTAAAATAAATGAAAAAATGTTATTTAAATATAAAAAAAGAATCCTAAAAAAAGCATGCAAACTTAACATTCACATACAAATACGCATAAATACAATCTTAAGTCAGGTGTGGTGGCACACATCTTTAATCACAGTACTCTGAAGGCAGAGGCAGGCAGATCTCTTTAAGTTCCAGGTCAGCCAGGGCTACATAGTGAGACCTTGTCTCAAATAAAGGTAAAAATGATCTTTAAAAAACATGGAAGAAGGGAGTTAGGATGTAGAGGCCAGCTTGGGCTACGTAATGTGTCTAAAGCAATCTTCAAAAAAATTTAAGAGAGGAAATCTTTAGCTGTAGTCCTTGTCATTAATCCCCCAGTCTCAACAAAGGCCACTTGGTTGATGAAGCAGAGTCCAGGAGCCAGAGTGGTACTGAGTTGCAAGAAGCAGGGCCAGCAGCTGGGAGACACCAGCAAAGTACTAATCGGTACAAGACTGGCCAATCCTTGGCTTGTAAATGGGACAGGAACTGAACTTCAGGGGGTGTGCCTGCTTGTAGCTGTGTCCTGTTTCTTCTCCCGTCTGACTTCACAAGAGGTCAGCAGAGATGACTAAAGTGACTTGTTACCACAGAGGATGCCCTAAAGAGGACTCTAAAGACACATGACCCTCTTGTACCCAAACCTCTTTAGGTCCTATGACGCACAGGTTGCAAAGCCTGGGGACAATTAGTCTTTCAGAACAGCACTGTCTCCCAATGGTCTCTAGCCTAGGTAAGCATGAAGCCACCCTTCCCCAGCCTTGTCATTTCTTTCTCTATTATTTATTTTGTGGGAAGCACCTCTCACTAGATTCTCTTCTGCAGGCTACTTCCTTAGAGGGGAGAGGTAGGAAGGCAGGCCAATAGAGGTAATACTTTAAAAACTCGATTTCAGACTTTTCATAATAACCTTCAGTTTTAAGAGTTATGTGCTATTAATAGACTCTAACAGTTTTAGTAGGAAACACCCTTTTTTTCTAAGTTGGTGATACTATGTGGCCTGAGATGAACTCAAATTCATGGCAACCTCCTTCCCTCAACCTCAAGACTAGGTATGTATCCCACCCTTGTCTCCAGCAGAAAACATTATCCATATCTGGAAAGAAGAGTGGGGCTAGGAGCCCCCAGTCTTATGGAAGCACTGGCTTTGCAAGTTGTCAAAAACCTTACAGGGCCAGCCAGATGGCTCAGCCTTAATGCCTAATGACATAGTTTGATCCCCAGGATCCACATGGCAGAAAAAAATCCACTCATCAAAATCTATCATTAAAAACAAAACACATGGGCTAGAGAGATGGCTCAGAGGTTAAAAGCACCGACTGCTCTTCCAGAGGTCCTGAGTTCAGTTCCCAGCACCCACACGGTGGCTCACAACCATCTGTAATGAGATCTGGCACCCTCTTCTGTGTACATAATAAATAAATAAATCTTTAAAAAAAACCACATTAAAATAGTCACTGTTGGGAGTTGGGTATGGTGGGACACATGTTTAATCCCAGCACTCAAGAGGCAGTTTGTAACTAGCCTGTTCCAGGCCAGCAAGGGCTACTACATAGTGAGACCTTGCCTCAAACATATGGCACAATCCCTCCTCCCATTATCAAATAGTTGTTGAGGCTGGTGACGTGATTTATTGGGTATAGGCACTTGCTGCAGAGCCTGACTTGAGTTTGACTCCTGAGATCTACATGGTTCAAGGACAATCCCTCCAAGTTGTTCTCTGATCTCCACATGCGTGTCTCACAAACCCACACGCACATAGACTAAATAAATAGAATTTAAAAATGAGTGGTACATGCTTTTAATCCCAGAATTCATGAGGTAGAGGCAGAAAGACTTCTATTAGAGGCCAGCTGGGTGGGAGCGTACCTCAAAACAAAACAAAACACTACAAACCAATGTCTAAGACATTAGGGGTTCTCCCACTGTAGGTACTTGCTTTCAGCTAAAAGTTGAAGAGTAATACTTTCTCCTGAATCACCTCAAAACCTCATCCTAGCTATTAGATTACATAGTCCCACAGTCTAGGTCTTATGTCAAAACTCAGAAATAACTGGGTGTTGGAGGCACATGCCTTTAATTCCAGCACTTGGGAGGTAGAGGCAGGAGGATTTCTGTGAGTTCAAGGCCAGCCTGGTCTACAGAGTGAGATCCAGGAGAGGCTCCAAAGATACACAGAGAAACCCTGTCTCAAACAACAACAATAACAAAACCAACCAGAAATAAACCAATTCTTACACAGAATGCTGTTGCACAATCCTGCCTGGGGCATAACCATTCTTTTGTCCTGCATGCCACACAATATATGCTAATAGCCTATTAATCTTAGTTATCACATCAGTTGTCCTCATTTGATGGCCCCAAGGCACAATAGTGATGCTGGCAATTTTATTAGTGGAGCTATAATTGCTCAATTTTGTTGTTCTCTTACAGTGCTTAGTTTATAAATAAAACTATCATAGGTATGTCTGTATAGGGGAAAACTACTATAATAAGGTTATATAATAACTATAGTTCCAGGTATCCAATATGGGTCTTGGATAGTATTATCTATAGAAAAGTAACTACTGTATTATGAAATGATGAACCTTGACACACTGATTCAATACTTCAGGAAGTAGCATAATTAGCTCCCTCGGCTCTTCCAGGAAAAAAAAAAAAGAAGATGTCACAGCTTACTATAGTCCCTCTGGAATCACTTTTGTTAAAAGTCTAACTGTAATCCAGGTATCCCCAAACTCAACAAAAGCATAATGAAATAAAAAGTAGATCCAGGTTTAAAAGAACAAAGGAGCTGGGCGGTGGCGGCACACATCTTTAATCCCAGCACTCGGGAGGCAGAGGCAGGTGGATCTCTGAGTTCCAGGCCAGCCTGGTCTACAGAGTGAGTTCCAGGACAGCCAGGGCTACACAGAGAAGCCCTGTCTCAAAAAAGATCAAAGGAGTATTCACCAAACTCTAAAACCACCAAGAGTGTCAAAGAAAACATACAACCTTATACAGTCATTCACAAAGAAACCCATTTAAAAATCCTGGAATGCATTATAATTTGTTTAAATTCTATGTGCTTACAACCAAGTTTTACTTAGAAGGGCTGAAATTAAATGCCAAACACTGGTGTGGGAGGGGAATCATCACATTAGGCAAAATTGGTTCTAAAGGAATAGGAATTTGGATTCCCAGGAATAAGTGGCAGAAACCCAGAAAGCATTATACATCCTATAATGCTTCTAATTCTCAGTAAACCTCAAATACCTTAAAGTCTTTCTATTGCTGCTTTGCTTTTTCTTTAAAAGGTGGCTAAATGGTTTAGATAAAAAATAGATACATTGGACAGTAGGACACCCAAGACAAACTTTCAGCAGAGAAATCAGTAGATATGACAGAGACCCAAAATTGCATACATTAACATTTTATTAAGTTTTTCTACAAGAAACTATAACACAAATTGTTTAGCAGAAATCTGTTCAACTGAGAGACTAAAAGGATCCAAGAAAGAGGAAAATTAAATACTTAAATTAATCAAAAGGCACTATGACACCACCTAAAACCTACCACCACAGTGGCAATAGGCTAAGGAAGATTGCGCTACAGCAGGTTATCTAATGTGAATGTTAGTGCTTACATACATAGCAAGAAGCAAGTCTGTCTTACAGAAGATTATGGAACAATGATCACTGAGTCCAAGATATTTGGCCAGGAAAAGGTCAAGACAGCTGACGGTAAAGCCAAAAGGAAAACACAGGTGTAGAGAATTCAAGCTATAGAGTTAAACAGATGGCAATGGATCAGGCTTCTTCCTCCCAAAAAAGTTAATTACTACATTGAGCTATCTTCCCCTGCCTAACAGGGCGCTCAACTACCAGAACTATGCTTAAGGATGCTCAGGGTTCTTGCTGTAGTGTAGCACAAACCTCTGAAAATGTATCACATATGGGCTGACTTGGTTGCTAGTTATTCTGAATGAATAAGAACCCCAAAGCATTCACATGCAATGGAGTATGAGCTTGTCAATCATATCCTAAGGACCTTGTGGAATATTTTCAACAGTCTATACATCGTTCAGCAGCTGAGCTCTAGTTAAAGCTGCAAGGCTCACAAAATAAACAAGAAAGCCAGGATGAAGCAATGCAAGTAGGACATCCTAGCAGTTAATCGCAGTCTGTCTTTTTCCAATTTAGGCTAAATTCTAATGTACCTAATGTGGGATGTAAAAGCTACACTGGAGCAAGCTGGGCCTTCTGCTGAACTCACCAAATACCAGAAAAACGAGGGGTGGGGTGGTTTTATTTTCAAAATGCTCCAGAAGTTATTCTATTACAAAGGAACATGGCTGAACAGGTAGGAGACAGACTCTCCATTGTGGGTTCTCCTGATAGCTTCTGCAAGGATCATGGAGATATCAATCACCTAGAAAGGCAAGAAACGCACCAGGTTAGTATGCAGGTACAGAGTTCACTGGTCCATCTGCAGCCTAAATAAGCAGCCTGGAAAGCACCCTTACTAAGGATCAAGCCCTCGGCTCTTCTTCTTTTTCTTTTTCCTAACTATAATTACTTAGAAAGAGTTAAGATGCTAGTAACATAGGACAAATACAAGGTCATCAAAACACTGATGCTGTACAGGACAAGTATGTGTGTATAGCAGCTGAAGAGATGGTTCAGCAGCTAAGAGCACTCACTGTTGTTCTAGAAGACTAGAGTTCAGTTCTCAATACATGTCATGTAGCTTACAGCCACCTGTAAGTCTAGCTTCAGGGAATCTGATGCCTTCTTTTGGTCATCTGCAGGAGGACCAAGCACACATACCCCAAATAAATAAATAAAACAAATTAGCCAGGGCAGTGGTGGTACATGCCTTTAATCCTCACACCCAGGTGGGGAAAACAATCTGTAAGTTTGAGGCCAGTATGGTCTACAGAGCAAGTTCTAGGACAGCCAGAGCTTCACAGAGAAACGCTGTCTTGAAAAACAAAACAAGCATCTAAAAAAACAAAACACTAACAAAAATGAATATGCCTATAATGCAAGGGGATTGCAATGAGTCTTAGGCTACCCTAGTCAGCAGTGTGCTCTGCTTTAAAAAACCTAAGTAAAAAACAAAACATTCACAAAGAGGCTGGAGAATGGCTCAGCGTTTAAGAGTGCTTATTGCTCTTTCAGAGGACCTGAATTCAGTCACAGCACTCAGAGGGAAGCTCAGAGCCACCTTTAGCTGCAGTTCCAGGGGATTCAATGTCATCTTTAAGCCTTTGAAATTCACACAAGCACACACGCGCGCGCGCGCGTGCGCGCGCGCGCGCGCGCACACACACACACACACACACACACACACACACACACACACGATTTTAAAAATGTTAGTAAAAAAGCTTAAGAAGTACACAAAGCTAGATGCGGTCAGGCATACCCTTAATTCTAGCACTCAGGCATAGGCAGGTAGATTTTTGAGTTCAAGGCCAGCCTGGTCTACATATAAAATTATAGGCCAGCCAGGGCTACATAGTAGGATCTTGTCTCAAAAAAAAAAAAAAAAAAAAAAAAAACCCACCACAAAATCCAAAGAAGGGAAGTCAAGCCCTTAGCTACTTGGGAGACTGAAGTAGAATAACTTCAAATTCGAGGCCTGCCTGGGCTACAGAGTGAGTTCAAGGCCACTCTGGGCAACTTAATGAGAGTGCACCTTAAAAAGTACAAAGAGCCAGGCGGTGGTGGCGCACGCCTTTAATCTCAGCACTCCGGAGGCAGAGGCAGGCGGATCTCTGTGAGTTCCAGGCCAGCCTGGTCTACAGAGTGAGTTCCAGGAAAGGCGCAAAGCTATACACAGAGAAACCCTGTCTCGAAAAACAAACAAACAAACAAAAAGTACAAAGAAAGTAGGGCATTGGGTCCATTCTCAATGCCAAAGAAAAAAGAACAAAGAATGACTTCAGAAATTCAGTAGCCGGTGGCGGCGGCGGCGGCGGCGGCGGCGGCGGCGGCAGCGGCGGCGGCGGCGGCGGCGGCGGCGGCGCACGCCTTTAATCCGGGCACTTGGGAGGCAGAGCCAGCCTGGTCTACAGAGCGAGATCCAGGACAGGCACCAAAACAACACAGAGAAACCCTGTCTCAAAAAAACCAACCCCCTCCCCAAAAAGAAAAAAAAATTCAGTGGTAGAGTCCTTACCTACAAGAGCAAGACTCTGGGTTCCATTTCCAGAACAAAACAATAAAGATAAACCCAAAGAACTTATGCTTCAGTATTCACATATGTGACTAACATGTTACTACCTGTAAAACACCGAAGGAAATTTTTGTTTTGGATTAATCCCATTTCACCTGTATTTTGGAGCAGTGTTTCATCTTATCCTCCTGTGGTATGGTATTGGTGACTACTACTGCTTCAAAGCATGCATTGTTGATACGAGAAATGGCTGGGCCAGAAAAGATTCCATGAGTCAAGATAGCATAAACTCTGGTAGCTCCAGCTGAGAGAAGTCTAGAGGAAAAAGAGCTCATTAAACTGACATGCAACTACAGACTCTGAATTAGGAAGAAGGAAGAGTATTAGTCTGTCATTAATAGAATATCAGAAATTGGACAGCTTAAGCACAAACATGCTTCACAGTTCCGGAGTCTGTCATGGCCAAGATCAAGTATAGACAAGGTAGATTTCATTTTTAAACTTTTTTTTTGGTTTTGGTTTATAGTATCTACCATTTTGTGTGGTCACATGACCTTCTAGTATACATGTAAAGATAGTGTAGCAAGCATTTTCTTCTAATAAAGTCACTAATTCTTTTTTTTTTCCCCTGGAGCTGAAGACTGAATCCAGGGCCTTGCACTTGCTAGGCAAGCGCTCTACCACTGAGCTAAATCCCCAACCCCAACGTCACTAATTCTAACATGAGGGTTCTGTTCTCAAGATTTCATTATTTAAGCCTAAATGCCAAGGTTAATCTGCAAAACCATACCTGGGGGCTAGAAGTCAACACATTAATTTTAGGAGGACACAGTACTGACCACATCAAAGAGTATAATCTGCACTAAGCCTTATCTTGGTAGAACCTACAAAATGTCCAGGGGGAATCTCTGTGTTCTTTTTCCTTTCTGGCTGGTAAAAAGAAATGTCCTTGAATGTGATCTGGAAAACTACATGATAAAGATATGGTACCACAAGACTGAAAATCTATGACCCTGCAAATACACTTAACCAGGAATACTCACATTTGCCTGTGCTTACTTCCCAGCCTGCTGACCTGAATTTGATCCCTGAGACCCACAGGGTAGAAGGAGAGAATCATTCCTAAAGTTTGACTTCCACATGCTTGCCATGGCATGTGCACATTTGCAAAATGAACCAATATTTGTAAAGGACATCTATGGATTTCTAACTCATCAAAACAAAAAGTCAATTGTTTTGACTATGCTTGAACTTAATGATTTTTGGACTTTATAATGGCAAACATACCATATATTCAGTAGAAACTAGATGTAGAATTTGGACCTTTCTTTGATCTAGCAATGTGTGATCCAAATACTGTCTCACAGCAGCTCCCAATCAGCCATGTAATCACGAGGGGAAACAACCCAGTCTACAGTAGACTGTGTTACTAAGCAGGGACTTTGGAAGGTAAAAGTGTATGTGATCCACTTGACTTTTGATAGTTTCAACTTATTAAGGATATACTTAATATAAAAGCAGTGTCTCTTTATAAAAACTAAGAATCTGAAATGAGGAATACTTATTCATCTCTATGTATTAAAAGCTAGCATGATCAAAACATCCCAAAGCTACTTACTCTTTAGTTGTGTTTCACAAAGCAATCAGCAAAGCAGTAGTTAGCTTTTTACTTCTCCTAGCCCCAACACCCTGTACTCACTTGTCAGCAGCATGACAGATTGTACCACAAGTGTCAGCCATGTCATCCACAAGGATAGCCACCCGATCCTTCACATCTCCGACCAGCACCATGCGATCCACTTCATTGGCCTTCTTCCGTTCCTTGTGAATCAAGGCAAAATCCACATTCAATCGGTCTGCAATGGAAGTAACTCTGGAAAATAGGAGAGGTTCAAAGTTAAGTTAAAGACATGTATGTGAGCCGGGCGGTGGTGGCGCACGCCTTTAATCCCAGCACTCGGGAGGCAGAGGCAGGCGGATCTCTGTGAGTTCGAGGCCAGCCTGGTCTCCAAAGCGAGTCCCAGGAAAGGCACAAAGCTACACAGAGAAACCCTGTCTCGAAAAAACCAAAAAACCAAAAAAAAAAAAAAAAAAAAAAGACATGTATGTGGCTTCCAAGGCTGGGAGTGTAGTTCAGTGGTAGACAGCTTTGTCTAGCATGCATGAGGCCCTGGGTTCCATCTCTCTTACCCACTTATACAAAATAATGGATTTTCCTCCTGGGGAAGAATACCCCTTGAAACTAAAACAGATCTCACAGCTAGAAGAAAGCAACTATCATCAACATCTCAAAAACAAACATTATAAACTGGATTTTATAGATTAATGCCCTCTGTAATACCACTGGCAGTATGGGAATATATTACTCAAACTTATACCATTCATTCTGGGGATGGAGTAGACATACCCTTCACCAATCCTGGGAAACAGTATATGGCAAGGTACACTAGTTTAACAGATTGAAGGCAGAAGGAAAGAGAGATCTTATTAGCTAGTGTAGGGAGTACACAGATTGTCCCAATTTCCACCATGAAGGATTTGTGATTCTAGAAGCAGTGGCATGTGAATCTGAAGCTAGGAGGAGTGGAGCAGCGCCCACCCTTTCAATACATGTCCATACACTCATCTCTCCCACAATGGTGGTGAAACCACCACCAATGGGAAATATCAACTGTACCTGATCACCAAGCTTGGGATTCCTTCTACAAGTGCTAGAAAGAAAATTAAACCAATTAACCAGACAAACAGGGCATGTTACTACAGCCCAAATTATCATCAAAAGCAAAGAGAACTTTTTTTCCTCATTAAAGATAATACAAGCCACATTAAAAGGCAGGTTAGAAGTGACAATAGGCTACCCTACCCCTATGACATGTGTACCCACATACCACTGTGCAATGCAATCTTCGTCATGAAGAAAAGACTCATGCTTCAGGTTTAGTGTTTTTAAATGTAACATTGATTAAATTAAACTTTAGCATTATTTATCCTATTTCTCTTGTGACCAGAGTTTTTGCTGAACAGGTCAAGAATCTCTGACCATATACGGTTTGAACCACAACTCTAGGCAACATTTCTACCTGGATCTAAAGGAACCATAACCATACCTTGTGCTCTCCATTACTACTGCTTGGACACCTAACATCAGAGGTAACCAACTTACTTGGAATGATGACATCCAAGGCAAATGCATGATCAGTTACCAAGTGTTCCAAACTGTTCATGCTCACCAACACACTCAGTCCCCAACAAAGCAGAAAAGGGTTGGAAAAGTAACCCAAAATCCCTTGAGTGGAGAGCTACTGTGCAAATTACAATCACACTGGGATCCTTACCTACTCCCCAACCCTGCCAAGACAGAAGTGAGCAGTGGAAAATACTCCATCACTAATTAGAATGAAAAAGAATTACAAACATAAGTCATTTGCAGAAAGTAGTATTCTTTTTTTTTTTAATTTTTATTTTGCAATGCAATTAAGTTCTACATACAGGCACAGATTCCCTTGTTCTCCCCCCTCCTGCCCCCTCACCTTCCCCCCAGCCCGCCCCCCATTCCAATCTCCTCCAGGGCAAAGCCTTCCTCACAGACTGAGATCAACCTGGTGGACTCGGTCCAGGTAGGTCCAGTCCCCTCCTCCCAGGCCTAGCCAAGGGACCCTGCATAGGCCCCAGGTTTCAAACAGCCGACTCATGCAATGAGCACAGGACCCGGTGCCACTGCCTGGATGCCTCCCAAACAGATCAGGCCAATCAACTGTCTCACCCACTCAGAGGGCCTGATCCAGTTGGTGACCTCTCAGCCATTGGTTCATATTTCATGTGTTTCCGTTTGTTTGGCTATTTGTCTCTGTGCTTTATCCGACCTTGGTCTCAACAATTCTCTCTCATATAAACCCTCCTCATTCTTGCTAATTGGACTCCCAGAGATCCACCTGGGGCCTAGTCATGGATCTCTGCATCCAGATCCCTCAGTAGTTGGATGAGGTTTCTAGCACGACAATTAGGGTGTTTGGCCATCCCATCACCAGAGTAGGTCAATTCGGACTGTCTCTCGACCATTGCCAGCAGTCTGTTGTGGGGGTATCTTTGTGGATTTCTGTGGGCCTCTCTAGCACTTTGTTTCTTCCTATTCTCATGTGGTCTTCATTTACCATGGTCTCCTATTCCTTGTTCTCCCTCTCTGTTTTTGATCCAGCTGGGATCTCCCACTCACCCAAGCTCTCTTTCCCTCGACCCTCGCCCTTCACTACCCCCACTCATGTCCAGGCTGTTCATGTAGATCTCATTCCATTTCTCTGTCCTTAGAAAGTAGTATTCTTATACCAAACTTTTAAAAAACCTGCTTGTGACTATTGCAAATGAATTATTTTCTAAGTCCTTGAGAAAGATGTGAAGATACTGCTTAAGAAGTTAAGAGAAAGTGTGACAACTGCCTATATAGGGATGTTTTTATACTGCCACTAGATGTCACAGAGGACAACTAGCAATTAAATGGAATTCATCAAGCTATACATGTGGCTGAATAAACAATTCAAGTTCTCAGCTAATCAATTCCACGGAAGTTACTGAAATTAAAGAGATGGTTGAGAAAGATTTGAATTCTACATGATATGTATTACTTTTGGGAAGTTCTAAATTAGTTTTTCCTATTCATCTGACTGAGTCTTGTAACCCTTCATTCTATTTCCAGAACAAGAACACATGCCATATTTTTGTAAGCAAGCCACAAAAACAAAAACAAACAAACAAACAAACAAAAAAAACCCCACAAAGCTCTTGGTCTGCACAGTTTGTACTATAAATTAATGTAACTGCTAATCTCTGGCAATAAGTTTGATTAAAAAATTTAAGGTCCTGGCTTTAAATTAAAAACCACTTTTGCAGGGCAGTGGTGGCACACGCCTTTAATCCCAGCACTGGGAGGCAGAGGAAGGTGGATCTCTGAGTTCGAGGCCAGCCTGGTCTACAAAGGAAAGGCTCCAAAGCTACACAGAGAAACCCTGTCTCAAAACACCAAAATTAAAAAAAAAAGAATAAATTCATTGCAAATGAAATCTCCTACCCTTCCTGATAAAGTTACAGCAGTGTTGTTAACTCTGCAGTGCCTGCCGAGTCCCTAATGTAACAGTCAAGCCAATAATGTAACGACTACTTAGGGCCCTGTCTACCCTGCCTTCCAAATGACTCAAGCCAGTATAGAGCGAAAATGATATCCAACCTATATTCTAGCCACTGGCACATCCAATCTAAAGTTGTGAAAAGTGGCACTTGGACAGGAGAACATCACTTTGGGATATTACTCTATGAAAGACTTTAGCAATACATTATTTTTTAAGAACAATAGTAATTACAACCATACCTCTTGGCTCCACCAGCGTCAGGTGAGACAATAGTACAGTTTCTCCACTCAGATATATTCTCCTTTATCCACTTTAAGACAGCTGGCTCTGCATATAAATTATCCACTGGGATATCAAAAAAGCCCTGGAGAAAGAAGCTGGCTTAAGTTTGGTTTTATTTTTCTTCTCTTCATTTATGACATAAAGTAAGTGGATTCAGAGAGATGTCTCCTCTAAGATATTTGCTATCAAGTCTGATGACCTGAGGAGTTTGCTCCCTGGGACTCACATGGGAGAACTGACTCCTGAAAGCTGTTTTTAAGCTTAAGCATATGTATACCCAGTGAACAATCAGTCAGTCAATCAATGTAATAAAAAAAGGGCTGGTGAGATGGCTCAGGAGGTAAAGTAGCCCCCAAGTTTGATCTTGAGAATCTACTTGGTAAGAGAACTCCTGCAAGTTGTTCTCTTACCTCTACACGCAACACGGATGTATGTATTCATTTCCATATACATACATGCACACACAAATTTTAAAAGGAATAAGTTAATGGGAAGGTAAGCCCAAGGAGGTAATACGAGGCCTTAGCCAACTCACACCTGGCCATAGGAACAAAAACGAGCCTTTGTAAACAGCCAAGTTCAGCCAAGAACTATGAAGAGCCAAGCCAACATGTTCAGACTCAATTTATACACACCATTTTAGACCACTTGGCATTTGTGCTGGCCAAATGGTGAAGCAGCTAGAGTGTTATTTTTTATTTTTTATGTGCATTGGTATGAGAGTGTCAGAACCCCTGGAACTAGAGTTAACAGTTGGGAGCTGCCATGTAGGCACTGGGAACCAAACCCGGGTCCTCTGGAAGAGCAGCCAGTGCTCTTAACTGCTGGGCCATCTCTCCAGCCCAAGATATGTGTTTTAATTCTAGTTTATACAAACTAGTTGTACTTCTCAATTGTTTCTTTTTGATAAGATGAGTACACTCCTCTGTCCTATGCACCTCTTTTGCCAGAAGATGCAAATGGTAATAGCTGGGAGTTTAACTTTTTAAAACAGGGTTTACTCTATAGCACAGACTAGCTTGGAATTCAATCTCCTTGCCTGGGCCTTCCAAGTACTAAGATTATAGGTATGCACCACCATTCATAGCTGGAAGCTTTAGATAGTATAAAATAAATGTGGCGATTGATTTCTCTTGTTCTGGGTTTCTATGAAAAATCTTTAATGTCTGTAGCTCTAAAATTAAGACTGATTATTAGGTTCTAATCCTAAAGCCTATGTCCTTCCCATAATAACAAACTGTCTTGCTAACTTCTCACTTCAGCTGTCAGCCTCTAGAATGCAGATGTGCACCACCATGCCTGGCTCTCTGCCCACCTTTCTCTCAATACTTAGCTTCCTTCCACTGGTACCTGAATTTGAGATGCATGTAGATCCATGGTGATAATATGATCTGCTCCTGCTACAGATAGCATATTTGCAACAAGCTTAGCTGAGATGGGAGCCCGGCTCTGAATAGAAGGGAGGAAAGAAAAAAAGAAAAAAAAGTCAAGATGAAAGCAATTCATTTACCAAGTACCTATAATTTTAAGACATTATCACCAAGAAATTCATGACATGTGGCACTGATCTTTGAGTGACTGTAATCTAATATAAACAGTAAGCAGTACAATATTGTTTCAAATGAAGATACAAATTTTAGTAAAGAAGACTATATTTCTAACTTCTGTTTTCTTAAATTATTTTTGACGATTTTGCTTTGTAGTTTAGACTGGCTTAAAAGTCTTGACCCTGCTGCTTCAGTCTTTTGAGTGCTGGTATTACAGGCATACACCATTTCTGGATGTTTTCTTCTCTCTCTCTCTCTCTCTCTCTCTCTCTCTCTCTCTCTCTCTCTCTCTCTCTCTCTCTCTCTCTCCCTCCCTCCTCTCCCCCCCTCTCCCTCTCCCCCTCCCCCTCCCCCTCTCTTGATTTTTCCAGACAGGGTTTCTCTGTGTAGCTCTGGCTGTTCTGGAACTCGCTCTGTAGATCAAGCTAGCCTCAAACTCAGAGATCCATCTACTTTTGCCTCACTAGGGCTGGGATTAAAGGCACACGTTACCAGGGTTTCTTTATGTAGCTCTGGCTGTCCTTGAACTCTCTAGGCAGACCAAGCTGGCCTCACAGAGATGTGCCTGACTCTCCCTCCTGGGATCGAAGGCATGCACCACCACACTGGGCTCTGTATTCAAGTATTTACTATGGTCAGTCAAATTAATCTCAGTCCTCACACTATGTTTAAAATTATTTTGATTGAAATATTTTAATGCATACACACTCATAATACCACCTAGTGTGTCAAAGTTTAAAGATCCATATCACAATGAAAATTGTTTAATCAGAGTCATCTGGAGGTCAACTTTATAGCAACCTCAACATACTTGTGACTACTTCTACAAAGTCTATGCTTTTACTCTATACTTGGTCACAATAAAAAAGTATCTAGAATTCCTCTTAGGTATCATTTGTAAAAACTGGGGTTAATTACAAAATACTTAAAAAGCTTTATGTATATACTTCACCTTCTAATAAATTAGATACATAAAATACAGGAAAGCAAGTATTCACATAGTCAACTTCAAGTTTACGAAGGGGTCACAACTGGGATCAAGATCTTGTGATACTATGAGGGGCTCTACCAGAATTTGCTAATGTTTTCTGAGGTGGGGATATTCCTGCTATGTTGCTCAGACTGGCCTCAAAATCCTGAGCTCAAATGGTTTTCTAGCCTCAGTCTCCTGAAGATCTGCGAGCAACTACAGGCAGGTACCACATGACCTGGCTAGATAATAAATACTTTAAAAAGTATTCTTCTAGACCTAATGGCATGAGCTTGGATTTCCAGTTACTCTGAAAGCTAAGGCAGGAGGATTACAAGAAAGATCTGCCTGAGCAGCACAATGAGTTCAAGGCCAGTCTAGGAAAGTTAGTGAGATTCTGTCTAAAAATAAAAGGCAAAAAATGGGCTGGTATATAGTTTAGTAACAGAGCACTTATTTAGCATGTGTGATGCCCCAGGTTTGATACCCAATAAAACACACACACACACACACACACACACACACACACACACACACACACACACTGCTACAAAGGATTGATGATTAGTCTTTTTTGGGGGGTGGGGAGGGGTTTCTCTGTGCATCTCTGGCTGTCCTGGAACTTACTCTGTAGGTTGAGTTCCTAGGTTGGCCTTGAACTCAGAGATCTGTCTGCACCTGCCTCTACCGAGTGCTGGGATTAAAGGTGTGCGTCACCATGCCTGGCCCTGTTGATTAGTCTTAACATAGTTAAAAATATGCATTATAAATTATATGCCTGTTGATTTAAAGATAGGGCAATACTTAAGGAAATATCATTTTTTGGAAGGCAGCTCACCACTATACCACCAACCCCGAATCTAAGAAATATTTTTAAATGCTCTGATATAATTGATAGTTAAGGACTGTGACTTTGGGCAATGTTCTTCTTTCCCCTACATTAAAAAGATTCTGAGCTGAAGATATAACTCCGGGGTAGCTGAGCACTAGCTGAGAATTAAGCTCTAGTTCCACTCACCAACACTATTAAAAAAATCCATTCCTACCTTATCCTTCTTATCCTGGCGGGCATAAGGGAAACATGGGATGACTGCAGTCACCCGGCTGGCTGAAGCAATCTTGCAAGCATTAATCATGATCAAAAGCTCCATTAGATTGTCATTTATCTCACCACACCCACTCTGAACAATGTAGACATCTTCTCCACGTACACTTTCTCCAATTTCCACACTAAAATAGAAAAAGAGAATGAACATAAACAATAGATTCTCCTAAGTACCACACTGTAATTCTCCAGACAGTCGCAGCATCAGTACTCATATATGTTATGCATGGGTTATAGCTCCATGTGGATATTGATCACTTCAGACTTTGGAGAGAACACCTAAAGAAACGGGCGGGTATACCAGAAGCAGCTTATTACCCAGTTCATTCTAGTTCACTATACAAAAATATTCTAAGATTATAAATGAGACACAACATGAAAAAGATTGGTTGACTTTAAAGTACTTATAGAGAAGCAATTGCACTGTAATTTCATATGGTGGCCATCAGACATAGTATCAAATCTGTTATCAATGGTGACTATTGTAGTCACATATAAGGAAAAGTAGGAATCACCTCTGTTCTGCACCAATGCTGTATAGAGAAGACAATACCTTCCCTACTATAATGATAGTCCACTCAAATAGGAATATGTAATGGTGAATGAAACAAATGTAGGCTTTGACGTCATTCTGTGCGAACTACTCTGACCTAAGTAGAGAGTCTTGTTTAATTCAGAGGGTTCACAACCACCTGTAACTCCAACTCTGGGGGATCTGACACCTTTGACCTCTGTGGATGGGCACCTGCACTAATATGTACGTATTTCCACACAAACGCACAATTATACAAAATAAAAAAGTAAATAAAAAAGGCTGAAGAGATGGTTCAGTGGGTAAGTGTGGTATTGTATTCCCCCAAATATTGTGCATGCTAATAAACTTATCTGGGGTCAGAGACAGAGCAGCCACAATATTATACATAAAGGATAGGCAGTGGTAGCACACGCCTTTAATCCTAGCATTCCAGAGGCAGAAATCCATGTGTTCAAGGATACAGACAGGCATGGTGACTCATCATGCCTTTAATCCCAGAAAGCAAGCCTTTAATCCCAGGGAGTGTTGGTAGAAAGCAGAAAGGTATATAAGGCGTGAGGACCAGAAACTAGAAGCATTTGGCTGGTTAAGCATTTGGCTGGTTAAGCTTCAGGCTTTCAAGCAGCAGTTCAGCTGAGAGCCATTGAGATGAGGACACAGAAGCTTCCATTCTGAGGAAACAAGACCAGCTGAGAAGTTAGCCAGGTGAGGTTAGCTGTGGCCTGTTTTGTCTCTCTGATCTTCCAGTGTTCACCCCAATAACTGGCTTAGGTTTATTAATAAAAAGAACTTTTAAGATTCCTGCTACAGGTAAGAACACTTGTCACTTTTGTAGAGGACCCGAGTTCAGTTCCTAGCACCCATGCCAGGTGGCTTGCAACCAGCTGTTGCTCCAGCTCCAGTAGGGGATTTGACTTCCTCTGGCCTCTGTAGGAACTATATGCATGTGGTATGCATATATACATATATGTACATGCACACACACACAGGCAAACATTCAAATACACGCAAAATATAAACCTTTGTAAAGATAAAATTTATTTTTATTTTTTGGTTTTTCGAGACAGGGTTTCTCTGTGTAGCTTTCCAGCCTGTCCTGGAACTCACTTGGTAGCCCAGGCTGGCCTCAAACTCACAGAGATCTGCCTGGCTCTGCCTCCCGAGTGCTGGGATTAAAGGTATGCACTACCACTGCCCGGCTAAGATAAAAATATTTTTAAAAAATCCAAAAGTATTTAACCCCAGCACTCAGGAGGCAGAGCCAGGCGGATCTCTGTGAGTTCGAGGCCAGCCTGGTCTACAGAGCGAGATCCAGGACAGGAACCAAAACTACACAGAGAAACCCTGTCTCGAAAAACCGAAAGAAAAAAAAAATCCAAAAGTAGATTACTCTATTAAGCAAGAGCTCTATTTTTGCTGTGGGCCGCAGGAATATATTATAAGAACTCAGCTGGTTATGGCAAAGTCACTACCTGGAGGGATCAAGGAATTCCTCCAGAGGAAGCCAAATCCCAAGGAGTTTTTGGTGTTACTTGGCTTGTTATATATCAGCTGTATTGTTAAAGTCATGTGTGCCTTCATAGTTTTCCCAATTGACTTTTCCCCAAGGGCTAACAGTGTGGACTGATAACTCTCTAGACATACACATTCCAGGCATTTGGAGAACAGCCTCAGGAAAGGCTTTCTCTGGAATCAGATATCTCCCTTGGCCACTTTCAAGGACTAGCAGTAATAACAGTCCACATGCAAGTCTCCTGATTTAAGGTAAATTCCACAAGGAGACACCACCTAGGTCAGGTGGATGTTAAGTAATAGCTTTACACAATTCAGCTCGGACCCTCCTTTCTTACAGCCTTACTAACTTTATAGACTGCTAACTCCTTACCTAACCACTTCTAGGAATCTTTAGATAACCTTCTGCGCCTACAGCTATGCTCAGCCACCCCAGTTCAAGCCTCCCTGTAATTATCATCATTGGAAGCATCCGGCCAGGTCCATCCCCAGAGGGAAGAAAGTACCTTATCAGAGATACCTCCGTACTTTCTAAGAACAGACTTAAGCATCCAGGCTACCCATTTGAGATGGCCTGGCAGATATGCCAATTAAGCTTTACTTCCTCCTTTCCCAAACCTTACCTCTGGTTCCAGATCTCCCTTTAACTATCACCAGAGGCATCTAGCGGAACACAGGTTGCCTAGTGACTGAGCACACTTTCCCCCACCCTGCAGAAAAACAGCAGATAGCTTGGACAGATAGGAGCCACAAGAAAAAAGCAGACAGTTTTATTTTCTCCCATTGACCTAGCAACTTATAGATTCTTCTTTTTTTTTTTTTTTTTTTTTTTTTTGTTTTTTTTTGTTTTTCGAGACAGGGTTTCTCTGTGTAGCTTTGCGCCTTTCCTGGAACTCACTTGGTAGCCCAGGCTGGCCTGGAACTCACAGAGATCCGCCTGGCTCTGCCTCCCGAGTGCTGGGATTAAAGGCGTGCGCCACCACCCCCCGGCAACTTATAGATTAACATTTTCTACTAATCATGTTTAAGACTATAGTTGAGTATGTAAGATTCCCTCTTCTTAGATATTACCCAAATTTAGCCTTTAGTTAATTCATTTCCCCATTGGTCACTTCCCTTTGGGGTTGCAAATGATAATTAACGGTTATTGGCTCCCTGTGTGATTCTTATCACCCCTCCGTTTGACTCTGGAAGCCTGGCTTTATATACCAGGACTTCCAGGGCACGGAGAGACGGAGAAGAGAAAAGAGAATGGAAGAATTAGATGGGTAAGAACTTGAGAGGAACAAACTGAGATGGGGAAGAATTAGATTGAAGGGCTAGAGGAGAGTACCAGAGGAATGAGATGGAAGATGAGGAAAAGTCAAATGGGGAAGTACTAGCTGGGTAAGAACAAGATGAAAAAGACCTAGATGAGGCAGAGTTAAGACAAGAGAATTAAGATAGAACTTAGAGGAAGCAGTAGATAAATATAGAGAGAAATCAACCAAGAAAGGAGCTAGACATGAGAACAGAACTGAAGCTGTGTATAAAGGATGTTATGCCAGAGGAATTAAAGCAAGTGGACTATAGAGCTCGGTGTGCTGAGATTCTACTTCCTGAAAATAGTCCTCACTGTTAGTAGTTCTCTCTCCTGAGTCCCTGGGATGTATAATATTAAGGCTGGTCCCGCTAATATTATATAAGATATTTTACTAAATAATGAAACAATTATGCTGACCCTGGTTTTCTACCAATAAAACGATAATGTAAAAATCAAAAGGGAGGAGGGTAGCTCAGTCGGTGAAGCACTTGTGTGGGACTCTCCTGACCCAGGTTCAATCCCTGGAGGCCATGTAAAAGCTGAGTAAGCGGCACCAACTTCACAAAGTTCTCCTCTAACCTTCACACATGTGTATGTGAGGACACACAAATAACGAAGAAAACAGTTTTACTTCAAAATTACAGAACTGAGCTAGCGCTGGTGGCATACATCTGTAAGTCCAGGGCTAAGGAAACTGAGGAAGGGTGATGGTGATCTTAAAGACAGGGTAATTACATAAAAAGAAAGGGACTCTGTCTGAAATTAATACAAAGTTTAAAGACTTAGGAAAAACCCACAAAACAAAAGCTAGTTTATATGAGAGAAAAATTAGTACCACTGATAAACCTCTAAGACACCAACAAAAAACAGCTTTGTAGGTAGGGAGGTAGGGACAATCTAAGAGGACTTGGGTGACGGGGGGAAACTATGATAAAAATTCAGTAACAAACTAACACCCAGCTTAATCTGAGAATTCTATCAGTATTTTTAAAGAGAATTAATGCTAATTTTATAGTCTTTTCCAGAAACGGATAAGGAAACAGGTTCCAATTCAACTTTATCGAAGCCAGTATTATTACTCAGATACTAAAATCAGATGAAGGCAATATGAAAAGAAAACCACTGAAAGACAGGAGGAGAAAACAACTATGGATGTAGTCGTCACAGAGCAAAGAGCAAACACCCTTTTGGTAATTAATAGGGGTGTTTTGTGTATCTTGATGTTTATCTGTGTCAATATGCTGATTGGTACGTTATACAAGAAATATGCTGATTGTTTCTTTACAAGAAACTACAGTTTGCATAAAGAAAAAACTATAGTCAGAAAATTATAAAACACTGAGTAAAAAATACATTGCAGCCGGGCGGTGGTGGCGCATGCCTTTAAACGCAGCACTCGGGAGGCAGAGCCAGGTATATTTCTGTGAGTTCGAGGGCAGCCTGGGCTACAGAGCGAGATCCAGGACAGGCACCAAAACTACACAGAGAAACCCTGTCTCGAAAAAACAAGCAAACAAACAAAAAAATTGCATATTTTTCTCATTTTTTACAACTGCCCGTAAGTCTACAATTAATTCAAAATTCATTTTTGTGACACTGGGAATAACACTCATTTTGTACATGCTAGGCAAGTGATCTACCACTGAACTAGAACTATATTCTCTGCTCTCAAAATTCAAATTTATTTTAATTTTTTTGAGACAAGGAAGGTCTCATGTAATTCAGAGCTGAGAATGATCTCAAACTTCTGATTCTCCTGCCACCACCTCCAAAGGCACCACCATGCCTGGTTCAAATTCACTTTTGATGGCACGCACCTAAAACCAAGATACAGTATACTGAGAGCAGCTTAGGATAGACAGTGAGCTCCAGGCTAGTGATTCTGTCTCCAAACGACTAACTAAACAAATAAATAGTAAAGCAAAGAATTGTGCACCATTATACCTGTGTGTAGTCACTAAACCATTACTGCTTCTCTCAATTAAAGCTGAGGTAACAGAATAAAAAAATGACTGTGGTCAGTCAGAAGAACCTACTTTAATTGTCTGTTTTCTGAGAAACTACGTAATGCTGTGAAGGAACTTGGGAGTTCCAATTTCTGTAGTTAGCCTGAAAACTGCCCACCTTTGAGCCAGGCTTGATGGTATACACTTACACATCCCTTAGGAAGTTAATGGAAAGTAATGAAAGCCAAGGCTACATACGTTGTCTCAAAATAAGAAGAGTTCACCTCAAAATATTTCCTCCTAGCCTGTCATCTACCAGTCTTTATTTATATATATATATATATATATATAAATATATATATATATATATATATATATATATATATATATATATCCCTTAGATATATCCTTTTCTACTTCCTAGCCTCTATACTTCTTCCCAGTATCTGGATTGTTCTTCGTATAAATACATTACCCACCAGGCAGTGGTGGAACATGCCTTTAATCCAGTACTGCAGAGGGAGAGGCAGAGGGCCAGAGGGCCAGAGGACCAGAGGGCCAGAGGGCCAGAGGGCCAGAGGACCAGAGGACCAGAGGCAGAGGCAGAGGCAGAGGCAGGTGGATCTCTTTCCCCAGTATTCAGAAGTCTTTTGTTAGATCCCATCTAGGTGAGGGTGCAGCCTTTAGTTCCAGGTTGAGACAGGAACATCAGGTTATATAAGGAATTTGAAGATAGCCTAAACTTCTGTCTCCAAAACAAAACAAAGCAACCCAGAATTTGTGTATCTCAGTGGTTAAGAGCACTTGTTGCTCTTCTAGAGGACCCAGGTTCCCCATTCCCAGCTCCCACATGGTGGCTCACAACCACTCCTAACTCCAGTTCTAGGGATTCAATGCCCTCTTCTGGCCTCTGTAGGCACCGCTGGGCATAGCATGTGGTGCACAGGCAGGCATATATATGCAAACAGAGCACTCATATGTGGAAAATAAAATTTACCAGAAAAAAGGCAACATAAAACTATCAATTACTCAACCTCAATGGATCTTATTTGCATTCTAGATCAAACATACTTAGAAATATACATTTAGCTGGGTAGGACGATACATATTAGTAAACCAAAAATTCTGGAAGCGTCAACAGGAGTTAGAGACCAGCCTAGGCTAAAGACCCTGTTTCAAATAGAAAGCAACAACAAAAAGCCCAACAAAACCATGGGCCAGTGAGATGACTCAGCAGGTGGGGATATCTGCCACAGAGTCTGACAACCTGAGTTCAACCCCCAGAACCAGACTGTACAAGGAAAGAACCGACTCCATTGTGCCCCTTCAAGAATAAAATGTAATAAAGAATTGTTAGGTGCCAGCAAGGCAGTCCAGCTGATAAAAGTGCTTGCCCCAAGCCTGACCACTTGAGTTCCATTTCTGGAACCCATGTGGTGAAGAGAAAATCAACTTCCAAAAGTTGTCTTCTGATCCCCACACTTGCAAACAATAAATATGTAATTTTTTATTTTTAAAAACCACACATTTATGACAGAGAGAACTGAACACTGACTAGTTCTTCAATATTTAGGAATTAGTATTTTTTTTATGTGGGTATATAGGATGTATGTGTGTGAGTACATGTGTTTAGTTAGGTCAGAGGACAACCTTCCACCTTGAGACAACTGCCCTGTATATGAGGCTAGCCTGCAAGCTTCCAGGGTTTCTACTGTCTCTACCTCCCGTCTTCCCAGAGGGGTACTTGTGGGTGCACACAGCTTTAAGTGGCCTCTGGGGACTCCACTCAAGCCATGTGTTTATTTGGAGGGTTCTACCACAAAAAAAGTTAAATAGGGGCTGGAGAGACGGCCCAGTGGTTCTTAACAAGAACCTGAATTGGTTCCTAACATTCAGTCACGTGGAAATCAGACACTTCTAGTCTCTAGGGACACCCCCCACACACAAGCGGCATACATCCACAGACAGACACACACACACACACACACACACACACACACACACAAGTTCACACATAGGTCAGAGAGGTCCAAGGAGGCCTTTCTACATGAACAACTTGCATGTTTTCCAAATAAGGCTTAGAAAGGCATGGCATAATACAGGAATCACTGGCCTCAAGTTTATGGTTATTAAGTGCTTCAAATGTGGGTAATACAGCATTTAAGGGGCTGAGGCAAGAGGAGCCATTAAAGGTCATCCTGGGCTACATAGCAAGCCTGAGGCCAGTTTAGATTACACAGACTTAGTCTGAAAACAAAACAAAGCAACCAGGTTGACCTTGAACCCTAAGATCAACCTGCGTTAGCTTCTGGAGTACTGGGATTAAAGGTGTGGTCTTTACTCTCACTTTCCTTGAGAGATTAGATTCCCTGATAAAGTGCTTCTGTTCGGTGGCTCATGCATTCTAGACCAAGTATTTCCAATTATTGAGCAACTTCAAAAACAGCTAAACCTGTCTGCACTCCTCTGGCACATCTCACCTCTTTGACCCAGATCTCCATTCTCCTGGGGGAGAGAAGAGGCTGGGTGCACTGATTTCCAATAAGGTCAGCTTTGCGCTCTACATGTGGTATCAGAGGTCAACCTATGGCTGTAGTTTCAGTAAAGTACACAGATTGCCATGTGCTCCACACATTCACTTACTATTGTCAGACTGTTTGATCAGGACTTAGAGAACAAACAATTTCACAACTGACCCTAAGACAGTCTGATTAGGCTTAAAGGATTCTTCAAAGCATTTAGACCAGGGTGGCTTCTTAGCACCTTATACAAGGCTTTAAACGTGAGCCAATACAAAAAATACCCACAAATTATTACATTTTACATGATATTCTTTATAAAACCTTCGGGAGTTTGTATCTGGAAGTCTCTAGAGAGCTGTATAAAAATAAAAACATTATGTTACTTATGCCTCTATCCCTTCAGCTGCCAGAAGCCAAGGGATACAGATAAAATCTAAACTTTACCAATTATTTTTTGCCAAGTTCTTGGAAAAATTATTATAGTCCTTTGTTCTATAAGACTTATTATTATCTATTTTTACAAACTCCTTGCTTTTGTAACTACAAAATATACTTGGAATCCTTTATCAGGTGTGTGTGTGTGGGGGTGGAGCTGAGAAGGAACAGGGCTTTCACTATGTACCCCAGGCTGGCCTGGAACTACCTCTGCAGATTAGACTGGCTTCTGCCTCAGAAAGCTGCCTGCCTCTGCCTCTGGGGTGCTAAAAAGGGCTGTGTCACTATTGCCTGGCTTCAAATCCTTTCTTTAAAGCAGGTGACTTATTAATTATGGAACCTCATTACCTAGACTTTTTCCAGGAGAGAAAATATTTTCTTTGCCAAAAAAATCAAAGTCCTTGGGGTTGGGGATTTAGCACAGTGGCAGAGTGTTTGCCTAGCAAGTGCAAGGCCCTGGGTTCGATCCTCAGCTCTGAGAAAAAGCAAAAAACAACAACAACAACAACAACAAAAGAAAAAAAAAACAAAAAACCCCCCCAAAAACCAAGTCCATCATTTTGTATAATACATGCCAACAAAAAGGAAAGAGGCAAAAATTTACAAACAAGAATAATTATTGCCAGCTTAAACATTTAAAAGAATATGAAAAATATAGCATCATTAGAGGTTAGTATTTAAAATTTATGTGTTCCAAGGACAGGGATGGCTCAAAGTTCAGAGTCCTTAACTGAGTATAGTGGCACATACCTTTAATCTCAGCACAGGTAGATGCAGGAGATCTGAGTTGGGAGGTCAGCCTGGTCTACATAGTTTCAGGACAGTCAGAGCCACAAAGTGAGACCCTGTCTCAAAAAAAGAAAAAGAAAAAGAAAGAAAAAAAAAAGTTAAGAGTCCCTGCTGTTCTTCTAGAAGACCCAGTGCCCAGGTCAGGTGGTAACTACTCATAATAACTCCAGTTCCAGGGGATCTGGTGCCCACTTCTGGAATCTGCAAGTAATCAAATATATGTGATATATGCCCCCTCGGCCCCATACATACAAACTTACACACAAATAAAAAATAAAATCTTAAAAAAATACATTCTAGCCTGGTATGGTGTTGAACACCTTTAATCCCAGCACTCAGGAGGCAGAGACAGGAACGTCTCTGAGTTTGAGACCAGCCTGGTCTACAAAGTGAGTTCCAGGACAGCCAGGGCTACAGAGAAACCTTGTCTTGAAGAAAAACAAAAACGTTCTGAGGTCAGGCATGGTGGCACAGGCTTGCTAATTGGACCGAGGAAGCAGAGTCTCTGAGTTCCAAGGCCAGCATGGTCTACATAGCAAGTTCTAAGCCAAGTGTGCTCCATGCCCCCCACCCCCACAAATAAAACACTTAGCAACTCATCACTCAACTGCCACTACCATTTTTAAAAACAATTCTGCTTAATAACCAACATTTCAGCCATTTTTCAAAGCCAAACTTAAAGCTAAACCTTTTATAGTTAGGTCTGGAGAGTCAGCTCAGCGCTTAAGAGCACAGGCTGCTCTAGCAGAGGATTCCCAGATCCCACATGGTGGCTCACAACCATCTGTGATCCAGTCCCAGGGGATCTAAACACCACTATCTTCTGACTTCAGCAGGCACCAGGCATGCGTGCCAGCACATATATGCAGGCAAAACACCCATACACATAAAATAAATAAAAGCCTAAAAAGTCTTATTATCCAAGTTGGGCTTAATTAAAATCTGTCAGTATTAGACTATGTTGTTCTCTTCAACCACGACCACCACCCCAAACATAACCTCAAATTCTGCTGTGTTGCATTATGCAGAGGGCAGAGGATTAATACAAGGACAAAACAGTCTTTCTATTTTTTTTTTCCCTGAAAACAGGGGAAAGACTCAATAACCAAATGGGTCAAAGAAAACCTCTAAATGAAAAACATTTTTATCCCCTAGCCAAACTATCGTTCTAAGTCTGGGGCTGTTTTCTTTTCTTTTCTTTTTTCTTTTTTTTTTTTTTTTTTTACTGAGACCCAGGAGCAAAAATGGTCGGAGGTAACAAGCGGCTTGCACTCCTCTTCTAAGGTATTGCCTGGCTACAGATGCTATGTGTTTGCACTATCATTTGCATCACAATTAACAGCATACTAATCCAGGAAGAAGCCATCCATTACAGATGAACTTTAGCTAGGTCTAAAAAAAAAGTTATATTTGGAAATCACTTTAAAGAAAAAATATAAAACATTTAGAAAAAAGTCAGAAAAAATAAATCTTATGTAATTTAATAACTGATCATTAGTTTAGAAATGCCCCCTAACAGATGACTGTAAGAGTGTAGGCTGTGGAGGTAGTGATGGGTCCTGTCTGTAATCCCAGTACTAAACAGGCAAAGAGAGGCAAGAGGACGACTACATGTTAGAGACCTGTAGGTGATTCTCCCTCAAAAAGCACCCTAAAAACAAAATAAGCCAATGAAAAAAGGATTATGGCCTGTGCTCTATCAACTATGGGAAAACAAAATACAATGCATGAGATCTAGAAGACTCCATATACGGCTGGAAGGGGCACTGAAAGAAGTAGGTAAGCAACCTTTCACATGGTCCAATAGTGCACGCGGACGGCAACCTTTCACATGGTCCAATAGTGCACGCGGACGACGAAATTGGGGCTAGAGAGCGAGTTTTGTTACCAATTAATATTTGAGAGAGGGCCTCACTGTGTGGTCCAGACTAGTCCAGAATTAGCTATGCAGACCAGGCTTGCCTCAAGCTTGTGGCTGGCTATCCTGCTTCTGCCTAGAGGTGTAATTAAAGGGGCGTGACATCACACCAGTGCTGGAGGAGTTTTAAGATAAAGCATCAAAAAAAATCAAATTTCGATTGATTGGATAACAATCAATTGGGGAAGCTAGCTCTTCCCTTGTGTTATTTTGTCCTCAATTATTAATATTCACGTGTAAGTCGTTCCCTAAATCCCCACGCACGTAACACTGAAAAGAGGCTGCTATTTGAGGGAGGGGGTGTTAAGGTAAAAAATTCCAATTCCACAACTTAGCTTTCCCTAAGACTTTCGGGATGACTGAAGCTGAGATGCTGAAGATCAATGATGCTGAGCTAAAGCACCACTTTATCTCATCACCTCGATTTAACTTAAGGGTGGTTCCGATTCCTCGACAGACAGATTGCAAAGATAGGAAAAGCCGACGCTTGCTAATCTAAGGGAAGTGGTAACATTTTCGCGCACTCAGAACATGCTTCCTTTAAGACCATTTCGAATCAAAAAGCTTTTCGACTCTAGGAGAAAGACCACGAGGGCTCGGAACGCGCTAGGTTCTCTGATGTACACCAGTCAATGCGCTGAAAGCGAACCGAATCCAACCTAGCGGCTCCACACTGAAGCGACAAGCCACGTGTCCCCATAGCCGAAGCTAAGCGTCGGTACCCCCTCTAGACGCTCCGGGGAGGCCATTACCCCACTACATTAGGTCCTCCATCCCCAACCTTCAAACGTACCATCTCCGCCTGCCCCCTCCATCTTGGCTCCACCCGCGCGCGCGGCGAGGGTAAACGCGACCCTCAAGCGAGATAAAATAACGGAACAGCCTATGGGACAAGCTAACCTCAGTTGCCCCGTCCTGCTCTCCCTCAGCACCCGGGAATTCCCGCGGCCGCTCAATCCCCCAAGATGCTGCCGACCCGGCAGGTGCGGTGCACTCGAGATGCCAATTTCGTCCTTACCAGGTCTCCTGGTTGCTGAATTTCTTAGTCACCACCTTGCCCAGCTCCAGGCCCAGGCGGTCAGCAATTTTCTGGGATAAGTCCTGGTGGGAGCTCCCGCTAAAGATTTTGATATTCGGCATCTTGGGCAACCACACAAACGCACTCTTTTCTCAGTGGTCACCGCAGCTGCGGAGACTGGACTCGAAGTCAGCCGGCTGCCTTAACACCAACAGCGCCGCGTTGCTACTCCGCCATCTTACATTCCCGCCCAGCGTGAGGCTCTAAATTACCAAGCACCGAGGGGGCGGGATCACAAAGGAAGTTCCCCACCCAGCCTTTCTGGATTGGCTGAGTAGAAAAAGGGGAGGAGTCTTCCGGTAACGTTGCCGCCCAACTACTCTCTCTCTGGCAATTGGCTAAAAGGCACGAAGGGAGCGAGGCTAAGAAGTAGCCCCGCCTCCTGGTAGCACTGTCATGGGAACGCTGGCTGGAAAGCGTGGAGGTTTTCTGGGTGTGAAAAGATGTGAGTGGAGGGATTCTACAGACGCATAGGGCTAGCTCTTCCCCCCCAAAAGGGGAATCATCCTTGTTGTTTCTTTTGTTTCAGTTCATGAAACCAAATCCACCCCTGGTATGCATTTTCCTTTAAGTATATTGTCTTAACAGGATGGTAGTCACGTGAGTGTGCAGCTTTCTGATCCGGATTTTTATCTCGCTGTCAGTAAGGGGTTAAATTAAAGCACTTTTACATCACAAAGACAGCCTTAACGCAGGCGCATACCATCCAAAGGGCTTGTTTACTGGCTCTAATTACCAAGTGTAGTTTTTACCTGAAAGGCAAGTCCCAGGGGAAAATGACTGAAGGTGTGTCATCCTGGAACAATGCAGGATAAAGTTGCATTTTGTTTCTAACACTGGGATCTAGTATGTTCAGTCAGGGAAGGAGTGTGGCTTTTCCCAAATATGTAGGTGGTAAAATTCTGATTACCTAATGCTTGGAAGAAGAAAAATTAAAATATTATCCATGAAGAGCCCTGAAGGAATCAGCAAAACTTTTAGGTCTGTTTGCCACAATGACTAGGTAGTGTTGCTAATGTGGCCTTTTACATTCTTTTATTACTTTTATGATGATAACATGCTAACTGGACCAATGCAAACCTTTATTTTTTAAATTCCATTTTCATTAACAATATTCCAGTCATAAATTAGATGTAAGAGAAAAGTCACACAATTTTACTATCAGAAATGTCAGCACCGCTGGGAGGTGGTGGAGCACGCCTTTAATCCCAGCACTCGGGAGGCAGAGGCAGGTGGAGCTCTGTGAGTTCAAGACCAGCTTGGTCTACAGAGTGAGTTCCAGGATAGGCTCCAAAGCTACACAGAGAAACCATGTCTCGAACCCCCCCCCCCAAAAAAAAGTCAGCACTAAGCTGGTGGTGGTGGCACACACCTTTAATCCTAGCACTGTGGAGGTAGAAGCAGTTCTAAGCCGGTCTGATCTACAAAGTGAGTTCAGGGCAACCAGAGATATATAGTGAGACACTGTCTCAAAACAACAATAATCAAATAATGTCTATCAGGTATGGTGATACATGCTTATAATCTTAACACTGAGGAGACTGGGGCCTGAGGATCATGAGTCCCAAGCCAGCCTGGTACACACAATGAGACTCTGACCTGCGCAGTGGTGTTGTACACCTTTAATCCCAGCACTCTGGAGGCAGAGGCAAGAGGATCTCAGAGTTTGAGGCCAGCCTGGTCTACAGAGTGAGTTCCAGGACAGCCAGGACTACATAGAGAAACCCTGTCTCAAAAATAAATAAATAAATAAACAAAAAAATAATTTAGGTAAAATATGCTCTTAGACCTTTAGAGATGGATAGATATGGACAGATAGTCCATCAGAATATGGACAATGTATGTGAATGGGCAGACAGAGGATGATGAGTGAAGCATGGATGTGTGTTGGGTTTTTTGGTTTTGAGATAGGATCTCGTTTACCCCATTCTGGCTTCTAACTTGGTATGATCTTGAACTTCTACCTCCAGCTCTCTGGTGTGGGATTATAGAAATGCACCAGCTGCCAGATGGTGGTGGCTCATGCCTTAAATCCCAGCACTTGGGAGGCAGAGGCAGGCAGATCTCTGTGAGTTCGAGGCCAGCCTGGTCTAAAGAGCAAGTTACAGGACAGGCTCCAAAGCTACACAGAGAAACCCTGTCTCGAAAACAAACAAAAAAAGACAGACAGAAAGAAAGAAAGAAAGAAAGAAAGAAGGAAAGAAATGCACCTTCATGCCTGGTTTGTGCTATGCTAGAGAATCAAACCCAGGGCTTTATGCATGCTAAGCAAGTACTTTTACAAACTGAGCTACATCCCCAACCTATTTTTCTTTCGTTTTGAGACAGGTTTTTGACATGTAACCCTGGCTGGCCTGGTAATTGCTATGCTGTTTAGGCTGTCCTCGAACTTGAGGTAGTTCTTTCTTGTCAGATTTCCAAGTGCCGGGATTACAAGTGCATACCTTCTCACCTAGCAGAAATGAGGCTTTTGTTGTTGTTGTTGTTTTGAGACAGGATTTCTCTGTGTACCCCTGGCTGTCCTGGGACTCACTCTGTAGACCAGGATGGCCCCAAACTCAGAGATCCACCTGCCTCTGCCTCCAGAGTGCTGGCATTAAAGGTGTGCCCTCCCCGCCACCAATGGGCCAGAAAGAAGGCTTTGAGAGCTGGGCACTGTGGAATTATCAGCAGTGGTGAATTGGGCAGATCTCTGTGAGTTCCAGGACAGCTCGGGCTACATAGAGAGCCCCCTGCTCTCTCTGTGCATATTATTGCTCTTAAAAATGCCCAGCAACATGTTTGTCAAACTACCTTTTGGGCTGAAATGATAGCTCAGAGGTTAAGAACAAGTACTGCTCTTGCAGAGGACCCAAGTTCAGTTCTTAGCACCCACATTCAGGTGGCTCACAACTGCTTGTGATGCCTCTGCCCTCTAAGGGCATCTGTATTCATATGACACACTGAAAAATAATAAAAGTAAATCTTTAAAAAGAGAGAGAGAGGCTGGGCGGTGGTGGCACACGCCTTTAATCCCAGCACTCGGGAGGCAGAGGCAGGTGGATCTCTGTGAGTTCGAGGCCAGCCTGGTCTACAGAGTGAGTGCCAGGACAGGCTCCAAAACTACACAAAGAAACCCTGTCTCAAAACACACACACACACACACACACACACACACACACACACACACACACACACAGAGAGAGAGAGACAGAGACAGAGACAGAGACAGAGACAGAGACAGAGAGAGAGAGAGAAGTGAGGCTTTGGAAAATATGCCTGAGTTATATGTAAGTTATGGTGGGTTCTGTAAATTAATATAATTCAGAAAAAAGAGTTCTGACTGCCTTTATATCAGGCCCTCTGGAGGATGGCCCATAAAGAATGAACAATATGCATTCCTTTTCTCTTAGAAGCCGCAAGATACAAAAAGAAGCTTAATAGCCTGGTGTGGTGGTACACTCCCATAACCCCAGCCCAGCACTTGGAGGTAGAGAAATGAAATCAAACTGAGAATCTAGAAAGGATTTTATAAGAAATGGGTCCCATGAGACCCAGGCTGACATCGTGAGAAGAAAAACAACAACAACAAAAAAAACCAAAGAAGCTTAGCAAAGGGTGGGCATGGTGGATGAATGTGTGAAATGGAAGAGGGTAAGGGAGCAGGGGTTGAGAGCTCAGGCAAGAAGAGCAACAAGAATCTTGTGTGACCGCTCATCTATGCTGAGCGTCCTGTTACTAAATCCAATGTAGTCTCAAAACTGAGCATGGTGGCCCATATCTGTAATCCTGCCTCTGTCAGCAAGAGGATTATGAGTCCTAGGCCAGCCTGGGCTATATATAGTAGTGGGACCCTGTGTCAGAAGGAAGGAAAGGAGGGAGGGAAGGAGCAAAAGAGGAAGGGGAGAAAGAGGAGAAGAAGTAAATAAGTTAGGTACGGGGCCTGCTTATAATCCTAAAGACTGGTGGATCATGGGCACAAGGCCATTTTTGGCTTCTAGCCAGTTTGATGATATCAGCTAGAGTTACACAAGACCTTGTCTCACAAAAGAAAAAGGGCCAGTGAGATGGCTTGGCAATGAAAAGTGTTTGCCATGAAAACTCAATAACCTGCATTTTATCCTAGAACCCAGGGTGGAACTCCCAAAAGTTCTACTCTGACCCTCTCCCCAACACAGTCATACACACAAATTATGTGTCTGGGTGTGGGAGGTGGGCATGTGAGTGCAGCGCCTGTGGAGGAGACAGAATTACTGGCAGTTGTTAGCTGCCCAATGTGGGCTCTGGGAACGGAACTCTGGTCCTTGCAAAAGTACACTTTGTATCTAAGCTATCTCTCTCTAGTCCCTAAAATAAAAAATTTAAAAAAAAACATAAGAAAACACAGATATGACTGTTATAAAGGAGGTAATTTATAAGAAGGATCAATGTCTAGGATGGTTTAACATTAAGAAAGGTTTTCCTAGTTATTCTGGGTGGGCCCGATTCAATCAGTTGAAAGGCCGTTGAAAACAGAACTAAGGCTTCCTTGAGGGGAAAAACAAAATTCAGGCCAGGATCAGAGATACATGCCCTTAGTGCTGGCACTCAGGACACCAAGCAGAGAGATTGTGAGTTTGAGGCTAGTCAAAGCTGCATTGCAGGAACCTCTCTCTGAAAAAATTTAAAAAAATATAGAAAGCTGGGCAGTAGTGGCACACGCCTTTAATCCCAGCACTCAGGAGGCAGATGCAGGCGGATCTCTGAGTTCCAGGCCAGCCTGGTCTACATAGCGAGTTCCAGGACAGCTAGAGATACATAGAAAAATCCTGAAAAACTAAAGAAAAAAAAGACAAAACAAACAAACAAAACAAGTTATCAAAAGATGACTCAAGCAGGTGGACTACATCTTCAGCTGTTGCCCTTCCTGATAGACCAAGAATTTCAGACCAGTTTAGCCAGCCCTTACAATGGTGTATGTCAATTGCTTACCATAAATCCCTTAATATACATACATCTGTGTGTCTCTGGCTGACAGTAACTCATAACACTAGGTAGTGAAAGAGTTTGGATGATATTTTGAGGATGTTAACAGTAGGAACTGGAGTCCTGATGATGGCAGATCTGACCTCTGACCTGGAGGGAAAAGGAGGGAGGCAACACAACTCATTCTAGAAAATGCTGAGGGCTCCTCTCTAGCCTACATTTCATATTTCCAGCTAACTGCAAAGCACAGAACCACTAAGAGAATTGTGTAAACAGGCTTCTTTGAAAAATCTCTACCCACCCCCACCCCACAAGGGCGTTTTTGTCTGGTTTTGCCTTTCTCTTAGAGGCAGATATTAAGGAGAGTCTGAATCCTTCCCTCTGTTCAGCCATTTCTTTTTTAATCTTTCTGTTGTTGCTCTTTTGAGACAAGGTCTCACTATATGTAGATCCAGCCTGCCTGGAACTTGCTATTTAGATCAGGCTGGCCTTGAACTCACAGAGATCCATCTGCCTCTGTCTCTTAAGTTCTGGAATTAAAGGTGTATACTACTGTGCTTGGCATTTCTTTTTTTAAAAAAAGTTATTATTCTTAATAATGCGTATATATCTTTGTGTGGATACATCCACGTGAGTGCAGGTACCTGTGGAGGCCGAGGTGTCAGATGCCCCTGGTGTTGGCGTTACAGATAATTGTTAACACCTGACTCGGAGTGCTGAGACCTGAACTCGGGTTTATGGAAGAGTTGCAAGTTCTCTTAACCACTAAGCCATTTCTCCAGCCCTCAGTCATTTCTATTTTAGGCATCTCATGAAGAGCTTTGGGTAAAGTACAGCTGTTAGCCTCTGGATTACACATATGAATAAAACATAGCCTTAAAACTGAGCATGCTGGTACATGCCCGTACTCCCCAAACTCAGAAGGCACAATTTTAAAGCCAGCCTGGGCTATATGGTGAGACCTTGTCTAACAAAAGACAACAGAAAACAGAAAACCTACACCAGGGCTGGGGATATAGCTCAGTGTGGAGCACTTGCCTAGCATCTGAGAGGGTTTAAGTTCAGTTCCCAGTACTGCAAGATAGCTGGGGAGGTGCATGAGTAGGGAAGAGTGCTTGTTGTACAGACACGAGGATCTGAATGTAAACCCCCAGTTTCCATGCAGCTATCTGGGTATAGTTGCGTATATCCCCTACACTCGATGTGGGGCATGGGCCCGAGACAGGTGAGTGACAGGAGCTCATCTGCCACACAGCCAGCCTTACTGGACTGGTGAGATTCCTGTTCAAGGAGAGCCCTTGTCTTAAGGCAGCCAGGTAGAGAGCGATAAAGACACCTGAAGTTTCCCCTGCGGCGTCCACATGTGTTTGACGGCCATATGCACCAACACAGAGATGTGCACAACCATACATACACAAACACAGCACACACACACACAGATAATGTTAGATTTAAAAACAATCCCATCAATTTTTTCAAGGTGCCACCTCCTGGGTTCAAGAATGTTTGGTTGATACACTTGCTTTTACTTTGTATTTTTAAAAAAGGGCTCCTTATGTTTATACCAGGGTGGCCTGGAACTCATAAAGATTCTCCGGCCTCTGCTTCCAGAGTGCTGGGATTAAATTTAAAAGCACCAGAAAATTCTCTGAGTAAACAGAATAAATAAATCTATAGAAACGTTGTGTTCTTGCTTTTCTACTGTATGTGGACTGACTCAGAGAAAAGACTCATATTACTAAAAATAAATTATACTGTGGGGGCTGGAGCGATGTTGCAGAGGTTTAGAATACCCAGAGGACCTGGGTTCAATTTCCAGCACCCACATGGCGGCTCACAACGGTCTGTAACTCCAGTTCTAGAGGATCTGATGCCGGCTTCTATGGCCACTGCACACACATGGTGTACAGAAATACATTCAGATAAAATTCATAGACATAGGGCTGGAGAGATGGCTCAGAGGTTAAGAGCACTGACTGCTCTTCCAGAGGTCCTGAGTTCAATTCCCAGCAACCACATGGTGGCTCACAACCATCTGTGATAGGATCTGGTGCCCTCTTCTGGCCTGCAGTCATACATGCTGTATACATAATAAATTAAATCTTAAAAAAAAAATTCATAGACATAAAAATAAATGGATATTCAAAATAAATCAACTACGTATCATATAAAAAAAACCAATCCCATCAAACCAAAGCGTGGCCCTTTCCCTTGTAAAGCTTGCCAAACATATTTGTAAATGACGAACTTTAACAGCAGAGTGAAGAAAACACTTCTTCTTACACTTTGCAGGACTAGGAGGAGGTTGCAGCAGAACCTTCCTTTTCTGCGGTGACTGTGGCTCTATGTACAGTGCTCATCTAGCATGGATAAGGTCCTGGATTCCATACACCAATACACACACACACACACACACACACACACACACACACACACACACGCATGCATGCGCGTGCGTGGCTTACTTCTGCAATCCCAGCATTCCAGTATTGTAGGTAGAAGGATAAGGACTTCAAGGCCCAGTTTTGGCTCTATGAAACTCTGTCTTTAAAAACAAGCAAACCAGACCAAATCTTCCCTTTTGGAATCTGGCCCTTTGGCTCTAACATGCTGGCCTTCTTCCAGAATGCACAGTAACTATCTGGACTTCGGAGTCATCTTCTTCCCAGTATTGGTGAAATTATTAAGGCCACTCCACGTAGTTAAAAGGGAGGTTTATTTTGTGGGGTAACTTACAAGGGAAGGGATAGGTAACAGGGTCTGGGAAAGGTGAAGCACAGTCCAGCGATGTTCTCTGGAGAACTCTGCTCGGTCTACCTCCAACATCCAGTGTCTAGGAACCAAGAGAGCCAGCCCATCCGGATCTGGATCTTTAAGGGTCTTCTCTCGGCTCTGCCTTGTAGGCATGACAGTTACTGAAGCCTCAATGGGGGTGGTCCTTCCAGATTAAAGCTGGATACCCACTACATCCCAGGTTGTTCCTGTTTCTGTTCTGATTTTCGACCCCTGAGGCTGACATGACCTGTCCATTGTTTACCTGGGCCTTCTCAGCCAACTTAATTCAATGACCAAACATGGCAGGTGGATATCTTACTTTAGTAAACATGCCAAGCTGGGTGAGGTGGTGCACACCTTTAATCCCAGCACTGGGGAGTCAGAGGCATGTGAATCTGTGAGTTCCAGGCCAGCCTGGTCTACATAACAACTTCCAGGACAGCCAAGACTACCCAGAGAGACTCTGTCTCAAAACGGGTAAGCACAAACAAAACAACAACAACAAAAGTAAATATGCCAGAGAGCCTTCAATGGACACAACTACAGAGTCTGTCACATCTGCAGAAACAAGGGACTTCCAAAAATGCCGTTGAATTAATTTTCTGTTGGCCATCTACTGATGGGCATGCAGTCTACACTTAGGAGTAGTTTGCTTTCCCAGTGAGATTCCCTTGGAAAAAATTAAATTTTCATTTGCAAGTAATTATCAATTGGAGATAGCTTCTGGATTAGGGATGGGGCATGGGTCCACTTCTCCTTTTAGCTCTAGGACCTATTTTATTTTATTATTATTCCTTAGAAGCCTGTTTGTTTTATAATGAGAGGCAGAAAGGGGGTGAAGCCTGATGTGAGGGGAAGTGGGGAGGATCTGGGAGGAGTAGAGGGAGGGAAAACCATAATCAGAATGTATTATGTGCTACTGAGCACATCCCCAGCTTCTTTTCCAGGAATGGAAGCTCAAGTTCCATCTCTGACAATGGGGTGGGCGGGGTAAAGAACATTGTCTCTAAATAACAAAAATCACTATTTTACTCCTTTTCTTAAAATGATTCCTGTCCTAAAAGATTGGTCTTATACACCTAGTTTTTTTTTTTTAAACGTTAGTTGGGATTTAGCTGAATGCATTTCATTCTAGGGTTCACGTGAGTTGGTTTCTCATGTGTGTATGTGTCAGTCGGTGTCACAGGGAGGTAGAACCATCTCAGGGTTTAAAAAATGACAGCCATCATTAGATGAAAGCAGCAGGAACAAGTGAACTTTGCAGTTTGTGCTGATATTGAACTTCTGTGAACTGAAAGCTTGTCCCAGGATAATTACTGACCTATGGAATGATTGAATGATGTTAGACATACTTACTTGCATCTCAAAATACTGAAATGAAAGCCATGCTTGCCGGGTGTGGTGGCACAAGCCTTTATTAATTCCAGGTCAGAAACAGAACTGCAAGAGCCCTAGACCAGGAACAGACTTTGGTTCTTTTCTTTTATTGTATTTATTTTAAATAGTGACTATGTGTGGGCATGTGAGCGTGAGAGCAGTTTCTGAGTTAAGCAAGCAGCAGGCTGGCACTACAATAGCTGTGAATCAAATCAGTCTCTTCCATTGTTCAACAAATGAAATCTGTCATTTTCTACTTCATTCTTTGAGTGGAGGCCTTGTATATTTCCGCTGTGCTAGGCTAGAGAGAGGGCAAGAATGCCTGTCCATGATGGCCAAGGCTATCTAGCATTTGGAGTCTGTAAGTCATAGCTGGAAGCCAATAATTGCATTTGCTTCCGAGCACTGAAAACAGCTTGTCCATAGTGAAAACTGATCCTCAAATGTGTACAATGCAAGGAAAGGCCGACAAGAACTTGAAATCATTTTTTATTTTTAGGACTTAAAATTATCTAATTTTCTTTTTTGTGTATATAGATGTTCTGTCTGCATGTCTGTCTGTGCACCATGTGTGTGCCTGGAGCCCCCAGGGGCCAGAAGAAGGCATCAGATCCCTCAGAACTGGAGTTATACAGTTGTGAGCTGTCATGTGGGTGCTGGGAATCAAACCTATGTCCTCTGGAGAAGCATCCAGTGCTCTTAACCTTGAAGAGTGGGTCATCTCTTCAGCTCCTATTTTTGTTTTGTTTGAATTTTGAGATACGGCCTTGTTTTTCTTTTTCTCTCCCTTCTATTTTTTTTTCTATTTGGGACAGAGTCTCGTGTGTTCCCCAACTCATCTCAGACTTGCTCTGGAGGCTGGTCTTTAACATCTTGTCCTCCTGCATTCTGGGATTACAAGCATGAACCACTATTTGGTGCTAGTGGTGTTAGTGGTGTTTTTTTTTTTTTTGTTTTTTTGTTTTTTTTTTTTTTTTTTGAGGCAGGGTCTTGCTGTGTAGCCCTGGCTGGCCTGGAACTCTCTATATAGATCATGCTGGCCTTGAGCTCAGAGATCAACCTGCCTCTGCCTCTTGAGGACTGGGATAAGAGGTGTGCACTACCATGCCTGGCCTCTTTATTTCCTTCCTTCCTTCCTTCCTTCCTTCCTTCCTTCCTTCCTTCCTTCCTTCTTTCCTTTCTTCTTTCTTCTTTATTTTGGTTTTTTGAGATAGGGTTTCTTAGGTTTATATAGTCCTGCTTGTCCTGGAACTTGCTCTGTAGACCAAGCTGGCCTTGGACTCAGCGGTCCCCTTGCCTCTGCCTCTGGAATGCTGGGATTAAAGGCATGTGCCACCACGCCTGGACCTTTTCTTTTCTTTAAAAGTTTTTGTTTAATTTTTAAAACTTTCATAGATGTATATATTTTGTATGTTAAGTTTGTATGTATATTCCCTCTCGTACCTGCTTCCCTTCCAAGTAGAAGGATTCTAGCAGCTTTATTATGGAGATCACAAGGCATGCATATCAGTTAAAAGAATATCAGTTAAAAGATCAGATTCAAGGCTGGGTGTGTTGGTGCAGGCCTTTAATCTCAGCATTTGGGAGGCAGAGGCAGGTGGATCTTTATGAGTGGGAGACCAGAATAATCTTCACAGTGAGTGCCAGGTGGTCTACATAGCAAGTTCCAGGCCAGCCAGGGCTATGTAGTGAGATCTTGTAAAAAAATTAGTTGTCCCCTGCACTAAACACAAGTACATATGTGACTTTGTAGGAAGCTCCTTGTCCCAGGCCCCAAATGTCTTTTTTAGTTAATCTTGTGGTTCACAGTCCAACAAATGTCTCTGATTGTTTGTTTGTTGCTCAGAAAGAGGAAATGGAGACATGAATCATCTTGGAGGGAAGACAAGGAGAGAAGGATGTCACCCTGGCATTGAGGCATTGAGAAGCCAGAGGAATGTTTGAAGTCCGGTTATGTCCTACTGAGGTAGGAGTTGAGAGGGCAATCAGTGGTCCTAAACCAAAGCTCAGTTTGCTTTCTAGGAAACTTGGCAACGATCTTAGGAGCAGAACATCCCCCTTTCCCCATAATTCCTTGAAAATCATTTATCCTTGGCATCAGGCCATAGGTTGGTGAAAGTGGAAAACATTTGAGGTAAACCCTGACAGAGTGGGCAAAAATCAAGCACCCTGGGCAGCTGATACTGATTTGAAGTTGAACTGGGCACACTGGTGCATGCTTGTAGTTGTTGAGGCTAAGGGATAGGATCCCAAGCTTTTAGACTAGCCTGAGCTACAAAGTGAGACTTTGTTGAAAGAAGTAAAAAAAGAATTTTGAAGTTTTCCTTATCCATGTGATTCAACGTTTCCTCTTCTGGGTCTATAGCTAAAGGAGATGAGTGACCACATTGTAAGGATACCCACATTTCTGTGTTCCTTGCAGCCCTGTTTACAATATCCAAGATAGGGAATCAACCTAGATGTCTACCAATAGACAAATGGATAAAAATGCACTGCATATGTACACTGGAGTCTTATTCAGCAATAAAGAATAAGGAAATTATGTCCTTTATAGGAAAATTAATAGACCCAGAGATCACCATATTAAGTGAAATAAACCAGACTAAGAAAGACAAATATCACATAACTACACTCATATGTGGAAGCTGAAACAAAAAACTTTACTATTCAATGATAAAAACTAAAATAGTGATTGCCGGGACTGGGGAGAAGAGTGGAACAAGAGAGATGTCGGTTAGAGGTTCCATGTAGTGAGTGGTATGTGGGATGAACAAGTTTAGGGATCTAATACACAACATGAAGATATGTAGTTAGTAAACTTATGCTGGGGCCAACAAGATGGGTCAGTGGGTAAGGGTGCTTACTCTCAACCCTAAAGACCCAAGTTGAATCCCTAGAATGCACAAGATAGAAGAAAGAATGAACTCCCTCAAGTGGTCCTCTGACCTCTACACATATGCTATTTCATGAGCATGCGTGCACACACCATTTTTAATGTAATAAAATATACTATATTAGAGATTTTTGTCGAATAGCTAGATTTCATTTGCCTGTTACAAAAAAATGTTTTAAAAAGTGAGTATTTAGGGCTGGAGAAATGGCTCAGCAGTTAAGAGCACTCGCTTCATTGTTATGACCCAGGTTTAGTTCCCAACACCCACACTGGGCAGTTCACAAAGACCTATATGCCAAAGGATCCGACACACTCTTCTGGCTTCCTCAGATGGACACATGCAGAGACACACAGACACACAGACACACACTGAAGATCAATTTTAAGTGACTATTCTCTTTAAAATCAAATTGACACCCTTCCTTCCTTTGCTGTTCTGTGCAATGCTAAGGGTAGAGGTCAGAGGCTTCAATGTGCTGGGCAATGCTTTGCCAGCTGAGCGGTACTTCCCAGCCCACCTCTTCCTTTAAGCCTGTATGTCGAGGTCGGATAGGACATTCCAGGCTCCTTTAATTAAATCTGCTTCTAGCAAAGAGGATGGGACTAAAGAAAGATCAGGAGGATGGGTGTGAAGGAAACAGGAAGTCAGGGTGTTGGCCAGAGGCCAGGAAGTGCCTTAGGTCTGCTTCCTTGTTCCTGAAAGGTACTGATCCTCCTCTGGTGAGCAGTCCTAGAGCTTCATGGTTTCAAAAGAAAGGCTGTGAGGATGCAGGTTGTGCATGGTCCATTTGAGAGGAACTGACAGAAGCCCGTTTTGCCTGACAGGACTAGATCTTTGGAGGAAACGGGCCTTCAGTCTTGTTTGGGCCAAGTTTCTTGTTGCAGGCGCTCAGTGCAAGCGTAATTAGTTTCTGTGGACCAACCACAAATGGGGCAGCTTGATTTGCACTTGTTAAGCTTGTACAGCTAGGAGTGAGGCTTTTTTAGGGCTGCTTTTCCAGCACCACCTCATTAACCTTCACAGCCGCCGAGGGAGGCTGAAGACTCAGTCGTCTTCGTTTTAGAGAAGAGTCCCAAAGAGGTGAAATGACTTCAACCCCATCGTATAGTAAGTCAGCCACTGTGATGAGATTCTGGGGTAAACTGCTTAAGTTAGTCCATGAGTCATCCCTGCTTTGCTCACTGCGGATGCAGAAATCTCCCTCTTGCAGGGAACCTGCATCACCTTTCTCTCTGCACCAGGCTGACCCTCTGCTTAAGTCTATCGTAGAGCTAAACATGATGGCACATAGATGTGACCCCAGCATTCAGGAGCCTAAGGCAGGAAGGACAGGAATTTCAGGCTACTCTGGGCTACGTATACAGAGAGATCTTGTTTGAAAGTAACGAGTGTGTAATAGGCAACACTAGGGTGTAGAGGGTGGAGAGAGAGGGATTTGCTGCGTCTTAGTAGCCCTTCCTGGCTCATCCCTCTAGGTTCTGGATCTCTGAGGTGTTTGATCTCTACTTGGACCCAGATTTAGGGAGACAGGTCAGTCCTAGACAGAATCTTTTTGGGGTCTGTACTACCAACTCTGCTCTTTCATCTGTTAGAAACAGAGCATACTATATTATTTAATTTCTGTCCAAGCGGAGTCAGGAAGAATGAAGATGGATGCCATAGAGTTAGGTAAGGAAGTGTAGCTGGAGTTATTCGACAGGTTTGGAGTATATTTGAAATGCTAAGTATTCTTTAAAAGTAGCAAAATAGCGAAATGAGACAAAAGGAAGAAAGAGGAGACATCAGCCAAGGTTTATATTTTTCTCCATGATTTTTTGTTGTTTTGTTATTTGAGGGGTGAGTTGTTAGAGATGGCAGAGGCTCACATAGCCTAAGCTGGTCTTGAACCCCTGCCTCCACATCCTGAGTACTAGGATCATAAGCATGAGCCATCACACCCAGCTTTTTTGTTGTCGTGTTACTTTTGGCGTCATGATATCTTTATTAAAAATATTTAAGATGAGCAGGAGGGTGGTGTCATGCCTTTAATCCCAGCACTTGGAAGGCAGAAGCAGGTTAATCTCTGTGAGTTCGAGGCCAGCCTGACCTACAGAGCGAGTTCCAGGACAGGCTCCAAGCTACACAGAGAAACCCTGTCTCGAACCCCCCCCCCCCAATATTTAATATGTCAAAAAAATGATATTTTCCTTCCAGATCTTTTGAGACAACCTCATGTGTCAGGAATATGAGCCACACTAAGTATGTATGGTGCTTGGATATGTCAGCCAGCATACTGTCATATACCCTTGGAAACTCAGAGCCCAGGTTAAGGATCATAAGTGGGCAGATGGGAGAGGGTAAGGGACTACCTGGAAACTCACATGCCATTTTGAGTGTGGCTTTGGACGACACAACTACTATATTCACAAATGACCATGTCCATAAGCTTGCATCACCCCGGCTCTGTGAAAGGCACAAGCACAGGCTGGTAGAGAGAGGTCAGGGGCAGGTTGGCTCCCAGCATCCTGCAGTTCACACTCTATGGTTATCCACACCTGCTACAATCACCTAGACCCAGAGCAACAATTACACGCCATTTTCCAATGAATGTGGCAGCATTCATGACTCTGTATCCATGGGGATGCTTCAAGTATAGGACCAGGCAGAGTACCGTGGAGCAGCAGTGGAAAGCGTGGGCTGTGTAGAAAAACTGACTGACTGTCTTCTTACTATCTGTGGGACCTTGAGATAGTGACTAAACCTCTCTGGGCTTCAATTTTCTTCTCTGAGAAATAGAGATAGATGATTATCGCCTCTCTCATAGGAGTGTTGCAAAATTAAAATTAAAATTAAAAGAGATCATGCATGTAAAGTACTTAGGCGGGTGCCTAGCATATGGCAAATGTTCATGCACAGTTTTTTTTTTTCCTTCAAATGTAAGGGCAGGGATAATTTTTATTAATTCTCTCTCTCTCTCTCTCTCTCTCTCTCTCTCTCTCTCTCTCTCTCCCTCCCTTCCTCCCTCCCCCCCTCTCTCTCTCTGTGTATGTGTATATACCTGTGGCACTCCTGTACTCCAGTGCCTTGGAGTGTGTGGAGGTGGGAGGAAAACTTGTGGGATTCAGTTCTCTCTTTCCACCATATAAGTCCCAGGGATCAAACTCATGTCACCAGATCTGGCAGCAAATGCCTTCACCCACTGAGGCAGGCATCTTGCTGTTCCTCAAGTGTGTGTGTGTGCGCATGTGTGTGTTGAAGAAGGAAATAAGAATAAGCCATCTACACCTAGGACATCACAGACAAGAGAACAGGGAAGCTGCATGTGACTCACCGCTGAGGGGTAGGTCTGACTGAAAACCACCAGGGCATGTCTTCATGGGGAACTTGGTACGGGGATATGTGGGTGCCTTTGGGACTCACTGGCAGCACCGATGCCAATAAAACAAGCCGTCTGTCCCTGTGAGAAGGCACACCTTCATCATTCCCACCTAATTGTGGTTTGCAGCAGGACGGGACTTTCCACTGGCGAGACCTTCATAGACCCGGAACAGAACTCTCAAAACTCACTTTCTCCTGCTCCAGGGAAGATGTTCTCCTTGCTCTAGATGCTCACTCCCATCTGGCTTTCAGGTTCAGAATGGGGAAGGGGATAGAGTTATTACTCTCATCCTATTGGCTGGGGGGAGAAATTTGATCCAAAGTTATAAAAGAACACCCCTTTCCAGTCCTGGCAATTGATTCTCTCCTATTCTTTTGGCAGCAAAAGTTCTGGCTGAGGCAGGTCTTTTCAATTCATAGCTGATGAAATTGCCTATTATCCACAATGTCTTGACAACAGCTTGAAAAAAAAATGTAACTGTGCCAGCCCCACCAGCACTCTGGGCCCCTGCCAAGTGTCTGAACACATTTTCACTTAATTGGCTGAAGTCAGAAAGACAGGAGTCAGGTTGTGAAAGAGTTGCCTTGGGCGCTTGGGAAGCATCAGCTCCAGGTCCCAGTTCCAGCTGAAGATGGCCAGGAAGATACTGGCCTCTCCTAGTGCTCCAAGCTCCTGCAGGGAGTGGCCTGGGGTCCACAGAAAGTGAGATCAATGGTCACCTCAGGAGAGTTTCAGAAGTGTGGGGAAGTACTTGGTTAAACTCAGCTGAATTGATGGGTCACTGGTTTATAGGTTCAACATCTGCAGTGTTTTACTTTCAAACAGGGTTGTCTCTACAGCCCTGGTTGGCCTAGAACTCACCAATTAAACTAGGCTAGCCTCAAACTTGTGGTTCCAGCCACCACGCCTGCTTTCCAGCTTCTCTCTCTGTCTCTCTCTGTCTCTCTCTGTCTCTGTCTCTCTGTCTCTGTCTCTGTCTCTCTCTCTCTCTCCCAAGAGTGTCCACAGAGGCAAGAAGGTGTCAGACCCTCTGGAGCTGGAGTTACAGGTGGTTATTAGGCACCTGACATGGGTGCTGGGGAACTATACTCCGGCCCTCTGCTTTTAACTGCTGAGCCCTCTTTCCAGCCCCTATGCCCAGGTTTTATACAGTGCTGGCGATTCATCAAACCTGGGGCTTTGTGCATGCTAACAAGTACTCTACCAACTAAACTGCAACTCCAGCCCCCACCTCTTCTTCTAGTAGGATGCCTGACTGCACAGCCATGTCTCACTGCACTACTGTGGACTACTGATTCCCAGAGGAGAGTGTGCTCTTTTCGCAAAGCACAGAACCGAATAACATCACCAGGCCCTGGCAGTATGATTGGTACAGGGCCTGACACTCATTTTGGGTGTTCTCTAGCTTCACTGTATATGAGCATTCCACTAAATCCAAACCTTGGTGTCTAAGAGGCAGCATCCAGAAGAGCTCTGCTATCAGTGTGCATGATTTCTCCCACATATACATGGGCGAATCTGCAGACTGGCCCAAGCTGACTGTGCTGCCTCCAGATCCTCCTCTCTCAATCCTTTGCTTCCACGCCTTTTAGCCAGGACCTCTGCAGACACACCAAAAGGAAATCTGTTCGAGAAAGATTTTTTTTTTTTTTTTTGTGACTCCTCAGGGCCACTGTATATGATGGAGTCGAAATTACCAGGTCATGTGACCTTGGGGTTATCATCACCCAGAAGGAGGTTTTTCTACCTCATCTTGGGTAAGCGTGCAGTGGGATAACCTGCCTGCATTTGTGCAAAGGCATCCCAGAGACGACTGGGAACCCGGGTTTAATGGAAGAAACAAAGAGGCCAGGAGGAAGTAAAGAGCTCTCTTTTTTGTTTTGTTTTTCGAGACAGGGTTTCTCTGTGTAGCTTTGGAGCTTACCCTGGAACTCACTCTGTAGACCAGGCTGCCCTTGAATTCACAGAGATCTGCCTGCCTCTGTCTCTCAAGTACTGGGATTAAAGGAATGCGTCACCACCACATGGCTGAGTAAAGAGTTCTTAATGTTACCTAGCTCTGAAGAGCTAGAGGTTGGCAGTGCTTGGGATCCTGATACTTCTATCCTATCTAAACCACCCCCCCCCCCACTGCAAAATCTGCCAGAGGCTGTTGCAGGAGATTCCTCATCCCAAATGTCGGAAGATCAGACTAAGAGCTGGCCTCAGAACTGGTCCCCTAACTCCCAGACTCTTTGATCCACTGGGAATGGAGCACATTGTGGTTTTGTCTGGCCTTAACCCTTCATTTTTGAGGTCACAGCTGTAGGGGCCAGATAAACCAGAGGTTCCATGGCCAATAAAAAATGGGAAACATCTTACATTTGTGGCCATCAGGTGTTTTCTAAGAGAAACAAGGAGGATCCACTGTGTGTTGGAGGGGCATGGGAGGAGTGGGCTCTTTAGCTCTCAACACCCAACTGGCCCATGTACCAGGGGACAAAGGTGCAGGAGAAACAAGGACTGCTCCCAACCACCAATTCAAGGACACAAGGACATCCACAGAAAGGCACTACAAAGACTTATTGGGATCATAAGATGAATCGATTTAATCATTCTTGTTGGAAAAACAAGACATAAATTAGTGTAATATATAGAATTTATATATTTATGTAGTATATATACTATATACAGACATTAGAAAATGATCCCTCTCCATGAGGCTGAGGGAGAGGTGAATGACAGCAGTGAAATGAGACAGGCAGGGTCTGAGTGGCGAAGGTGTAGGATCAAGAAGTTGGGAGACAGGAAGACCATGCCAGACCTCGGCTGGCAGTGGTCGTGGGGGAAAGGGTTCCCCCACTGGCTGCATCTCTGGCCCATTAAACATCTTGGTCCTGTGGGAGGAGAGGCAAGGAAGGGGGGGGCTGGCTTCTGTAGAAGGGTGCCCCTCCTCCTTGCTGGGAGACCTTGCCACTCAGGAGGCTTTATTGCACTGGGATCACCAAGGCTAGGCAGGGGCTCGGCACAGTGTACATCTTATAAAACTCACGTAAGAACGAGGGATTTCACATAGGCCTCACACACAGAGATGAAAGAGAGACCGACACTGGGTGGGAGGGTGTAGGAAACAAGCAGCTATGGAGAAGTGGACAAGAAGCAATCTATACAGAAGAAACATTGGCTTTCTTTGTCCCCTACAGTAGGGTAACTGTAGGGACTCCGTGTCTTCACTCCCAGAAGGGCTGGGGAGGGGGGGTGATGGCAGCAGTGGCGGCAGCGGTGACGGCAGCGGTGGTGGTGGAAGCAGCGGCAATAGGTGAGTGTCAAGAAGGATGCTAAACAGTGTGAATTCCCTTCCAGATGGTTCCAGAGAGGGAGAGAGGTGCAGGAGTGCACCGGGTAAGGCGCTCAGCTTCTTTTCTTAGAGAGACAAATCCACAGGGTCAATACACAGCCAAAAGCATATACTCAGGATTAACATATCACGCTAGCTTCCAGAAGTTTAAGATATAGTCATCAACACCCCCACCCCTCCCCCCTCCCCCCACCCCCCATCCCAATCCGTAGCTACTTGTCAAACTAAGGACAGTCTATCTGGTAGAGATGTTGAGAGAGGAGCCACATGCCTCAGGCAACAGCTCCTGCACATGACTGGGCTGAGCCGGGCAGGCTCTGATACCTGCACTGGGTCTCCCCAGAGCAGACGTTTTTCACCAGGTAACCTTACCCAAAACAAGTGAGGTGATCTCAGAGGCTTGCTCCCTAGTGGACTGAGCTGCCCTGCCCGTCAGTGAGGGCCAGGGCACTTTGGGGATGGCTGGTGTGGAGCTACTGAACCTGGGGGCAAGGGCTCCCAAGGCTGCCAGCCTGTTGAGCCAGCCACTGGGCACTGGCCCTTGAGGTGGCTCCTGCCAGGTACAAGGGAACCCATGGTGGGTGGGCGCATATGGAACGAGCGCCCTCTCTCCTTGGCTTGGCGCTGTGGCCTACTGTTGTTGCCACTGCCCTCCGTGGGGCAGCAGATGCTAGGAGGAGCTCGAGGTCCTGGCTCCTCCCGTGCCCAGCTCAGAGCGGAAGGTGAACCTGATGTCACCTATCAGCCCCAGAGAAGAGAGAAAATACAGCTCTGTGGTGGGCGTAATGGCGAGGGGCCTTTGCCCTCACAGTGACGCCCAGAGGCCAGTAAGGGGTGACGACACCCAGGGCGGCAGCTAAGCCTGCAGCCCTTAATAGAGAGCCTTAGTCTAGGGAGCTTTTACTCCTTGGAGACCGTTAGGCTATTGGACCCTGACTGGCCCAGCAGACACACACACTCACCACGAGATGCAAAGACCACAAAGCTCAAACTTGGGGCCACGGATGGGGAGGGGACAAGCCTGGGCAAGTGCCCTACTTAATAAAGGTTTTTAAGGAGTGTGTGAATGTGCTCATAACAGTCGATGATGGGGAGCCTGGTGGGTGCCCTGTGGCTGCTGGCAGCTGCAGCGGTGGCAGCGGTTGAGGCTGCTGCTGCTGCTGCTGTTGTTGCTGTTGCTGTTGCTGCTGCTGCTGCTGCTGCTGTTGCTGCTGCTGGTTAAGGTTCCGGGCTGTGGACTCCTCAGCGGCACGCAGCAGGAAGGTGTAATTCCTCACTACCTCTTCTACTTTGGCCAGCAGCTCCTGGCGCTGGGCCTCGGAACGCACGATGAACACCAGCCGCACAAAGGTCTCAATGAGGCTGCTCAGCACCTGGAAGCTGCCTGTGATGGCTGCCAGCATGTGAGTCGGGCTCTTGTCCACGTTGGCTACTCGGCGGCAGGAGGCCCGGAGCTCCTTGAACTTGAGAGCTAGCTCAAGCTTGTACTCAGAAATCTGAGAGACATAGGGCTTGGGGGCACGGGCCTCGGGGCTGGCCACACACTGCCGCAAGACGGTCAGCAGCTCATTGGTGTCCAGACGGGCAGCCAGGAAGCCATCAGGGAGGCCATAAGCGTGGGCCCGTAGCGCGTTGATTTTAGCCAGGCTCCCCTCAAAGGTGGAAACCCGAAGGTCGATCTCCTGGGTGTGGGAGACCTCCGGGCTGCTGCTGCAGGTGGCCGCATCCAGTACTTGCAGGGTTCTGCTCACCACAGGCACCACCTGCTCATCCAACTTCATGCCAGGCAGAATCTTCATGGGGATGGAATAGGAGAGCTCATCCTTGCCATCACTGGCGTCATCGGCCATGTCACACTTGCGGTAATAGAAGCAGTAGCGGATGGAACAGCACTTGCTACTCTCACTGTCCTCATCTAGATCAGCTGGCCTCCGGTACACCTCCTCTGGCAGTGAAAACACAGCCATCTGCCTGGGGCCCTTGCTCTCAGGGGCCACTTGGACGTAGGAGGGGTCTCCTAGAGTTGGTGACTCTGCACACCTGCCTTTTGGACCCAAGACTAGTGGGAGGCCTGTATCTATCTCCTTGACCTCTCTAGGCAGCATTCCCAAGGGTGGGTGTGGGTAGACATCTGAGGTCAGTGAGGCACTGTCACCCTGGTCCAGCTCGCTGATACTGTAGCGGCGCATCAGTTTCCTGTAGTTGGGATCTCCCAAACACTCACCCCCTGAGGCACATGTGGCCAGGCAAGAAACGCCACTCTCAGGGTCTGACCGGCACTCACGGGACTCCAGGCTGGTGGAACGGATGCGCTGGATATTAATGGGACTACCAAGGCTCAAACCTGGGCCAGCCTCTGGCTGCCTCTGGGTAGGGGGGACCCTCTCCCTCTCCCGGAGGCCAGGCACTGGGGTCTGGGCAGCTTGAGGCCGTCCCCCTCGGCAGATGCGCTTGCAGTCACAGCTGCGTCTCTGTTCACGAGACATGCCGGGTCCTTGCTGCACAGGGCTACTGCGTAGCTGGCAGCTACAGCGACCAGGTGCTGGAGGTTGCAGGTACTCTGTGCCTGGGAGCTCCCCTTGGCTTGGTGGCTTTAGAAGTTCCTCAAGGAACTCCAATTCATACTGCTTTACCTTCTGCAGCTGGGCCTGTCGCTCATCTGTCTCTTTCTTCTGGCGTGTAGGGAAGGTGGCAGAGAATAAGTTGCGCAGTCGGAAAGGACCTCGGGATGACTTGGGCTTTGTGGGGCCTTCAGAGGCCGAGTGGGCTCCATCCAAGGTTGTTTCAAGCTTCCTAGAGGGCATGGTGCTGACCTGCCGGCTGGTGGCCAGAGGCCTCAGTGGGCTCTGGCCTCTAGGTTGGCAGCTGGGGCTCGGGCCACGGGATTGGCTGCTGGGACTGTGGCTTCGAGCCTGGCAGCTAGGGCTGTGGCTTCGAGCCTGGCAGCTTGGGCTCTGCAGAGCCATGGGATAGCCGGCTCGGGGGACCAGGCTGGTCTCCTCAAGCTTGCTGCTTTTGGATGTGCTCTCCAGCTGCCCTTTCTCCCCCTGGCCAGAGACTGTGCTCTGCTTGGTAGGGGGAGGCTTAGCACCCTCTGGCCCACCCTTGCCTGCCATCTCCCCAGTAGCTTGCTTGCCCACCGAGTCTCGACTCGCTCTGGATAGATAGCTCTTAGGAGGGAAGCTCTGAACAGGAAACCTGTCCTCTTGTGGAGAAAGGTGGAGGTTGTCAGCCCGGCGGCTTGTGGATGCTCTGGGGCTGACAGAGACCTCGGGGCCCAGCTGCGGCTGAGAATTCCGTGTGGTCTCCGGAGCACCAGGGCTCATTTTAAACTTCAGATTCTTGCTGGCGCTGCTGCTCATCAGGCTAACTTCTGGCCTGCCCATAGTGACCTCAGGCCTCCCCATGCCAGCCTCCAGCCGTCTCTCACCCCTGTTGGAGGGTGTTGCCAAGGCTGTGCCAGGAGTAGCTAGACTCTTACTGTGTACTACCTGCTGTAGGGCAGCCGAGATTATAGCTGGGGTCACATTGCCTTTTGGGTCCAGGATAAGCTTAGGGCTCAACCTGACTTCCTTGGGCAAGTTTTCCCTTAGCTCTGAGACCTGCTCTTCACTGAGGGATGGTGTGGCTGCCCTCAGTGACATCTCTAGGCCTGCCCTAGTGTGACCTGGGCCTTTGTCCTCAGGAACTGGGGGAAGCAGGCTCAGATTCTTCTGCTCACTAAGCTGTGGGGACAATGCTGGGTGCACTGCCAGGGAGTATGTTCTCTCTCCCTGCACCTGGGCTTCTGACTGAGGCAGCTTTCTCCGAGCGCCAGGGGGGCCAGGACTCTGGCCAGTGACAGCTGGCTGAAGGGATGGGTTGGGATCTGGGGGCCCAAGGGCATAAGGGGCGGTGAGAACAGCCTGAGCTGCACAGCTCTGGATCCTGAAGGGCAGGTCCTTTCGGGCAAGGAGGCCGTCCTTGTTGAGGTGCTGGGCCAGGAAGTAGGTGGTGTTCTGGTGCTGCTTCATGGCCGACATCATCTCCGACATATCTGTGAGCTCTGAAGAGTTGGTTTCATGGCCCGAGTCTAGCGATGATTCAGGAGTGATTGTGGCCAGCACAATCAGACCTGGAGGAACAAGAATGGGATTTGTCACATTTACTAGCATCGAGGTCTTTTCTCACCATATCTAGAGTGTTCATGGAGAAGTGGTAGGTAGCAGCAGTATTTCAAGCTGGAGAAAACCAGTCAAGCCTGAGCAAACTGTAGGGCTGAGGGGGAGGAGCCAAGAAGCACACACAAAGCTGAACGGGATGTGAGAAGGGGGTGTGAAAGGTTGGAATCCAAAAAAAGGAATAACAGAAAAGAAGATCTGGGCAGTTTGGTGGTAAATTAACATGTAAAACAACATGCCAATCAATGCTATTTTTAGATTCAACAGCTAGGAAATTTCTGTTAATTGTCCTGAAGAGAGCTGGCAAAGAGAGGTGCTGTTCTGTTCCTCCTCATCTGGCCAGGCTGTCTACAGTCCTTGCAGCTGAGGCCATTTAGCTGAGCTTCTCTCTCCGGTGGCCACGTAGGCCTTGGACCTGGAACCAACTGGTTTTGGAGCACCCAATGATGAGTGAACACAAATGGCAGCCTGGGTTGGGGGCAAACATTCAAGGGGTACCCAAAGATAAGGGATCCCTCATGTATAGAAAAGACAGGCTCCCTTGGATCTCAGTCCCTTCCCCTGCTCTGTCCATACTTGCCCCTGACTCACATGCTTGTTAATATTTCTTATGCCTCTGTATTGGTTTGTCATTATTGTTGCTGTGTTTCTCTTTTTGAAAAGGTGTGTGTGTGTGTGTGTGTGTGTGTGTGTGTGTGTGTGTACATATGTGTGCCTTTCAGCAGATGAATTTTCATGCATCTATAATAGAGAGTAATAACAAACATGTAACATGGTTCTCCTACCAATTAACAGTTAACAGAGGTAGCTACTGATTACTGGGCCCTCACTGTGTGCGAGGTAGTGCTTAAGTGTTCTGTCTGAGTGATGTCACTGCATCTGCATACTATGTGATGCAATTGCTGTAGGACACACAGAAGAGAGGAAGTGCCTTGCCATGAGTAAAGAAACTGGGATTCTATTGCCTCTGCTTCAGAGGTCATGTTCTCAGATAGGCTGAAGACCCCATCCCTGAGTAGAGATGGCTCTTGGCTGTCTTGATCACAGGTCATTTTGGAAATTAGTTGGACTTTTGGAGCATGCTGCTGTTCTTTGTCTGTTTTCTGTGTCTCTTCTAGATTCCTGTTCCTCAACCCTGGCCTCCATCTATAGCAGTTGTGAGTTCCATCTGCAATATCTGTCCAGAGATACGAAATCATGAGGGATAGAGCTCTAACTAGAGCTGAACCACATCTCTGCTCTGTAGCTTCCTTTCTCTTGAGCCCTGAACTATTGCTGCCAATTCATTGCCTTTGATATACTATAGTCCCTTAAACAACTGAGGGAAAAGAAGCAATGCTGCCTACTGGACATTCCTGGACCAGAAGAAGGAAGAGGGCAAGAGGAAGGAAGAATGGGCTATTACCTGCAGTCTGTGGGGGTGGGGGGTGGGGTCCATCCTCTGAAGCAGCCAGGGCTTCCAGAGCCTGCAGAGTAGACACCAGTGCATCATCCAGCTCCTGGGCATGATCTCGTACTGTTCGGGTCTGTACGCTGTCAATCAGTGTCACTGGAATCTCATCATACAGGAGCCCACGCAGGTGACGTCCTTGCTCCTGACTTTGAACAGCCCTGCGCTTGGGATCATCCTCATCAGAGCTGTTGTCTCGGAAACCAGGAGGTGGGGCCGCAATGGCTGGCAACAGAGAAGTTGTCTCATCTTCCTCTTCCTCCTCTTCCTCACTTCCTGGCGGTGGGAGGGACATTAAGTCTACCATATTGTCTCGAGAGGAGCCAGGCCTCCCACCTTTTCGAGGCCCCAGCTGCTCCTGGAGTTTGACTTTGCAAGAGTCACAGTAGAAATTCAGGGCTTCGGCCCCAAGGGAATTGTCCAAAGTGTAGGACCGGGCCCTGCTGGCACAAGGCTCATGGTCTAGGCTGGCTGCATCAAAGTCATCGGGAATCACCTCATAACCTTGGCCAGAGCTTTTGGATGTGGGGTCCGATTTGGTCCGGGGTCTGGTTTCTTCGAAGAAGATTAGGTTCTCGTTGACATCCGTCCTGCTTTCTTGCTCCTTCCTTTGTTCCCGCATGTGGAGGTAGCAGAAGCTGACAAGCTCAGAGTCGGCAGGCGGGGTCGTGCATCGGCTCGACTTCCTAGGGCTGGTGCCCACGCTGCCCACATAACTACTCTCCTTTTTCCCCAGGTGGCTTCCAGTGACAGGGCGGTGGGTACTGTGCATGTGATCTAAACCCAAAAAGAGAATGCACAGATGAGCCTGCTGCTGAGGATCGTAGCAGAGCCCCTTTGGCATCTCTGGCCCATGTGCAGTGTGACTGGATGACAGATACTGAGAGAGAGGGGGTGGGTGTGGGTGGGGAGCGCTTCGCCTGGCTGCTAGAGATTAGGTAGAGGAGAACGGATGGACCATGTCACTGCTGATACTGAAAGCAGAGTGAATAGAATGTGATGGCCAGAGATGCAAAAGCCTCATCAACCCTGAAAAGGGAAAAAGCATGGTTTAATGTCAGGTACCACAGGATTCTTCCACGGATATGGCTTGGTTGGCAGTCTGCTGGAAACATACCTAAGGAGAGGAGGTTTGTTCCATGTTACTTTGAGATCTGTTCCTGTTTCTGTTATTGCCCCCCTCCCTTTGGGAAGCCATACCTACTGCCAGTACCCTGTAGCTTTCATGTTATCTTGGATCTCTTCCAGTCCAAGAAATTGATACGAGAAGTTACTGTGTTTACTGAGAAGGTGTTAAACTGGTCAGTACAAGCTGAGCATGGTGGCTAACACTTAGAAAACTGATGGAGAAGGACTGCTATGTGTTTGAGGCTAGCCTAGGCTACACAGTAAGCTCCAGCTTGGGCTATAGTATGAGACTGTGTCTCAAAAACCAAGCAGACAAACAAAAAATCAAAATTAAATAGACAAACCCCCAGCCTGGCTAGTACCAGTCTCAAGAATTTACATTTCAAAATTGCCTATGGCCAGGAGCCCAGAAGCATTAAAAGGATTACTGGTCAAATTCTGGCCATCAGAATTTGTAGTGTATAAGGGAGGTATGGTGGGGTGTGGTATGTGGAATGAGCATGAGGCATGATTCTTATAGTCCTTCAAAGCTTATTACCGTCCTGTGTTCATGCAAGGCCACTACAGGTGGTAAAATGCTCTTAGCAACAGCTCTTGATAGCAGGTATGTGCATCTGCACCCTATCCACAGCAAATTCTATCTCTGAGTGACTTCTCTATCACGCTGTTTTGGGAAGTCATCTCACATCATGTATGAGACTATATTCATACAATGCCAGCTTCCTCTGCTATCAGCAGACAAGTGAAAAGCCATTGCAAAGCTGGGCATGATGGCACATGCCTGCAATCCCAGCTCTTGGCAAGTACAGGCAGAATAATCAGGAGTTCAAGGTAGTTCTTGGCTACATAGTGAGTTTGAAACCAGCCTGGGATTCAGATGACCCTGTCTCAAACAAACAAATAGACTAAAACAGGATAAGTTACATATAATCCCAATTCTGTTTTCACAAAACCAGTGAGGCAGGTATCAATATCCCCATTTAACAGAGGAAGAAACAGACTTAAATGCTTATATGCTTTACTTAAGGTCATATGGGTTGTAAGTGGCAACCTGAGATTGAGTCCAGGTTGGAGAGACTTCAGAATTGGTATAGCTAGTCATCATGGTGGCCAAAGTATTGGAAAACAAAACTTTAAATGCTTTTCAAACTCCAGTTTGACAAGGCCAGATCAATGAGTCAGTGGTACTTTTCACTAACACAGTTAGGACAAAAACACAGTCCAGGCACCCAGCAATTGAGTTCCAAACACATGATGTAAAAACTGGTCTGAACTGAAAGGAGAAGTTCATGCAATTCAACAGTAATTAGAGTCTTAAGTATACCATTTTTTTTGGAGGCATAATCTCACTATATAGCCCTAGCTAGCTTGGAATTCATAATGTAGGCCAGGATGGCCATGAACTTGTGGTGATCCTATTGCCTCTGTTTTCTAAGTGCTGGGATTGAAAGTACATAACACCATGCCTGCCTCTAATACTGTACCGTTTTATTTGAGACAGGCTCTCATGTGGTCTAGGCTAGCCTCTAAATCACTATGTTTCTGCAACTAGCCTTGGACTCCTGACCCTCTTGCTTTCACCCACCAGCATTTGAGAGACTGAGATAGGAAGATCACCATAAACCAATCAGAGGATAGCCTACACTATACAGTGAGTCCTGGGCCAATCTTGGCTACAGTGAGGCATTGTCTTCAAAACAAAACAAGGAGAAAAGTAAAAGGAGACAAGAATATCCTTCAGCTCATTCTGAGGCTAATATTATCTTAATACAAAAAAACAAAGAAAGATATCACAATAAAACTACAGACCACTATCATATGAACAGAACATCTACAAATATAGACACAAAATCCATCAACAAAATACTAGCAAATGGAACCCAGAAACACATAAAAAGAACTACTTACTAGTAATTGCATACCAGTGGGGACTTACTGCATTAATGCAAAGTTGTTTTGACATGAAAAATCAATTATTTAAAAATTTTATTTTTATTTTATATGTATGGGTGTTTTGCCTGCATATATGTGTGTATACCACTTCAGTGCCTGGTGCTCATGGAAGCTGGAAGAGGGTATTAGATCCCCTGGGACTGGAGTTACAGATGGTTGTGAGATGTCATATAGCTGCTGGGAATCAAACTCTGGCTCTCTAGAAGAGTAGCCAGTGGTGCTCTTAACCACTGGCCAATCTCTCGAGTCCTGAAAAAAATCAATTATTAATTCATGCAATATAGCATGATAACTAAGGATAAAATATACATGTTCATGTTCATCTCGAAAGGCACACACACACACACACACACACACACACACACACACACACACACATTTGAAAAAACCCAGAGCCTTATTGGGATAAAGCTCAACAAACGAGAATCCAAGGAAATTTCTTCAACATAGTAAATGATATTCATTGAAAAAGCCCTTGACAGGTGGTGGTGGCCTTTAAGGGAGGCAGAGTCAGGTGGATCTCTGTGAGTTCGAGGCTGGCCTGGTCTACAGAGTGAGTTCTAGGACAGCTAGGGCTACATAGAGGAACCCTGTCTCAAACAAACAAACAAACAACCCTCCCTGGGTTTAATTGCTTGTACCATATTAAAAAAACAAAAAACAAAAAAACTGGTTATAGTGGTACATGCCTGTAATCCCAGCAGTTGGGAGGTAGAGGCAGGAGGATCAGGAGTTGAAGGTAATACTGTCATCTTTGGCTATCTAGCAAGTTCAAGGTCATTTTAGAATATATAAGACTCTGTTCTCAAAGGGGGAAAAAGAAAAAAAAGGAGAAAATGTGATGCATTTACACAGTGGAATTTGTTTTGTTTTTTGAGGTAGGGTCTTGTGTTTCTAGAGCTGTTCTTGAACTTCTGATCTCCCTTCCTCTGCTTCATGAAAGCTTCATGAGGTTGTAGTTATATGCCACCATACCCAGTTAATGTGGGGCTGGAGATTGAAGTCAGGGTTTTATGTGTGCTAAGCAAGCACTCTACCAATTGAGCTACATCCTTAACCCTTGGGGTGTGTGTGTGTGTGTGTGTGTGTGTGTGTGTGTGTGTGTGTGTGTATGCATGCACGCAAGTGGAGGCCAGAGGTCAATGTTTGGTAGGTGTATTCCTCAACTTCTCTCTTCCTATTTTGTATTTACTTATTCATTCAAAAATATTTTAAATTACATTCCCCTGTTTGTGTGCATGTGTGTGTGTGTTCACATGTACATCAAACACACTTGCTCATGTGCTCACATGCATGCATGCATGCCACAGTGTGCTTCTGGGGGTCAGAGGATAGTTTGCAGAAGTTGGTTCTCTCCTCTCATCATGTGGGTTCCAGGAATGGAGCTCAGGTTGTCAGCCTTGGTGGCAGGTACCTTTACCCACTGGGCCATCTTGCCAACTCTCTAGTTTTTGAGACAAGGCTTCTTACAGAACATGAAGCTCATTAATTTAGCTAGACTCACTGGCCACCTTGTCCCATGGATCCTCCTGTCTCCACCTCCCCAGTGTTGGAATTATAGATGCATGCCACTGTGCCTGGCCCTTATGTGGGTACTGGGAATCTAATTCATGGTAAGCAATTTATGAATATCATCTGTCCTTTTCCCCATCACCGTAGGAGGGGTAACAGGGTCTACCATGTATTTCCGACTGGCCTGGCACAAAGGGAATGATTGTAAAGGATAAGGGAGGCGGATATGGGAGGATAATGGGGAGAGTGATTGGGAAAAATATAACAACCTATACACATGAAAGTGATTTAATGAAGCCCATTATTTTGTATGTTAACTAAAAAAATTTTTTTTGAGACAGGGTTTTTCTACACAGTTCTGGCTGTCCTGGACATCATTATTTAGACCAGGCTGGCCTTGAACTCAGAGATTTCCCCCTGCCTCTGTCTCCTGAGTGCTGGGATTAAAGGTATGCACCCCCATGCCGACATTAAAAATGTTTTTTTGAAAAGTAAAACGTTTGAAAAGGTTTGATAAATTCTCAAAGATTACATATGACTGATATAATCACAGATGTCACAAACCAGTGGACAGGGAAGCTAGAGAAGGGGCTTGGGACTTTGGGGTGAGGTAACAACTGAAGTTAGGAAATTTGGCCTAGGCCATGAGGTGATCTCAGTGGAGCATGTTTCACTTACTTTGTGTTTGTTTGTTTCTTTGTTTTGAGACAAGGTCTTGTGGAGCTAAGGCCAACCATGAACTTGCAGTGTAGCAGAGGATGACCTTGAACTCCTGGTTCTTCTGCTTCTATCTTTCAAGTGTTGACCTCATTGGCATGCACACCTCAATTTGCTTGGTTTACGATTTCACCTTGGTCTGACTCCTAAGCCCCTGTGTGTTTACTGTGCCCCCTCATCCATCATCCTAGTATTATTGATGATGTTACTGTTGCCAGTTTATTATAGTATGCTATAAAAAGTGTTAAATCATTTTAAAACATTCTTTCTTTTGAGACAGGGTATCACTATGCAGCCCTGGATGGCCTGGAACTTGCTGTGTACACCAAATTAGCCATGAACTCATGTAGATTCGCCTGCCTCTGCCTCCTCACTACTAGCATTAAAGGTGTATGTTACCATGCTGAACCTAAAATATGCTATTTATAAACTCATATCAATATAAGAAAATTCTTTTTGAGCCCACAGTTCTGTGAAACTTTGAACTCAAAAGTTCAGAGAATAATTAAATGACTTACTAGACATAAAAAGAGTATCAAACACTTGGTACAAATTTTTGAAAAGAATAGCAAGACTGTATACTGAGGTCTGTAAGACATTTGTGAAACAAATGAAAGACTTAAATAAGTGGAAAGATTCTCCATTCGCGGACTAGTAGGCTTCATATTTGCATCACTGACAACTTAAGATGGCAACACTTCTCAAACTAATCTACTGACTCAACACAATCCTGATCAGAATCCCAGCTGACTTTGTAGAAAATTGACAAGTCAATTATAAAATTCACAGAGTCTCAAAGTACCCAGAATAACTAAAACAACCTTGAAAAAAAAAAAAGAATGAAGATAATTCATGATTTCAAAATTTGCTACAAAGTAATAACAATTAAGATAATGCAGTATTGACAGTCAATGCAGTAGAATAAACTGTACAGATATAAACTATCGTATTTATGGCCAAATGGTCCAACTTAAAAATGTACAAAAGATTTGAATGGGTATTTCACTAACGAAGACATATTAAAGGGCAATGAGACATGAAAGATGCTCAGTGTCATTGGCCATTCATCAACTGCAAATCAACATCAGGAGTTGCCTCTTCTATCCATCGTGATGGATGTAACAAGGCAATAACAAATATTGGTGAAGATCTGATGAAGTTATACTTCTCTACTATTGCTGGTAGGAATGTGAAATGGTGGAGTCATTTTGGAAAAATATACTGTTCCTCTAATAATTCAACACAGTTATCAATTGTATGTTCTACACCTATGTTTATAATGAAGAGAAATAAAAACCTACATCCTCACAAAAAGTTGGACACGAATGTCTAATATCATTATTCATAATATCCGAAAGGTAAAAACAACCCAAATGTGTATCAACTGATGAAATGATAAATAATGTGTCTTTTATATAATAGCATATTATATAATTAAAAGGAACAATGTATTGCTATATGATATAACATGAATGACCCTTGAAAATATTATGCTAAGTGAAAAAGCAAAGCACACAAGACTATATTCCATGATTACATTCATATAAAACACTCAGAACAAGCAATGCTCTAGAGACAAACTACAGAGCACTGGCTGCTTGGTGTGGGTAGCACATAGGACACAGTATGGGGAGGGACTGTTATTACGTTCCTGCATACTGTTTTTTTCTCTTTAGGAGCGGTGAAATTTTTTTGTACTTGGGATTGAACCTGTGGCGGCATGCATGCTCTTTTTACTTTTTATTTTGAGACAAGGAAACACTAACTTACTCAGGCTGGCTTTGAACTCACTTTATAGCCCATGTAAGCCTTGATACTCCCTACTCAGCCTAACCAGCAGAAGTAATTACAGGGTTGTACTACCAGATCCAGCTCGAGTGGTGAAAATGTTCTAAACTAGATGGTTGCATGACCCCATGAATATACTACACAAACACACACACACACACACACACACACACACACACACACACATCTGTGTAACAGCTCTGGCTGTCCTGGAACTTGCTTTGTAGACCAGGCTGGCCTCAAATTCACAGAGATCCACCTGCTTCTGCCTCCTGAGTGCTGGGATTAAAGGCATGTGCCACTGCCGCCTGACTATAATAAATATATTAAAAATGGAGCTGTACCCAGGCATGTTGGCACAGGCCTTTAATCCCAGCACTCAGGAAGCAGAGGAGGCGGATCTTCATGAATTTGAGGTCAGGCTGGTCTACATAGCAAGTTCCAGGCAATCCAGGGATACATAGTGAGACCCTGTCTCAAAACAAATGGAGCTATGAATTTTAAACGAAAAAGTTTTATGGCTAGGAGATTATAGCTGAATAATGCTGCTTATAAAAATAAAACTTCTTATCCAACAATGGTGGCACATGCCTTTAATGCCAGCACTTAGAAGTAGAGATAAGTGGATCTTTGTGAATTCAAGAATAGCCAGATGCATATAGTGAGTTCCAGGCCAGACAGGATGACATAGTGAGATTATGGCTCAAAAACAACAAACAAACAAACAAACAAACAAACAAAGACTCAACTCCTCCACAAATCTGGGTGTAGTGTCATTAAAGCCCTCTGCAGGCTAGGGCAGAAGGATTGCAAGTTTAGGGCCATCTTGGGCTATATAGTGATCTCTAGGATAGCCTGTGCTAAGGGAACTGGAGAGATTGCTCAATGGTCAAGAACACTTGCTGTGCCGGGGTGGGGTGGGGTGTAGGGGTCGGGGTGGGGGTGGCTCATGCCTTTAATCCCAGCATTCGGGATGCAGAGGCAGGCAGATCTTTGTGAGTTCAAGGCCAGTCTGGTCTACAGAGCGAGTTCCAGGACAGCCAGGGCTACACAGAGAAACCCTGTCTTGAAGGAAAAAAAAAAAAAGAACACTTGCTGCTTTTTCCAAAGGGTCTGAGTTCAGTTCCTAGAACCCACATCAGGTGGCTCACAATTGCCTGTAACTCCAGTTACTGGGGAATCTGACACCCTCTTCTGGCCTCTGTAGGCACCTACACACATGCATACACACATAGATGCTCATAAAAAGAAATATTTTAAACATACTCATTTTTATACAATACATTTTTATCATATTCGTTCCCCTCCTTCAACTCTTCCCCATTTCTTTAAAGTCTTTAAAAACAAAAGTCTTTAAAAACAAAAAATAAAGTCTTTAAAAACAAAAATAAATTTTAAAAAGTGGTGTCTTGGCACATGGTGAACTTTGAACTCTTAAGAAAAGATTTTTTTAAGTGCTTTGCTTTGTGAAAGGACTTTATGTAGTTTATCTCACATTATCTTGTCAAATCCCTCAGGAGGTATGTAGTATATATACTATTACGACTTCTCACTTTAATGACAAGTAATCTGAACCTGTTTATGGGACTTGTTCATGTTCACATGGTGAAGGTACAGCAGAGAAAGGACTGGAACCCAAGTCTCTCTGCCTTTACATGCTAGGAGTTTTCCATAGACCATGTTATTCACCTCTATACAGATTCAATGTAATCACACTTGTGGGTTCGATTCATGTCTTACTGGGTGATGGAGAAAACCCTGGATCAGTTGGGGAGTTACTATTTAGTGATCCATCCTCTATCCGGGCCTCTGAGAGTTAAAGAAGTGCTCCAGGAGAGCACAGAGCCATAAGCCCTTGGTTTAGAATGTGTCTCTACCTGAATGCATCATCTGCAGGACTAGAAATGCTCCAGGTGATACCTTCCTAGGAGGCAACTGAGCCCATCAGGGGAGCCACCTGGCAACATGATGATATCAGAGTTATATCCAATAACAGTTATATCCAATAAGCAAGTGACAACTTTTCCCTCTTAGATAAAGACTGGAGTTCTAAAGGTGGTTGCCTTCCCTGCAGGAAGAAATATCTTCCCATACTACACTGCCAAGGTCAGGTGATGTCTAACTCACCACTGGTATCATGACTTCCAGATACAAGGAGAGAATGTGCCTGGAGCGTCCTCAGTCTCCTCTAGGCAGATTAGAAGTATGGGTAAAGTCGGGTGCATTTGGTTGATGGCTGGGACAGCTTGCCTCTCACATTGTAAATCTATGTGAATTGCTCATCAGCTTTCCCTAAGCAGGAGGGTGGAGGTGCCCTAGTTTATCTGTCTGTGTTCAGTCACTCACAAGATTGACTCAGAAATGCTTGCAAAGAACAGGACAGTGAACTGACTAGAATTATGCTAAAATATATATGCTGTGAATATATAATATAATATATAATATATACACAAAGCATGCACATATTTACACTAGACATACCATCGACACAAGATTGACTCAAGCAGCTTTCTAGACTTGACTCTGGTGTATTTTTGTAGTGTCATGTTCATTGGTCATAATCACGACATAGAAGCCTTGCAAGAACCTCATAGTCCTTCTGAGTCATCCAAAAAAAGAAGAGAGTACTATGCTCACTCTAACTTCCTATGAATGTTGCTGGGTGGGTTTTTGGAGGGGGGGGCAGTGTCTCATTTTGTAGCCTAGGCTGGTTTTGAATGTGTAATCCTCCTACACCAGTCTCCTGAGTGTTGTGATTACAGACATGAATCACCACAATCAGCTTGCTGGGTTATATGTACATGAAAACTGGTAATGTCTGCATATACATATATATGTATATACACACATATGTATATAAAATAAGAATATTCAGTGCAGCACAGTAAACTGTTTCTAAACATGTTAGAAAATGTAGAATGAGTTTCTCTAACTGAGGTCCTAAATAGGATCTCTAAAGCCTTATTTTCTTGGGTTACCCAGCAGATACAGGGAGCTCAGAGCTGGGAAGAGATGGCAGCTGCTTCTGGATCTTTCTTCTTGTCTTCCTTTCCTTTCCTTATTTCTTTCCATAACTTATTTAGTGTGTTTCTCTCTGTGTGTATGTGTTTGTGTGTGTCTTTCTGTCTGTCTGTTTGTCTGTGTGAATGCATGTGTGTATTCATGTAGGTACACGGGTACCATCATGTACATTGTGGGAGTTGGCTTTCTCCTTCCACCATACGGGTCCCGGGGGTCTTCAATCTTGGTGGCGTGTGCCTGTATTCTCTGAGCCATCTTGCTGGCCCTGCCTCTGGATTTCTTGCCACCTCAGTGTGGTTTAGGCTCTCAAAAGCAGGTGCTATTAGGACTGCTGCACTCTTCCTGTGTAAATGACAAGCTACTTACTGTATTGGCATCATCCCTGAATCAACTGTCCACATTTTTCCCCTCTGGACTGTAAGCTATGTGAAGGCACTCACCAAAAGGATCATAGCTGCTATGTCCAGCTGTATTCCCAATGTCTGCCATGATGGATCCTTGAAAAACATGTGTGTAGTGAATAAGTGAAATATTTGCTTTGGTCAAGTACTGTGAGAGAGACGATTCCTTCCCTCTCATTCTCCTGTTTTTCCAGGTTCGCAAGACATGGTGCTTCCTTCCCCTGCTGCTGAGTTAACAGCATCTGTTTGGCCTGGTAGACTGAGCACTGAGCTTGGCTAGTTGGTAGTCAACAGCTTCTGTGATGCCAGACTTCTTCCTCCTTTCCACAGAGACCTTGACCTGAGGGAATTGTGGCTTTGGTCCCTGGGAAAAGTCCATCTGAAGCTGTGAGGACACCTCTTCTCTCTGTAGCCCTGGTGTTGAGGCAGACCTTGAACTTGCAATTTTTGTGCCTCAACCTTCCAAGAAGCTGGGATTATAGGCCTGTGCCACCAGGCATGGCTAGCTGACTGCACTACAGCCTTGGTTAAAGGACCATGGTGGGCCCTGGAACTTCTGTTCTAGAATGAAGGTGAGATCTGACAGAGGAAAGCCATCCCAGCTTTGGATGGTGGTCCTAAAGGTCTTCAAGACCAGGAAGGAACTATTAACCCACTGCAGCTAAGGCCCAAGCCTCTTCAGTGGCACTCTTCTCTTCTTCCTGGCATTTTGCTGAATTTGGGCCAAGCCAGGGGGGTCACCTTACACAGCGAGAACATTCTGTCAGTGGCTGCTGTCAACCTGGCACCTAGCAGTTCAGAAGGCCAAGAAACTGGCCCCCAACACCGCACCAGTCTCTGTGGAGGTGATATCAAGCGCAAGTTCCTATCTTTCTGGACAGAAGAAGAAAGAGGAACAGAGGTTTTTCTATTTGCTTCTGCCCCTGAGCCAATTGTCTCCATGCTAAGGAGAAGCATTATAAACAGCAGCGGTGCTACAGTGGTCCATTTGGCTCCTAAATAGAGCCAGAGACCCATTTGCTAGGGAAGTGTGCACATCTGCAGGTGTGCAAGGAGCCTCTCAGGCATTGGAGACTTGGAGATGGGGTGTGAAAGTGATGCTTAGCGCCAAGAGAACCCGGTAAAGCAGACCTAACTTTGAAAAAGCAACAGGAAAGCCACATGGAAAGTAGTTCGTGAGACTGCAGTGACACATGCAGCCCATGTCCTGGACTTGGTGCCACAATCTCCACAGTAAGGGAACTATTTGCAACCAGCATTGGCTAGGGCGTGGATGGCGTGACAGATAATTGTCCCACAGACTGGGACTACATAACCATGCCCACTGTCCTCTCTAAGTGGACACCCAAACAGCTCTGACTGTCCCAGCTGGTTCTACCTTGACTGGCCCCAGGTCCATCCTTCTGCCTTCTCCTCTCCTTTTCCCCTTCCCCTCCTGCTCAATAAGAGGTACAGTTTACTTGGGTGTGATTAGCCACAGGACCACAGGTGACACCGAAAATGTGAACGATGGTTTTTCCAACATTTGACCATGTGTAAGTTTGAGAAGCACGGCTGCCTCTTCAAGTTAGTCATCTGCAGCCATGCAGACTCTCACCCCCCAGTTTCTTCCTGTTCCAATTCAGCTCCTTTCATCTACTATGTGGACACCCCTTCTTTTGGGACCACCAATCCTTTCCCAAATCTGCATGTGATGAACTGCCTTTCAATTGCTGTGAACAGTGATATGAGATGGAAAGTTGGGCCTGCTATGTATGTGATGGACTTGTTTGTGATAAAGAACAAAGTTTAAAATGGGTGATACTCGCCGGGTGGTGGTGGCGCACGCCTTTAATCCCAGCACTCGGGAGGCAGAGGTAGGTGGATCTCTGAGTTCGAGGCCAGCCTAGTCTCCAAAGCGAGTTCCAGGAAAGGCGCAAAGCTACACAGAGAAACCCTGTCTCGAAAAACCAAAAACCAAAACAAAACAAAGCAAAAAAAATGGGTGATACTCAGCTCTCTAGGTGCTGGGTCATCTGCCAGGAGTGTGATTCTACTCTCAGATACCATGGTCTCCATCAGGTGCAGTGACTCCAAACCAAGAAAGTCTTGAAAGTTTAGTAATAGTTAAGTGGCAAGGGCCAGTGGATCAAGTGTTCAGTTTATGGCAAGGGTGACTCCTGGGTGCTGCTTACATTCTGTCTGTGATGCTTGTAAGCCTGAGGTCTAACACATGGAGGACCCAGCTCTCTGTCACACTCTGCTCCTCTCACTTGTTTTGGGCAGGAGCACTTGGGCTGGACAGCTTTTTTCTTTTCAAGGCCTCTGTACAACATCATCAGAACATCTCTGAGAAGTAGTCATACTAGGTTGCCTAACTTGGACACTTTTTGCTTGGAAGCTGCATTTGCTCTTTATGGACCTCCTATTCTAGTTCCAAGCTTTCTTTTGGGCATGCCCAGTCTCCCCTACTCCAAGCCTTCAGTGACTTCATATTTCAGACACTTCTGTCAATCCCCAATATGATGAACAAAAAGGAAGGTCTTATTTTCATTTTCAACCTTACTTCAGTGAAGCCAGAACAGGCACAAATCTCTCCTAGATTAGTAAATCTCTGCCTTAAAATCAATATAAACCTTTTTGAGAAAACATTTTCTGTGTAGCCTTGGATGGCCTTGAACTCTTTCTGTATCTACCTCCTCAGTAGCTGGCATTACAATAATGTACCATTACAAGTATGTGCTACGATACCTGGCCAATGCAATTCCTTTAAAGAAATATTTATTTTAATTTTATGTACATTGGTATTTTGCCTGCTTGTATGTCTGTGTGAAGGAGTTGGATCCCTTAAACTGGAGTTATAGACAGTTGTGAGCTGCCATGTGGGTGCTGGGAATTGAATCTGGGTCCTCTGGAAGAGCAGCAAGTGCTCTTAACCACTGAGCCATCTCTCCAGTCCCCCAATGCAATTCTTTAATTGGCTGTATCATGTGATTGCTTCTTTCATCTTACATACATCCACTGACTCAACTACAGTGTGTTGTCACAGGCATCCTTTGTGGAATATGTACATGTGAATATCATATGTGTTTGCCAGTGAGGTGTGTCAGCAGGGTGCATGCTACACTTCTGGCTGCTGCTAAACAGGCTGGCACTGTTGGCACATGCTGAACACTAGGGTGATGGAACCCCTCCCTCCATGACTTCAGAGTCAGAGGGCCTCGGACACACCAAAACACTGAGGCTGAGCCCTACCTGCCTTTATCATAGGAGGTGGAAGAGGCTGGCTGGCAGGCCTGGAGAAGACCATCTTCCTGGAGTCCAGCAGAAGGCGGCAGTACCCCGCAATCAGGCAGGCAAAGTTGGTGGCTTCAGGCCACTCCATCAACAGCACCAGAGGCTGTGGAAGAGATGGTTCAAAACACAAAGACATGAGAAGGCAGGAGAGAGGCAGGTACATTTCTGCGAGGACAGTAACAAAGAAAAGACGCCTTGAGTAGTTACAGGAACCACACATTCCAAACCCTACATGAGGGCTGTAGCCAGGCATTTTCTTCAGTCCTGGACATTCCTTTGTGGTGACTGCTTCTCTAGGTATCAGCATTAAATAAACCTTTACTCACGCATTTAATGAACCACCTTTACTGAAAAAAGACTAAAATTATGTAACATCATGTGACTGCTGTGTGGCTGTGTTTGCGTTTGTCAGAGCTCAGCAGATGTGTGGGCCAGCTGGGAGAGTGGGGGTAAAGCTAGGAATCTAGGCTAGGCTGAGGGATGGCCTGGAATATCCTTGAATGTAAGCACTTTGGCTGCATGAGGTATCCTTTGCTCCTCTCCGTATGCCCTGACAACATCCAGATGAGCTCTCTGGACACAACACTTCACAGAATGGAGTCCTAACTGTGTCTTTAGGGACAAACCCTTTCTGGTCTAAGTCCTGCCTGGACCTTCCTGATCTCCCCTCTATTTCCTGTATTTTCCGAAGTAGCCTGGAAATGGATACTGATTTTTCTTTTTTTTTCTTGGATACACATTTTTCACTCTGTTGCTCTGGCTAGTCTGGAATTCACTTTGTAGCCCCGACTGGCCTCAGATTCATGGCAATCTTCTTGTCTTTGTCTTCCAAGTATTGGAATTACGTGTGTCAGCTACCATGCCAGTTTACTGGTAGTTTTTTTTCTTTCTTTAAAAAAAAATTATCTATCTATTTATTTATTTATTTATTTATTTATTTATTTATTTATTTATTTATTTATTTATTTATTTATATGGGTGCTTTGTATGTATGGAGGTCTGTATGCAAGAAGAGGGCATCAGATCTTATTACAGATAGTTGTGAGCAGCCATGTGGTTGCTGGGAATTGAACTCAGGAACTCCTGGAAGAGCAGCCAGTGCTCTTAACCACTGAGCAATCTCTCCAGCCCTGTATTTTTTTTTGTTTGTTTGATTTTTGATTTTTCATGACAGGGTTTCTCTGTGCAGCCCTGCCTGTCCTGGAACTCACTCTGTAGACCAGGCTGGCCTCGAACTCAGAGATCTGCCTAGGATTAAAGGTACGTGGCTGTTTATTGCTGTTTCTTTCTTTGTTTTTTTGTTTGTTTGTTGTTGTTGTTTTCTTTTCGAGACAGGGTTTCTCTGTGTAACAGTCCTGGCTGTCCTGGAACTCACTTTGTAGACCAGGCTGGCCTTGAACTCACAGAGATCTGCCCTGCCTCTGCCTCCCAAGTGCTGGGATTAAAGGTGTGTGCCACCACCACCTGTTTCTTAAAAGAGCTCCTTGGTCTGGAGTTAAGGGTGGTAGGTTAAACAAGCTATGTAGATACTTTTGCTATGGGAATTCTAAGATCCTATGATATATATGAATATATGAATATATTCTATGAAACTTCAAAGACTTTAGTATTCCAAATTTATTTGACCCCAAAGATCTGTTTTTTTTACAGAAAATTTCGTACCAACAGGGTTCTTATTTCTTTTTCAGTGCTAGAGATGGAATCTAGGACCTTATGCATTCTGGGCAAACACTCTACAATCCAACTACTCCCCTGTGCCCAGTTGTTGCTGTTTTTAAACCCACAATGGGAAACATTATCACACTCTCTTGATTGATCCTGGAGTTAACTCCTTAACTGTTTCAGAGATTCCTATAAAGATAAACAAAGCAGCGATGCATTTTTAAGAAACTCTTGAATTTGTTCTATCATTTTAAAGGTGCCATGTGAGTAAGTTGGATCAAATCAAAGTGAGATAATTTGTGGAGACTGGCTGAGGAGGGAGTCATGGGCTATAAGTAGCCATGACCTTTTGGGATTACTAGAGGGCATTATTAAGAACTAATAGAAAGCCAGGTGAGATGTGGCAATGCCCATCATCCTGTATTTGGAGGGTGAAGCCAGGAAGATCAGGAGTTCAAGGTCACCTTTGGATATCTAGTGAGTTTGAGGTCAGCCTGGGCTACAATCAACCCTGTTTCAAACTGGGGATATGGCTCAGTAGTAGACTGCTTGCCTAGCACAAGCAAGGCCCTGGGTTTGATGTCCAGCACCACAAAATAAAAGCCCAGAAGAATTAAGAGGGAACATCTGTTCTCTGTTTAGCTAGGAGGTGAATGCACCAGTCCACGAGAGAAATGATTAGGACCTTTATCAGTAAAAATGAAGGGCCTTCATGACAAAACTCAGTCAACAACCAGATCATCTGCCTTTGGCTTTACTGTCACCTTAGGAACAATTCTGAATTCAAACTAGCTGCTGGTAGCTGAAGTCAGATTAGTTTTCTTTGCTAGCTAGCTCTCAGGAACCCAACATATAGGTTAAGTGGAACATAGACTAGTTCATTCAGAGCAGAAGTCAGCACGTGTTTGTATGTTTTGTTTTTATTTATTGATTTATTTAAAATTTTTCCTTTTAGTTAATTTTATGTGTGTGAGTGTTTTGCCTGCATGTACATCTATGCACCACATGCTTGCCTGGTGCCCTTGGAGACCAGAAGATGGCGTGGGTCCCCTAGAACTGGAGTTATGACCAGATTTTAAGCTGTCACGTGGGTATTGGGAATCAAACTTGGGTCCTTGGGAAGATCAACTGGAGCTCTTCATTGCTGAGCCACCTCTCTATCCAATTTGTATGTATTACTGATACAGGATCCTAACTCAAGCTTGTTTCTGAATTGAGATCCTCCTACCTCAGTTTCCTAAATACTAGGATTACAGGCTTCCACCACCGTGTCCTACTTCATCCTTTTTTAGGGTTATAGTATAAATATTTTAGACCTTACAGGTCACTCAGGCTTTGTTGAAACAGTACTGCCACCATAGTGTGACAATAGACACAGATGATCTGTAAGCTAAACAAACGGCTGTGACTGTGTTATAATGACCATTTATAGAGGCAGGTGGTGGGTTAAAGTCAGCTTACAGGGCATAGTTCGAGCTATTCAACACACCTTGTAACTTGCTTTTTGTTTGTTTGTGTAACTTGCTACTTTTGGGTTTGTCTGAGACAGTGTTTTGCTATGTAGCTCTGGCTAGACTCAAAATCCTGGTAGTTTTCATCCCTCAGATTCCCAAGTGCTGGCATTACAAGCATATACAACCATTCCTGAACATGGTACATTTTGTTTGGTTTGGTTTGAGACAAGATTTCACTCTGCAACCCAGGCTGGCTTTGAACTCATAATCTTTCTCCCTCAGCTTCTCATTAACCTCGATGCTTTTGTCAACGGTGATTACCTTCTGCTTTGGACACTCTTCTCATGACTTCTGTTTCTATGAGGTGACACTATGTTCTGGGTCTGTGATCTCTGGCCATCTTTGCATTGGTCTTTCTCTTTTTTTGAGATTTATTTTTATTTATGTTTATATGTCTGCGTATTAGCATGCACTCATTCGTGCAGGAGCCCGAGGAAGGCACAAGAGGTGAACAGATCCCCTGGAGCTGAAATTACAGGTGGTTGTGGGCTGCCTGATGTGGTTGCTGGGAAATGAAGTCAGGTCCTCTGGAAGAGCAGCAAGTGCCCTTAACCACTGAGGCATCTCCCCAGCCCTGTCCATACTGCTCTCTAGCTGGCTTTTCCTGTGTAGCTTTTTAACCTTCATCTACAATCCTTGGTTCTTCCCCATGGTGGGTCAGCTTTTTCCTCTGGGTTGGGATTCTTGAGTCAGTGCTTCATTTTATTTCTCCTGGAACTCTTTTCCTTTCTCAAAACACAGATACTGCTATAAGTCAAATACTTTTTTTTTCTTTTTGAGACAAGGTCTCATCCTGTAGCCTAGGTTGGCCTGTATTATGTAGCCCATACTGGTCCCACACTGCAGCAATCCTCTGGCCTCTGCCCCTAGAGTGCCACCACACCCAGCTTGATTTATGAAATAGTTTTTAAATATCCAGTTCCAACGCATGTCACAGTAAGGCATTTGGAGTGTCACTGAGAGAACAAGTTAATGACTAATGATGCTTCTATTAAATTCATGAAATACCATGGGAAGGAAAAAGGAACAGTCGATACACAATGAGGAGCAATGGTTCTTTTCTCCAGGAAGAGAGGAGCCGCAGATTAAATGTTCTCCAGCCATTATTAGGAAGGGACACTGGTGATGTCTATTCTTCCAGAATAATGAAAACTTCTCAGTCACAACAGAATGGTCAGCTTTACATAGCACAAACAGAAAAGGGTAGAATGGGGCAGGGCAGCCAGATATACCTTCTAGCTTCACCCTGTCATCTTCAACAGAAAGACACAGAGGTTTGGATGGTGACAGTTGCTGCCATCAGTACTGGGAGGACACAAGATTCACCAGGTTTTTACCTCAGGGCATCCATGAACACCATGGACATTTCCACTGCTGTGGCTTTATTTCAGGATCTCGCTGACTTCTCCATACTTCTTAAGCTATGTGATGATGCTGAGATATGGGGGTGGGGAGGCTCTCAGCTGGGGGTCCTTGTATGTCTGGTCCCAAGCTGCTTCACCTGTGTGTATTTGTGCCTCATCTGTGGGCATGTTTTGTCATACAAATTGTGACCTCTCATAATCTGGAAGACAACTTAAGGACCTCCACTAGACCCCTAACTGTCCTTCTTCCTCCAGTGTCTTCCTACTTCACTTCCCTGTTGCTACTTAAGGGATCTTTCTAGTGCACAACTTTTATTATAACTTAGCACTGTCAATAGTGACGAAATCCAACTACCTTACAACAGCTTACAAGACCCTTCAGGATTTGGACCTAGCCTACATCTTCAACCACATGTGTCTTAGCTTGGTTTAGGACCTCCTCTCCTATTACCACCCCTCACCTTATATTCAAACAATGGCATATAATTGAGTTTCCCAAGCTAGTTCATCCCTTCCATACTTTGACCTGTGCTGATTCCTCTAGCTACCTCCTAAAAAGCAAGATCAACTGACAGCTACAGCCACTCATTCTAGAATAGCACAACTGGGTCCTTGCCTCTGTGGAGCTTACAGTGTCACTGGCAATAAATCATACACCAAATAATCTTAGAAACAGATATGGCCACAAGGTGTGATAAGAACTATGAAGGGAAATTACAGACTTACCAGAACATAGACTGTCCCAGAGCAGTGTGTGGGTGGACATGAATGTGTGCATATGTGATATTTGGTTTCAGAAGCTAGAAGAAACTTCTTTGAGGAAATGGCATTGGCTGACAAATTAAATATAGGACTATTTGCCCAATGCCCAGGTTGAGTGGCTGACTGATGGATGGACAGATTGATGGGCTGGCTGGTTGAAGAGCAGTCTGACTCACTTGAGCCCTGTCTGACAAGCTGGCTGCAGGGCAGCCAGAATGCCAGACAGTCTCACATTTGGATTGTTTAGCTACCTGGCTGGCTGCTCGGCTGGCTACGGACAGAATTACTGACTGGAGTCTGACTGACTGACTGGCTTAATTGATTTCACTTCAGTTTCCCCTTACCCCGATGTGGTCCAGTATCATCAATAAATCAGCAAGAAGGCAAAAATGCCATGCTCTGAGAAGGCCGAGCACATCAACAGGTGGTCAGGACAGCACAGCCCACCACATTAGTGGCCTTTCCAGGGAGCCAACTGGGCCCCAACAAGGGCTAAGCATGGCTTGTAAAAAGGAACACAGATGAGCTTGTTGGCCAACAGGGGTACACATCAAATTAAGCGAAGGCGAGCAGAGGTTGGGTAGGTTTCTTATAGAAGTTCCAAAACAACCATTTCCCTTAAATAGGATTTTAATGGTCACGATGCCTCATGTAACACTTGGCCATACAGAAAACACTAAAGCAATAAAGCTCAAGCAGGAGAACAGGAAGCATGCTGGGCCACAGAGATCCCATGGGACATTCCTTTGATGGTTTCCTTTTCGACCTGATGTGCTTCTGTAGTAATGGAGTAGGCTAATGGCCCAGTGGTGTCTGTTTCAGTCTGTTGTCTCTTGGAGAACGATATGTGAACACTACCTCATGTTCTCTCTACTATGAACAAGTAAGCTGAGTGAAAACTGTAACTAAATACACTCGGGCCATCTTCAAGTGGAAAATGAGATAAGGAGAACGGAGTTTAAAGCATGAGCCAGGCAGGAGAAGCTACTGCAGGGATTAATTTGACATGCTCCAGCTGTATCTCCTTCCTGGGATGCCCTGGTATAGAGTTGGCTCACTCCAGCATCTCTGACAAGAGAAAAAGGATGGGAAGCATCCTGGAGAGGCAAGGGTACCAGATGGGGGTCCTTGAATCCCAGGGAACCAGTCCATTTGAGTTCTGGCCTCCACAACACTGAGAAAGGCTAATTGGGCATAGCTAGACAATTTTGGGGTGAGGCAGAATATCACTTTAAAGCAATGATTTTCAGGCCAGCTGTACATTAGAATCACCAGGAGTCTGTAAAGACCTAGCTATCCCTGCACCCACCCCTAGAAATACTGCTTTAAATGATCTGGGAGGAACAGCAGGAGTAGCTGCTGTAGTAGTAGTAGTAGTAGCCAGTGATTTTAAATCTTTTCACATGAGAAGGGCATGCCTGTGACCCCATCATTTGGGAGGTCATCCTTTGAGGCCTGTTTGGATTATATGAGAACCTGTTTCAGAAATAAAAACGAAATCTTTGGGCATGATTCTTATGGTTAGTCATTGTGGTAGTTGGAATGTAACTGGCCCCCAGAAGCTCATAGGGAGTGGCACTATTAGGAGGTGTGGCTTTGTTGGGAGTAGGTACGGTCTTGTTGGAAGAAGCGTGCCAATGTGGGGGTGGGCTTTGAGATTTTCTATGCTCAGGATATTGACTTCCTGTTGCTCGAAAGCCAAGATGTAGCCAGCACCACATCTGCCTGCATGCCACCATGCTCCCCACCATGATGATAATGGACTGAACTTCTGAAACTATAAGTAAGCCACCTCAATTAAAGGTTTCTGTATAAGAGTCATCATGGTCCTGCTATCTTCAGAGCAATGAAAAACATAACTAAGACAGTTATGGCTGAGACAGCAGACCCTCTCAGAATATTCTCAGGCCAGAGTGGGCTATCTAGAAGAAAATGGGCTAGGTTTGATTTTTAACTTCTGCGTCCTTTGCTAAGGAAATTCAAGCAGCTGAAATGGAAGGTTCCATGTGTAGTAGTGTACTCATCTTACAAACAGATTCTCTCCTGTTGGTTTACCTTACATTTATTTATTCTATATGAATATGTCTCTCACTATGTGTCAGGACATGAGTGTGGGAGTCAGAGGACAGCTTATAGGAGTTGGTTCTCTTCTTTCACTGTGTAGATCTGGGGACTAAACTCAGGTCTCCAGGACTTGGTAGAAGGCTTCTTTACCCTATGAACTGTCTCACTTGCCTTCCCCACTTCTTTTTGAGTTAGGTCTTCCCTATATAACCCAAGCTGGCCTTAAACTTCCTAAGTGCTGGGATTATAGGCAGTCATCATCATGTACAATTGCAACCAGTTCTTTTAAACTCAAATCAGTGCGTTTGCTGATTTCTGTGGTATCTATACTCCAACCAAGCTATTAGTATGATGTTGTCATTCATTTTTCATGTTCATGTGGAAAAAAGATTAAATGTTGCTGTGGCCATTTCATAGAGCATGGTTTTAGTAACCCACACAGCAGATATAACTGAAGCTTTTTGGTAACAAAAGCTGGCTGCAAATGGCATGCTTATCAATCAAATAATACCTTTATTGTAGCATATGAGAGCTGGGGATGTAGCTCAGTTAATAGAGTGCATTCACAGCTTGCCTACCATTTACAAAGCCTTGGGTGTGTTTGTTGTGAAATACTATTTTAACTGTGTGTAAAGGTGTGTTACATTTATTTCTGCTGCCTTTGTTAACAATGCAAAGATGTGTTGCATTCTTTTATGTTGCATTTGTTTAACTCTGTAAAGCTGTGTTACTTTGCTTGTCTAAAACACCCGATTGGTCAAATAAAGAGCTGAACAGTCAATAGCTAGTCAGGATAGAGAAGTAGGCAGGGATGACATGCAGAGAGGATAAATAGGAGGAGAAATCTAGAGAAGAAAAGAGTGAGGAGCAAGAAAAGGAAAGGAGAAGAGGATGCCAGGGGCCAGTCACCCAGCCACACAGCCAGCCACCAAGAAAGAAGGAAAGAAAGATATATAGACTAAAGAAAGGTAAAAAGCCCCGAGGCAAAATGTAGTTAAAGAGAAATGGGATAATTCAAGTTAGAAAAGCTGGCTAGAAACAAGCCAAGCTAAGGCCAGGCATTCATAAGTAAGAATAAGTCTCCATGTATTTATTTGGGAGCTGGGTGGCAGGCCTCCAAAGAATAAAAAACAACAACAGCCCCCCCCCCAAAAAAACCTACATGTGGTGGCATATAAATTGTGCATGGTGAGACATACCTTTAATCACAGTGCTTGGGAGATAGAGGTAGGAAAATCATGAGTTCATGGTCATCTTATTATCTTAGCTATATAGAAAGTTTAAAGCCAGCCTTAAAGACCTGTCTCAAAAGTAAAATAAAGGAAGGAAAGGGAGGAAAAGGAAAATGTAATATATGAGTACTTGTTATTTGAAAAACCTCATGGCATTAATCTCTTATTGTCATTATAACACATGACTCCAAATTTAGTAGTTCAAATAATACACACATTCCTATATAGTCTTGGAGGTCAGAGTTCTGATACAGGTTTTACTGGGTTAAAAATCAAGTGCAAGACTGTCACTTTTCGTGGTCTAGAGTTGAATCTATTTCCTGGCCTTCCCTAATCCTGGAAGTCACCACACTCTTGGTCCTTGGCCTCTTCCCTAATGAAGGCTAGCAAGGGTGAGCTGAGTCCTCTCATCACACAGTTAGAGAACTTCACGTCCAGATTCTCTGTTCCATACAGACTGACTCCATTGACTGCATTAGTCCCACTTGAATAATTCATGCTAATCTCCCTATTCTAAGGTCAGTTGATTAGCAATCTTAATTGCATCTGCACTTTTTATTCCTCTCTGTCATAGCATATTCACAGGTTCTGGGGATTATGGAATACACATATTTAGGAGGGGATTATTCTACCTATTGTAATGGTAAATCCTATTACAGCCTATAACAATTATGACACTGAGTGGATAATTCTCCCGAAGTTTTCTTTTGCATTTTGTCAATTGCTCTTAATAGGGTATACCTGAACCATTTATCACTTGGTTACACTTCTGAGCACTCATATAATCTCCCTGACTATTGGTCACAGCTTACTCCTAAGCTGCAACCTTTAAAAGCCTCATCTACACACCAAATACAACGCATTTATCTCCAAAGGTAGTGTCATCTCACCACCTACTCGTGATCTGCTGGAGTTCTTTACACCTATCACTGTTCTTTAGTGGACATTGGATGTGTGCAGTGGGCAATAGGGGTAAGAATAAAAAACAACACAGGAGGGGTCACCCCTGCCCATCTTCATACATCACATGTTTCACATCTGCTCCTTGGCTTCATAGTTGTCTTGCTTCCACCATTCTTTCTTGCTGCTCCAAATCAGCTTTCATTCTGGTACCCCTCTGCTCAAGGACCTACAGTGTATTCTTACTAATCAACCACATTGAATCTAAATTCCTCCAACTGGCCTGGGAGGCTTTGAACCGACTTGTTCTGCCTGCCCCTAATCTCCAATCTCTTCTCTCCTTATTTTCCTCTCCAGCCAAGCGACTCTGCTCATGGACCTGCACATATGGCTTACTTATTTCCGTGCTTGCTCCTTGCCTTTGAACACATCCCACTTCTCTCTGCTAATTCATGCCTGTCACTTCAAGATCCAGCTCAAAACACCCTCTCGAGGAAGCTAGTTCTGGTTAACTCCTTCTCGTTCTTTTCATTCCACATTCCATACCACATTTATCTATGACATTTACTTCATACTGCTTTTTTAGAAAGAGATGTATTTTAGTTTTGTATTTGTGTGTGTGTGTGTGTGTGTGTGTGTGTGTGTGTGTGTGTGTGTGTGTATGTCTTCCCCGAGAGGGTGAACCTCATCTGATTCCAGAGTTATGTAGGTGTTCTGGTGCGGTGTCAAGGTAGGTCATGTATGCTTGTGATTCCAGCCACCCTGATGAGAATGTAGTTTCTTTGAAGTGTTCATTCATGCTCACCACTGTGGGTGGATCACTTCCAGAAATAAGTAGGGTGCTCCTCACTCAGGAGACAAATACTGAACCCAGCTCAGCCTCTTTCCTCACAGGCCTCTGGTCATATAGGTAGGTCTTCAACCTATGCTCACTCTAATTCATTGTATTACAAAATCATTTGGAGAAAACAAAAAAATTAAATATTGATGCCCAGGTAGTACTTCTAACCATTGAAATCATCAGTTTTAGCCAGGTAATAGTGCACACCTTTACTCCCATCACTTGGGAGGCAAGAAGTAAGCAGATCTCTGTGAGTTCAAGGCCAGTCTGGTCTATAGAGTGAGTTCCAGGACAGCCAGGGCTACACAGAGAAATCCTGTCTCCAAAAAAAGGAGGACATCAGTTTTCAGAGTAGGGCCCAGGTGTCTTTATTTTTTAAAACCTCTCATGGAATTTCTATTGTGCTACTGATGTGCAAACCTATTCATGAAATATTGAAGGCTGAAAAAAATCTGAAAGCTGTTTCTCTGTTTTAAACCCTTTCTATAGCTCTGTGAGCCACACTTCCCTGCATGTCTTGTCTTTCCTCCCCTTTCCTTACCAGTTCATTTGGCTTTGTACCCAACAACATCTGAAGAGAGGAGCAACCAAATGGTTGCGAAAGTAGTCACAACCCAATTAAACATCAGCACCAGGCAGATTCCCAAACCAATGGGAATCCTGTGTATCACAGGTGGAAAAATTAACATATTAAAGCTTCCTGGGTTTTACAAACACAAAAATAAATAATTGGTTCTTTTTGAAACAGCAAAACACTCCACCACTTAATCTGTTAACTACACGTCCTTGTGGGAAAGCCTTTAAGAAGGGAAAGCTGTACCTCCCTCGGAGAACCTCTGCCAGCTGGCAGGAAGGCCTGCCCCCTGCCCACACTGGTCGCTGTAGTCAAACAGGAGAACTGTGGAGGGGGTGGCTGACCATTGCTGCCAAACTTCTCAGACAGCTGCTTGCCAGTCTGAAGGTGTTGATCTGTGGGGAAGGTTCTGAGGTTCTAGCTGGACTTTGGGAGATGAGATGGGATGTTGGCTCTGACTGTTCATCCACTCCCCAGAACCACTGAGTCCATGTACAGACATACCTCTTACGTAGCTCAGAGTGGGTGCTCCCCAACCAATACACATGTGGGATGGGCAGAGATAGGTTAAGGCATACACTTCTTTAATCTCTGAGGCAGACATTTATCTTGACATTCCATGTGAGTGTGATTTTTTTTTTTTTTTTTTACATTTTACAGTGCTAGGGATGGAATTTAGGGTCTTTCCTTTGCTAGTCAAGTGCTCTGTTACTGAGCTTCCTCACCAGCCATAAGCACTTTTTGGTGGGGCTGGGAAGATGGCTGAGTTAGCGAAGTGCAAGCATGAGGACCTGAGGACCACCCCTAGCATCCGTGTAAACAAACAAGGTGTGGGAGCAATGCACCTTCAATGCAAGTGCTGAGAAGGAGACGACAAGAGGATGTCTGGGCCTTGCTGGCCAGCCAGTCCAGCCAAATAGGCCTTGGTCCTGTCTAAAAAAGTAAGATACAGAGCAACTGAGGAAGACACCTCTGGACTCCACTTGCATGAGCATATACACCTGTACACACTGAACACACACAAATATTTTGAGACAAGGACTCCCTCCCTATTTAGCCAAAGCATGCTGTGAAATTTAATTTTCCTCTCAGCCTACCAAGTGGCTATGAATACAGACAGGTATGCAATACCATACCAGCTATATGAATTTTATATTCTTCCTTTTTTTTTTTTTAACATTCGAGACAGGAGCTAGCTATGTAGCCTAGGCTCAACTTGTAATCACCATGTAGGCAGTAATGCTCCTGCCTCAGCTTTCTGAATACTGGAATTACAAGCCACAATGATATCCATAAATTCAAATTTCTGTTTGTGCTATGACAAGAAGAATTGTGGGATGAGCTCCTGGTGCTCCAGCTCTCTGGGGAGAACTGACTCAGATTGACCCAACACTTTCTAGCCCTACATAGTGCTGTGTGGTAGTTTGAATGGGAATGGTCCCCGTAGGTGCATATGTTTAAATACTTGGACATCTCAGATTGATAGTGCTGTTTGGGAAGGATTAGAAGGTATGGCCTTCTTGGAGGAGGTGTGTCACTAGGGGTGGATTTTGAAGTTTCAAAAACCCACACCATTCCTAGTTAGCTTTCTCTGCCTTGGATCTGTGACTCAAGATGTGAGTGCTCAGCTACTGGGCCAGTGCTATGCTTACTGCCTGTCTGGGCCCTGCTCCATGCCATGATGCTCACGGACTCTAAGCCTCTGCAACTGTAAGTGACAAGTAAATGCGTTCTTTTACAAGTTTTCTTGGTCATGCTATCTTAATGAGAGCAATGGAGCAATAACTAAGGCATGCTGACAACCATCTTAGGTGGTCTAAGACCTAGAAGATGGAGGAGGGGAAGATGAAGACAGAGTTCTATGGAGAAGCCACTTCAGAATCGCTGAGCCTCCCTTCACATGCTCCAACTCTCTTTCCTTGTCCCTCAGGGATGTTTCTGGAAAGAAGCAGCACCCCAAAGCAGGGCTCACCTTGGCATCCATGATGCTGGTCTCCACTCGGGCCACGCCTTGGTTCTCCCGGAACAGCTGGATCTTGCTGATCTTGCTGAACTCGGACAGCACAGTGGTGAGGTTGGTTTTGAGGTCAATAACATGGCTGATGCCGTGACGGGGTCCCACCAGGAGAGTGGTGGCTGACTGCTTCTCGTCCTAGTGCCCAAGTGTGCCAGGCAGACAACATTCACAGACAGAGTGGAGAGAAGGTCCAAGGAGAAGAGGCAGTGAGGAAGAGAAAATATGTATTATGTTGGTTCTGCTGGGGTGTGTGAGGAGTGGGGGAAGGGAGGAGAAATACCTGAGGCTCAGTGCCAGTGTTAAAAAGGCAACCTCGATGGGAAAATAGTCTGGAACCTCCCTGGTACAGGATCCTAGATCCTCAGCCTAAATCACACCTTAGCTACAGCAGTAAGTTAAGTGAGCAGCATCAGGGCTGGCTCTAACAAAATCCCGAGGTAGGTGAAGTATGTTCTTTCTGGTGCTTTTGGAGAACTTCCCCTTATTGAGCCCCGAGGTACTTTTCACAATTGCTTGAAAGCCATCCAAAGCTCTTACTTGGTGCTTTTGCCTGACTAGGCAGCATTACGTCTGGCTTTTACCCACCCTCCACCAACTCGCACTTCTCACCCAGTGCCAAAGCCAAAGTGAAAAAATAACTTTGCCTAAGGCATTCATGGTTGTTTAGGTGCTTAATGAAGGGCTCCCTAGATTTACCCTTTAATAGGTACTCCAGCCGCCTTGACTCAAAGCAATGACCAATAGGCGTTTGAGCAACGTCAGGGTGGTGGAAGGGAGATTTGAGGGCATGTGGGGGTGAAGGGAGGGGCCAGGGGCCTTTCAGTGTTCTACAAATCCCAGTGTACAAATGGCTGCTTCTAGGTCTGACAGACTGGATTCCCTTAAATGGGGCTGACAAACTCCTTGAAGCTATCATGAAAGCAGAGCCTTCTGCTGGCCCACTCCCTGCTATTAACATCACCCCGGGAACCTCTTAAGTCTGCCTACAGGCACTTTGATAAGCCAATTGTCTCCAGTGTGCCATGCTAGCACGACAGTGTGTTCCACAGAGCATGACAAGCACCTGGAGCCAATCAGTAAGATGATTTGAATTTCTTTTTACCAAAGTCAACTAGACTGGAGTAGTCCTAGAGATGGTGCCAGCTGAGCCCTGCCCCAGAGCATCACTGTGCAGTGCAGGTTCTGGGTAGGCAGGGGGCAGTGTGGAGACTCAGGAAAGCTGGGCTAGGGGACTATGGGAGTATGTATATGTAAAGGCAAACAAATAGAGTAGGGGTTGGCAAACTATGGCCCATGGGCCAAATACGGCCCATCACCTGTTTCATATGCCTCAATGGTTAAAAATAAAATTTTAAAACATTTTTAAAAGGTTGGAAAGAAGTCAAAAGAACCATATTTTTGTCACATGAAAATTCTGTGAAATTCAAATTTCTGTGTCTCTAAATAGTTATTGGCACAGTGTAAGCCCCATTTGTTAATACATTGTAGTTGTTTTCACGCTAAGACAGCAGGACTGACTGGCTGCTACAGAGATCCATTTGATCCACCAACAAAAGGCAAGCATATTCTCTATCTGGCTCTTTACAGACAAGGGTTGTCAAGCCCTGGAATATAGGAAGGGGGCACAGAAGGGCTGATAAGGGGTGTTGAAAGCAGATGTATTTGGACCTCATTATCTATAGGGAATTGGTTTCAGGACTCTGTTGTAGATACCAAAATCCATGGGTGCTTAGTTCCTATATAAAATAGCATATCATTTGCATATCATTTGCACATATATTCTTGTGTACTTTTGAGAAAGGGTCTTATATATGCAAGGATAGCCTCAATCTTGAACTCATGATCCTTGTTCTTCAGCCTCTAGAATGCTGGGATTACAAGCATGCAATATCACATCTGACCCTACTGTATGCTTTAAACCCTCTCAAGAATACTTACAATACCTAACACAGTGCAAATATTGTGTACATAGTTGTTATACTGTTATGTCTAGATAATAATGACAAGAAAAATGTCTATAAATGCTCAGTACCAACACATTTTTTCTTGGACTATTTTTGATCTGCAGTTGGTTGGATCCATGGATGCAGTGGATGCTTTGAATATGAGAGCTAACCGATTTTGTCCCTCCAACGAAGGGCTGGTTCCCTCCCCCTGGCCCCACACCTTGCCCCTCCCCCATAGTCCCACTGACCAGGCCTACAGTGTTGAACAAAACACCAGTGAAGGTCGGAAGTTCATTCAGAATTCGAAGGTACTGGAGCTTTGCTTGAATTGCGGAGCCCTGTGGAAACAACCCACCTTGAAATAAGAATCCAGAGGAGCACAGAAAAACAAGCCCACATCCTCCAACACCTCTTATGGCAGGTGCTAGTCATCAGCCTACTCTGTGGAAATGAGAAGGGCCTGGGTAAAGCCGGAAGGAATTTCCAGTTTGGATGGCTCTCACCTTCAGCATTCCACCTACCTTTCTAAGCACTCCTCAGACCTCTTGATCCCAGCACCTAAAGTATCAGTTGAATCTGTTTGTTCTTGCATTAATCAAGCACTTTGCCCCAACTCTGACATCACCCAATCGATGCATCTCTCCTAAGATCCTTCAGAACCTTAGTCTCATTGACACTGCCAATCATGGGGTCCCACTTGGTGCCTTCATACTGAGTACTCCCAAGTCCCAAGCCTGTTCTTCCTCTGGGCTTCCAGGTCTCTGTCAGCATGTCTGGGGCAACTGAGCTAGAAACCTGTGAGGGACACAGGACTCTCCCTTCATACTCTGATCTTCGGACCATCAATACTCTCATCTGAGGGCCATTAGTCACCAAATCATATTTATTTTACTCCCCCCCCCCATTTCATCTTGAATGGATCTACCTATTTCTTTTGCCCTCTACCACTGCTTTGGCATTTCTTCCTATGTCAGGGCTTTGGGAACTCAGCTTCTTTCTCTCAGTTACCCCCACCTAGTGTTAGTGGGAACATCCTAAAACATAGTAAAGTGAATCACATCAGTTTCCTGCTTCAGCTCCTCCATGGCTCCCTGCTGCCTACAGGATTGTGTGTAACCCCTTTCTATGGCACAGAAAGCCCTCCAAGAACTGGCTCCTGCCAACCTCCCTAGTCTTCCTCCTGTCTCTTCCTCCACCAGCTTCATGTCTCTTATATTCTGTAGCTTTGCATAGGCTGAACCATTTATTTCTTTTCCTGGCTACCATGACTCCCATGGCCGGCTTCTGTAGAGGTGGATCTCCTGAAGGAGAAAAGTCTTCCTCTTAGTACTGCTTCTAGCCATTCATCTATACAGGCTCCTATCTGTCTGTCTTTCAAGTCTCAGCCCTGGCACTAAATATACCAGTTCTTCTTCTTCTCCTAGCCTGGGCTTGGCATCCGTCTCTCCCGAACACTTGCAGAATACCAGTGCCTGCTGCTTTGTGGTGGGAATTATGGTATTATTTCCCTACTTGACTATGCCTGACTCAAGGGCTAAAGCCAGGCTTTCTTCATAGAAAAAAAAATCTTTGCTGTGGAGATGGTGGTGAGCACTGGTGCTCTCAGCCAAGAAAAAAAAAAAAAACAATCTGATTAAACATGCACAGTAAGGTGGGAATGGCTTAGCTCTCTGGGGAAATTTGCATCTTAAAAGGGAAGCTAGTTGGTAATTCAAGTAATCTGGAATGGGTGGCATATATGGGGGTGATTGTGTCTCCTGTCTACATCTGCATGCTGATTCTAGTATTTGTCACCATCCTCCAGCCTCTTGGGCAGGAAGCACAAGCAGATGGCGTCTTAGCAGCCTAAGAAGGCCCAGCAGGGCCAGGGGAGGTGGGAAAGAAGCCTTTCAGAGGCAAAGACTGGTGTCTCCTAGAATTCAGAAGACAGCCCAGCAGTGGCCCCAGCTCTGTGTCAGGCTTTCATCTCCTAAAATTCCCTAGTTTAGGACTGATGGATTAGGAAGCTAGTGAGGGACAGAGCAGTCACTCTCATGGAAAATACGTGCCTCTCTCAGGGGCCAATGCCTTCCACAGGACAGGTGCTCCATCAGTACTAATTGGTGAAAGACCCCAAGAATGACCTTCCTTATTGCTCCTTTCTTTTTAAGGACACAGTGGCTTGCAGTGATGTGTTGCTAAGCCTATTTGGACAAAGTTTGGGTTAGGAGCAAACTCCTTTCCGTAAATGCCTCACACCTGGCCAAGCCAGATGTGTACCCTAGTCAAAAAGAATGATGGAATGTGCACCCAAGAAAGAGTGGCAGATTGTGCACTTGAGTCAGAAAGAGTGGTAGAAATCCCCAGAGTACCACCCAGGACCCTTTGGAGGCCTCTAGTGTTTAAAAATGGTGCCCAATGGTTTCCTCTGGGTACCTTGGTGCTGCTAGAAGGATGCATTTGGTGGGCCTTCAGTTGTTGAGAGAGAGATTTCCGAAGGTTCTTCTCTTTGATCCCCTGCAGGAGGGAGGGGGGAAGAAAGGGTTCCAGGCCCCATTCCTTCCTAAAACCAGAAGAAAAGCAAGAGATTAGTGAGAGAGGCAAAATGGGATCAAGGGAGGGACAGATGGCAAGAAAGAATCTGAGTAACTCTGAGAAGCAGAGATGGAGAAACAGAGACTAGGAAAGTGAAAGAAGGATAAGGACCGGCAAACTGTGACCATGAGTACCCAATAGAAACTATAGCTCTAAAGCATGGTAGGCTAGGTACCAGGAATTCAAATTCTTACCCCTATAGAATGGCTATGACCTTGAAAAGCAGAGCACAGCTCAACAATTGAACCTTCTTATAGACAGCTATTTGTCTCCTCCAGTAGGGCCCTTTCACAACTCACTCCACATTCTTGAGTGTGATCTTCTGACTAGGCCGAGTGGCTGAGACAGTGATATAGATGTGGAGGGCAGCAAGGTCCAAAAGCATCTCTGGCTTGGGGTCCATTCCAAAGCGTTCTCGGATAACATCATTACGACTCTGTGAGAGAGGGCAGACCAAATCCATCAGTTAAAGGAGACACCGTTTCCCTCTCTGCTTCCCTAGCTTTCCCCCTGGGTCCCAGAAAAGAATCATGTCACCAGCAAGACATGATAGAGCAAGTGAAAGAGAGGGCTGCTGCCCTTGGGGAAGAGCCAACAGGGGAGCCTTAGGTCACAGAGACATTATGTGCTTGGTTCAGCAAATATTAGACACTCTTCTCAGAGGCAGGTCACATAATAGCATGATACAATGGGTAGAAAAGTCCGGGTTGCTGTGCAAGTGAGAACTGGCTCATTCCCTTTCTTTCTCCTGTTCTAAGAGACATCTTGCTCTTTGGGGTTCCTGTACTCAACCACTAGCCATACCAGGCTCTTGTAATAGTCCAGATGAGTACAAGGAGAGAAAGACACTGGGAGAAGCTCTCTGTGGGGCTCTGGTACAGAAGCCCATGATGATAGTTTGCAGAAATGGAGCAGACATTCTGTTCCTTGAGAGCCAAAGGACAAAAACATTGATGTGTCGACATTCCTTATGCTGTCTTGAGGGAATACCTTGTAGGTGATAGTCAAGGGTATAATAGATAACCTCCCAAACTCTAAGGGTCACCACCCCAGCTACCGATGACTCCACCTTCATTTGAACAGCTGTCCTTTGGTTGAGGTTGTAATGCAAAGGGCCCTGGGACTAGGGAGCCACAGTGGTATCACTACAGCAAAGGAAAAGAACAGGAAAAGGATACTTCAGCCCAATGTGGTGGCTCATGACTGTAAATAAATCCAGCACTTTGGAGGCTGAGGCACGAGAATTGGAAGGCCAGCTTGGGCTACACAGTGAGTTCTAGGCTGGCCTGGTCTATAAATCAAGACTGTATCAAAAGGGGGGTGAGTGAGAAGAAAATAAACACTTGTTGTTTATCTATACAGAAAATCCAGTAGACTCTACAAAAAACCTCTAAAACTATTTGCTGAGTACAGCAAAGTTACAAGGCATAAAAATCACTCTAAAAATGTATTTCTATATGCTACCAACAAACAATTGGAAATTGAATTACAAATCTAAATCGTTGCTGGGTGTCATGGCTCATGTCTATAATCCCAGGACTTGGGAGGATGAAGTAGGAAGATGGCTCCATAGTTCAATACTAGCCTGGGCTACACAGTTCCATACTAGCCTGAGTTATAGAATTAGACTATGTCTTAAAAACAACAGCAGCAGCAGCAGCAACAACAAAAATAAAAATCATTTATTATGGCATCAAAATAAGAAATAATTGGGGATAAATCTATCAAAATATGTGAAAAAAATCACTATATCAAAAACTTATAAAACACTGCTGAGGAAAATTAAAGACCTCAGTCAATGTAGAAATATTTTGTTCATGGACTGGAAGACTCAGTATTGTTAACATATCAATTCTTCCTTAATCAATCTACAGATTCCGCACAATTCCAATCCAAATCACAGTAGGATTTTTAAGAGAAATCGACAGGCTGATTCTATAATTCTCATGAAAAATGCAGGGGGCCTAGAGTAAATAACAATTTTTCAAAAGAAGAACAAAGATGGGGACAAATACTATTTGATTTTAAGACTTATTAGAAAGCCCTGGTTATCAATAGAGTGTGTGGTTGGCATAGTGATAGACAGGTAGATCAATAGAATGGAATAGAGGTTCAGAAAGAGATCTACAGATACACAGACAACTGCTTTCTCACTATATCTAGAGGTTTTATTACTTACACAGACTGCTTTTTAATAAAAGTATGAAGGCGATTCAGAGAGGCTTTTCAATGAGTGGAGCTTCAACAACTGTGTATCTATATCTATATGCCAACATACACACACACATACACATACATGAATACACACATCCACATCCACATCCATGAATACACAATACACTGGATAGATGGATACACACACACACACACACACACACACACACACACACACACACACACACACGATATGATACCAGAAAAGCTATCTTTAAAAGAAAAGATTAACAAACCGGACTTCATCAAAATTCAAACATCTGCTCTGTGAAAGACACTGTTTAGAGACCAAAAAGGCCAGACACGGACTGGGAGGAAATAATTGCAAATAACATATCCAACAAATGACTGTTTCCAGAATACATAAAGAACTCTCAAAACTTGATAATGAGAAAACAAATAACCCAATAAAAAGGCAGGAAAATGATTTGGATAGATATTTCATCACAGAAGATGCACAACAGTGAACACATTAAAAATTATCCAACACCACTAGTTACTAGGAAAATGCAAATGGAAACCTTGAAGAGATACCGCTATACAATATTAGAGTGAAAAAAAAAAAAGACTGACTATACCAAGAGTTGACAAGACTGGAGAAGCTAGAACTGTAATACGTAATGGATAGGAATGTTAGATGGTACAACCACTTTGGAAAATAGCGTTAGAATTTCTTTTAGAAAACTAATCAAACCATTATTTTACTAGCCATTTACCCAATAGCAAAGCAAGCACACATCTATGCAAAGACTTGGACATGAATACTCATAGAAGCTTCATTTGTAATTGCACAAATCTGGAAATACCTCAAATGTCCATCAACATGTGCAACAAATTCTGATACCATGATGAATAGTACTCAACAAGAAAAATGACTGAGTGGTGGTGATGCGCACGCCTTTAAACTCAGCACCCGAGAGTCAGAGGCAGGAGGATCTCTGTGAGTGTAAGGCCAGCCTGGTCTACAAAGTGAGTTTCAGGACAGCCAGGGCTACACAGAGAAACTCTGTCTTAAAATAATAAAACCAAACCACCCCCGCCCCCAGAAAAAAAAAAACAATTGAAGAAAATCAGCCAGTTCAAAATAAATATACATATTGTATGGTTTAATTTACATAAACTCTTGGAAATGAAAACAAATCTATAGTGACAGAAAGTCAGTCAGAGGTTGCCTGGAGGATGAGTTACACAGGAGCCTGAGGAATGAATGTCAATGACATTGGATATGTTCAATATTTTGATTGTGGTGATGGCTGTGGGTGACAATTTATCACAGTGTTCACTTTGAACATGTGCAGTTTGTTATGTGCCAAATTAGACCTTGGTTAAAAAAAACTGAATTTTTTAAAAAGGGAAAATCCAGATGAAGTCCATATTATCATAAATATCGTGCTGGGCACGATCTTGTCATCAAATTCCAAAGTATGAGAACCAAGGCAATCCCTGGACGTTTGAGTGAAGAAATTCAGGACAAACAAAATGAGAACTAAACTAAACTGCACAACCCATTGTGCCCCTAGAGGTTTGGCAAAGGAACTTGAGGCTGAGAAATGTTCTTAACATTTTAGGTTGTCAGAAAGGGCAGAAAGGACAACTGCAGTGGCTCTCATTGCAGTCCCAAGTGACAGCCTTGGAGACAGATAAGTTTGGTTTTTTTCCTCATCAAGTGCTGCATATGTCCTGTGTGGGCACCTAAAGCCCAACATGGCCTAAAATGAACTTATCCTGTCTCCAAGCTCATGGCACTGCCTTGATTTGCTAACGTGAGGACTACTACCATCTCTGCCAACACTCAGCAAATCAAAGCCTTTACATCTCCCCAGAATCCCACTCCAAATACCCCATTGTTCACAGCCCTGATTGTGGACATCACTCTTCCTCTGGATAATGACCAGGTGACTCCTTTTAGCACTCTTACCCACTCCTCAGCAGAATTTCTTTACCTTGACTGCTCATTAGAATGAGTTGAGATGCTTATTAGAATAAGTTGAGATAATTAAATAATGCCAATGTTTGGGCTCCATGCCCAGATTTGGGGGGATAGAATATATTTTTTCCTAGGTAATTCTTTTTTTGTTTTGTTTTTTGTTTTTTGTTTGGTTTTGGTTTTTTGAGACAGGGTTTCTCCATGTAGTTTTGGTGCCTGTCCTGGATCTCACTCTGTAGACCAGGCTGGCCTTGAACTCACAGAGATCCACCTGGCTCTGCCTCCTGAGTGCTGGGATTAAAGGCGTGCGCCACCACCTCTGGTGGTAATTCATTTTTAAAAATTATTTTATGTGTATGTGTGTTTGCCTGCATAATTGTCTGTATATCATAAACGTGCCTAGGCTTTGGATCCCCTGGAACTGGTGGTAGAGATGGTTACGAACCTATGTGAGTACTAGGAATTGAACCCAGGTTTTCTTGAAGAATCACCGAGCCATCTTTTCAGCCCCCTCCCAGATAATCCCAATGTTCAAGTAGGATTAAGGAACCATTGTTATGAAGTGGTTCCAGTGTCTCAAGAGCTTTGGGCATGGGGAGAGGGTATTAAACTCTCACGGAGAATTGGACATCGTGGTGCCTGCCTGTAAACCTAGCACCTAGAAGGTGGTGGCAGGAGTATCAGAGGCTCAAGGTTATCCTTAAGATATATAGTTCGCCGGGCGGTGGTGGCGTATGCCTTTAATCCCAGCACTTGGGAGGCAGAGGCAGGTGGATCTCTGTGAGTTCGAGGCCAGCCTGGTCTACAGAGTGAGTTCCAGGAAAGGCGCAAAGCTACACAGAGAAACTCTGTCTCAAAAAACCAAAAAAAAAAAAAAAAAAAAAAAAAAAAAGATATATAGTTCCTTTGGGGTCAGCCTGGGACACTCGAGACCCTGTTTTGCTTTGTTTTGCTTTAATCTCATTGAGCCTGTTCAAACAGATCATTGGGATAAGGCCCAAGAATTTACATCTTTAACAAATTTCCAGTTGATGATGCTGTTGGTTCAGGGCCCACATTCTGAGAAGCACTTCCCAGCTTCCAGAATAAAGTCTGCTCTCCGTGGCCTACCAAGCATTCACTCCCTGGTTCCCAGCTCTCCAATTTCATTTTCTATTGCTTCTTACATTACATCCGGTACTGAAGCTGCAATAAATCACTTCTGTTTTTTTCTCGTCAGCATACCTTTGAAAATGCAAGGGCTCTTGCTTGGACTACAACCCCTCTTTTCCATCTTTCTACGGAGCAAACATCCACTCATTATTTACAGCTAGGAGTATACAAATATCTTTCCCTCTGTGAAGCCTTTACTGTCTTTCTCTCCTGTAGGGCTGGCAGACTGCTTCCTAGGTGTCATATTGACATTGAACCCTGTTGTAGTTATAGTTATGAATATAGGAACTCTAGTGAGGAAAGTGTATCCTTTCTGCCCCTCTGATTGTCAGGACCCAGCATAGGACTTGACCCGGGATATGGGCTCAATAAATATTTCTGGATGGAGTGAGGTCAACACCACCTCCTTACTGAACCTAGGGATTGGGGGTTGAGAGTTCATGGAACCCAAAAGAGCTTGTTAAACCTTGGGATTCTGTGAAAGCACCAGAGTTCTTGGGACTGCATGTTTCTGAAAACTGATGGGATCTGAGTGGACAAGTAGACAGCACCTTGACAATCAAATTCAAGTCACCAGCCTGGCCAACTTGACAATGGACTACAATAGAAGCAAGAAAGGAAAAGGCCTTCAGAGCAAGCTGAAGGTTGACCTTACATAGCAACTTCTTTGTGATGGCAGAAGAGCCTGCCTGCTCGTTTGTCCACTGCTCTATCTTTGTGTCCCCAAGCCAGACTCTACCTGGATGTATAGGTACTCGAAAGCAGCAGGATCTCGACGCAGCAGCTCCACGGGGTCTTTGGGAAAGAAGCTGATTCGGAAGAGGCATTTCATTCCATGATAGTGTGTCCGCTGTACCACCTGAAACCCCAGGAAGAGAGGATGGAGAAGAAACCATAGAATCAATGACTGGGAGGGGGCAGGCAGCTTGGTGGCTTCTTAAAGTAGGTGTAGGGATGAGCTAGGCTGTTGTTTCCCACTTTGGTTTCATACCTGGCAAATTCATATTGAGTATTCCTCTCTCATCCTGGATTTTACTTTCCCTGGTTTCAGTTACCCATAGACAACCTCAGTCCAAAATAGAAAATTCAAGAAATAAACAACTCATAACTTTTACTATAATATAGTTTTGTAATTACCCTATTTTTATATTATTAATTTATCAATGAAGCTTTTTTTCTTTTGAGGCAGGACTCACTTTGTAGACCTGGTTGGCCTTGAACTAATAGAGATTCCCCCTTCCTCTGTTTCCTGAGTGCTAGGATTAAAGACGTGTGCTACCATGCCTGGCTGTTACTAGTATTTTTTAATCGTTTTTTAAGGACATGGTCTTTATCAAGAATGAGGTCTATGCAGTAGCTCATGCATAATCCTAGTACTTGGGAGGCTGAGGCAGGAAGGTCATCACAAGTTTGAGGGTAGTCTGAGATATATAGCAAGACCCGGTTGTTTCATTGCCCCTACAAAGAACTGAGTCTAAGTGCTAAGATGGGAGTGAGGGGGTGAGGAGTCCTGAAAATGTATCAGATTCTTCTTGCAGACAGGCTTAGCATCTAACAGACTAATTGATGCTTAGAGAGTTCAAATCAAAGACTGAAAACCTCATTTAGAGATACAGATGAAACATGCTGACAATATAATGGTAATTGTTGAAGCTGGAGATGGACACTAGGGTTTATCATATGATATTTCATATATATTGTGTATGTTTGAAAATTTTCATAATAAAGAAGCTTGAAATCCCATTTGGAACAAGACGTTACTTTGACTCAGAGGACTATTTGTTGGATAGGGTAGGAGGTGCCTCAGCTCTCTAAACAGATACCACCTTTCCTTTCCTACCTGGATTGTGTTTGAGCTGAAACTTGAATCTCTCTTTCATAAAATATTTTCTTTTCTGTGTGTATCTGATTTGTTTGTTTTGAGACAGGGTCTCAAGTATCCAAGGCTGGCCTTGCACTCAAATTCGATATTTAGTCAAGGATGATGTTGAATTTCTGATCCTCCTGCCTCTACCTCCAAGGCTTGGGATTACGGGTGCATAGCACCATACCCAGTTTACACAGCAATAGGGATCAAAAGGGTCTGATTTATGCAGGCCAAATATTCTACCAATGAGCTTCATCCCCAGCCTTGTTTCTCTGCTTTGTAGCCCAAGCTTTATGTAGCCCAGGCTGACCTCAAACTCCAGATCCTCCTGCCTCAGCTTCTCATATACTAGATTCCAGGAGTATGCTATCTTGATGGGCTGCTTTGTGAGTTTTGTTTGGCTTCCATACATTTTCTAAAAGCTATTTTTTCTAACTGTCCTTCTTCAGCTCTTTCCCACCCTACCAGGGAATGCAGATTGGCCCTGCTCACTTCTCTGATGTTTCCTGGTGGTTCAATATGGGTGAAATCCAATATAACAATCTTAGATTTCGATGGTCTTTTCCCATATGGTGTGGCTAGGAGGATGAGATAGTTTGTCCTCCTCTACTTTGGAAGATGATGGGGATGATGTGCTACCTATTCTTTTTTTTTTTTTTTTTTTGGTTTTTCGAGACAGGGTTTCTCTGTGTAGCTTTGCGCCTTTCCTGGAACTCGCTTTGGAGACCAGGCTGGCCTCGAACTCACAGAGATCCGCCTGGCTCTGCCTCCTGAGTGCTGGGATTAAAGGCGTGCGCCACCACCGCCCGGCTGCTATCTATTCTTGATTCTGCACAGTTCATTCCCAACTACTACTTGATTCTAGTTCTGACCTTTCTGTATCACAGTCCTTATCGAAGAGGCCAAATTTCTTCTTAGGAAGCATCGGGGTCTAGCAGGCAGTGTTTCCAGGAAACAGGAGAGTTGTCAATAGAGACCAAGACAAATGCCTTTGTTAAGTCACAAAGGGCATTGTCAAAGGTTCTCTAGAGATGGATAGTGAGCCCCTCAGGTAAGGCTGGGCTGTGGCTCAGAGGAATAGTGATGTACAAGTCCTTTGATTCCACTCACAGCAGTATACACACACACATACATACACACACAACATACATAAACACATACACACATAGGCACATACATATACACATATACATACACATACATATGCATACATACACACACACATATACATACATATACACATATACATACACAATAAATATACACATACATACACACATATATACATACACACATATACATATACACATACATACATATACATATACACACATATACATACAGAACACATATACACATACATATAGACATACACATGCATACACACACTCCACCTCAGATTAGAATTGCGACTTCTGGGAGCTGGTTGACTACATCATGATGAATTTTCTAGTTAAGCAGTGTTTTGGGTGCTCTTCCCTAGCATTGGTTATACACAGCGACAAAGCCAGGATAAAGGGTGACTTACATAAGCCAGGGGCTGCTTGTCTTGGAGAATCAGGAATTTGTGATTCTGTTCTGGCCCAATATACTCAAGGACAAGAGCAAAATGCTCAATGTACCTCAGGGAGAGACGGTCCTGTAAGGTCACCATCACATCCTGTAGAAGAAAAAGAGCCTTGAGAGGAGGCATCTTTCTTGACTCTGAGTTACTCAAAGTAATGAATACATGAGAAAATATTGGAAATCAAGCACAACAGTCCTGTGGAAAAGGCTTTGTGGTGGCCCAGATACTGAGTTCTGGGACCAGTAAAAGGCCTCATGAGCCTGGGCCCTGGGGGAACACCAAAGATTCAGGAGGTGAATGTGTGTGTCCCTGAATTTCCTCTGGCAGACATATGGTGAATGGATGTTTCCCTCCTCCTTCTGTCGCTTCCTCCCTCCCTCTTCCTACTCTCTCTCTCCCTCTATTAGATAAATCATTTCCTGAATGCTTATGGAGTTCAGGCACTGTGCTGGCTCTCTGCTCACCTCTCTTAAGTCAGAATGTCCATTTAGGTTTGTCTGTCAACTCTTATGGATGAGCAAAAGCCAAAGCTACATTTCTGTGATTAAGAAGTGTACTATTTCCGGATTCATAATCTAAATCAAATGACTTGAGCTACTGGCAAAATGTTCATTTTTGGCCATAGCTAGCTTTTATAGACGATCAATTTAGCAACTTGAAAAAATATGTCCACAAAGAGGAACAATGCCACGTGTCTGGAGTACAGTCATAGAACTGACTACTTTTGGGCTCCGTCTGCTCTGCTGCCCTACTTTTAATACTAGGGCGTCTGACAGCATATTGGTGGGGGCTGCCCAAATGTCAGTTTTGAGGCGTGTGCCATCTATTTGCTGTGGCTTCAGCATACGCACTGCAGTGTATACATTTGCAAAGTCAGCATGTCTCAACCCCCAAAGGCTGGAGGGAAGCAGGCTTGGGAGTTCAGAGCTCCCTGACAGACAGGGCTGCCAAAGTATCCCCTCTATGTGAGATGCTCAGTCATTTGAACAGAGGACGGCAAAGTGCTGGGTACTTGAGAGAATTTCTTTGTGCTATTCATGTAGTCACAGAGGCTTGAGTGTTACTAGAACCCTGGCATAGATAGGTCTGGTTTTCTTTGCAGTTAAGTTACATTGACATTGTGGACAGCCAAGCCAGTGATTGTCAACTGGTGTTAAATGTGTAACTGCCACCAGGCCAGACTTTCACTTTCTCCAGGTACCTCTTTGCCACAAGTGGCTTGGAAGCCTGTCAAAAATCTAACAAACAGCCGTGCACCTTTCCTAAAGTGCAGAGCGAGACTGAGTGTCAAAGGTTAGCACTGCCTGGATGCCACAATGGTAGTGGCAATTTGAGGTAGGAAGTGCTCTGAGCCTCTAAGAGGAAGAGAGGTTGGTCAGTGCTCTAGGGTATTGAGAAATCCACAATGAGTATATTAACCCATGAAGAGACCAAGGAAGATTCTGGCATTGGGGTGACCTAGTTCTGTCTCAACCTCTTTCATAGCCCAAGACCCTCCATAGCCAAGACCATGCCATAACTTCCTAAGAGTACACTTGAGTCTTAGGCTCCTTAGAGGTACCTAGCTTGGCCTAAGCTTTCCAAATAAACTTTGGGTAGGACAATTTAATAATTCAGGGACTGTTCTGTCTCCTGGAGGACGCTTAGCATCTCTGACTTTGAGATTCTAAATGCCAGTAGCATGACATAACATGGGATGACCCCAAAACACTCTTAGACATTCCTTAAACCATATGGGAATGATCTGTAAACTCCAGTAGAAAAACACTGGCAAGGCCATTCTGAACACTTGATCATTCCTCTGAATAAGAGTTTTCTAGCTGAGGGTAGTTCTTCCTCTCTCCTCTATTTCTTTCCCAAAGGGTCTCCCCTTGTAGCACAGGCTGGCCTTGAACTTGTAATTCTCTTGATTTAGCCTCCTGAGTACTAGGTTTACAGGCTTGTGTCACTGTACCTGATGGGATTATTTATTTATAGGGTCATCTTGGCCCTTGCATGGGAACCACAGGACAGCTGTGGGCCAGGTAGGTTTCTTGGGCAGGTGTCATAACTGCCCAGATTGCTGGGCAGCATTGGTTGCATAAGAACATTCATTCCTGGGTTGGCATTCTCCTTCTGGCGAGAGTCCCGAAGAGTCAGGGATAGCTATTTCTGTCCCACTATAGAGTGAACCTCAGGGTAAACTGTATCACACTTCTACTCTTCAGGACTAAGGAATCACTAGGACTTTTGGACGCCTGGCTGAGCTGTTGAGAATCACAGTTCAGTAATTGCTCTTCCTGTGAAAAGAATAGCCAAAGGGCTGTGGTTGGACTTCTCAAATCTTGCTTCAGTGCCTAAGATTTGGTTGTTATTTAAAAAGCAAGACATGGCTAAGCTAATCTCCCAAGAGATGACATTTGTTTATTTCTGTGTGTAAACTTGCGTAGGTGTTATTGTATCAATATAAATCACTTTAGCTTTATAAATGGCTTAATGATCTTCACATTGCTTAGCTCCTAAGAGTCCTGAAGGACCCGGTGTAGCATGAACACAAAGTAGTTGACAAGCAGATGTGCATTCGTGTGTGTGTGTGTGTGTGTGTGTGTGTGTGTGTGTGTGTGTGTGTCACACACACATTTTTACAACAATTAGCACACAGCTGGGCATGCAATTTTCTACTACCAGCCTCATCTGAGGATTATACATTTTTGCAGCCTCACACTCCAGAGCACAGATCAAAGGCAATCTTGTTCCAGCAGTGAAGCCACTGTGTGCAATCTCAGAGGAACACAAATGAACAGCTGCCCCAGGTGAGGAGACTCCTTGTGTACCTTAACAGTGGTCCGGCCATCAAATGTGAATGACTTGATCTGCCCATTTTCTAGGAAAACCTTCAGGACATTGGGGATGAGGAGGAGAGCTTCCTTCTTCATCATTTTCTGTGGACACACAGGAAAGAGGGGAAAGCAGAAGGGTTTGTAGAAAGGAAGGGAAAGAAGGTGAGGGAGGTAGGGAGATGAAGGGATATGAGAACAAAGAGACAGAGGAAAGACAAGATCAACAATAATGCTACATGCAGATCAGAACAAAATCCCCAGGAAGATGTTGAGCCATAGCCAAAGTCCACTTCTCCTTTTCTATCATGGTATATTTGCATTCTACTGCAGTTTGAAGCTCTGTAGCATTACACAGCACTAGATCAGTAGAGACCATTATACACAGCATGAACAGCTCATCAAGAGTCTTCTTTGGGACCACTTCACACACCCCAGTTTATCTCCAGATACTTCTTTTCCCACCAGGCCCTTCACAAGCCCATCTTTGCCTTTATTCTGCCATTCTCTGGTGCTTGGGATGGTGCCTAGAGCCTTGCCCATGCCAGGCAAGCACTCCACTGCTGAGCCACTTTGCTATCTCCTTAGGCCCCTTTTCTGTTTCTTTGACTTTTAGAGACAGGTTCTTACCATGTAGCCCCAGCTAGTCTGTAACTCATCAAGTAGACCAGGCTGGCCAGAAATCACAGAGATCCACCTGCCTCTGTTTCCCAAGTGCTGGGCTTAAAGGTGTGTGTCACCAAGCCTAGTTCTTTAGATCTTTTTTGACCTGGACCTGTCTACCTCTCCAGATTCAGGTCTTACCATTGCTAGAAGCCTTCCTTCTTTCAGGCCTCCATGGCTCTGACAATTCATTATTCTGGGACTGGCTTACCCCTTCAGGGCTCTGACTGTCTCTCTCCCTGAGATACTAAGTGCACATAGCACACACACACACACACACACACACACACACACACACACACACACACACACTTTTTGTGATAGGGTCTTCCTATGTTGCCCAGGCTGGTCTCAAATTCACAACTCTCCCTTTTCTAACTCCAAAGTGCTAAGTTTACAAATGTGTGCTGCCATGCACAATAATCATTCATTTATTCATTTATTTTCAAGACAGTGTCCTGTTATACAGCCCAGAGTAACTGGCTATGTAGCCTAGACTGGTTCCTTTTTTCTTTTTTTTTTTCCCTCTGAGTACTAGGACTACGGACATATATCACCATACCTAGCGTCCAGCAATATTTAAAGAACATTTGTCATTTATAATCAAACAGTAACCTCAGAGCACAAAGACCACATCTAGTCATCTTTGTGGTGCCAACAATGAATAGCATGCCTGGCACATAGTTGGTGTTGAATAAGTGACTGCTAAATGAATGAACAGTAGGTGCTTACTATATGCTTACTATGTGCTTACTTGAATGATTAGCTTCACAAAGAGGATGCACACATTTCCTGGGTCCAGCAGCATCCATTCTATGGGTATTTGTAGTGTATAGATGGCCAGATTCTTTAACTAAGTGGCAGCCTTATTGCGTAATCAGCTCCTGCTGAGAACCCAGGGAGCTAAAGCAAAACTAGAGGCCCCGAGATGGGTCTGGCGGCACACATCATTAATCTAAGCAACTGAGAGGCAGAGGCAGGTTGGTCTCTGTGAGTTGGAGGCAGCCGGGTCTACATAGGGAGTTCTAGGAGAGTCAGGGATAGACAGTGAGACTCTGTTTCAAAGAGAGCAAGGAGAGAGAGAGAGAGAGAGAGAGAGAGAGAGAGAGAGAGAGAGAGAGAGAGAGAGAGAGAGAGAGTCTAACTTGCATTCTTGTTGTCAACCCCTGTCTTGTCTGAACATTATGAACCTCAAACAAACTAACTGGTATAAGGCAGGTGAGGCTTCTATGTAAGGCTAATTGAATTCTGAGTTTTGAATGAGATAGCTGGTATAGATTATCAGAGAAGGCAGAGGAGAACAGTTCAGATCCAGGCGCTGTTGTGGACAAAGTACTAAGTGAGCGAGTCCTCCTGAGCTTGGGTGTGGCTAACAGTGGTGGGGAGCCAGAAGGCAAGTTTGGATGGGGTCAAACCAAGGAGGAGAGCCATGGATATCAGTTTGGAAAAGTGTGATGATGATGTCCAGGCCTTTCTGATCCTGAGATGCCCCACTCCTGCCTGGCCCCGAGGCCCAGCTCCCCAGGCTGATGACGCTCAGCGGTGGCAAGTTTTATTTAGCACACTGGGTTGGACTTAGATAATTACTTAATTGATTTTGCTTAAAAATAGAGTTGGCAAGGAACGCCCACAGGATTTATTTTTGTTCTGGCTGCTTAATAAAGCCTTGGAACACAAGGGGAAGGGGATGATGGGGCAGCCTGGAGTCACCTGGACTTGGTCTCCCCGGGGCTTAGCAGACTGCTATGGTGCACACAGGCAGCAACCGTGAGGGTTGGAAGACGGATGTGTTTCCCCCGCTAGACAGAGTCTCAGGCCAAGCTTGGTACCTGTCTGAGAGACAAGTCAACTCTGGACAGGTTCTAGCTGCCCTGGGGCGGTTGCTAGTATGGTTGAATTGGAGATGGCTCTTCATTCTGCCTGTGGCCTAGCTGCAAGGTATGGAACTTGGAGAATGGAAAGGAGATGAAGGAAGAAAAGGAGAGAAGACGTAGAGGAGGGCAGGAGTTCTTCACTGAGTGTCCTGGCCTTGACTGAAATTTTGAGGTGCGATAGGATACACCTGTCCATATTTTGCAAACTCAAGCTTATGTCCTCAGAATTTTCAATAGTTCAGGACACCAATGTCTCATCAGTGACTTGGACCTTGCAATCCGTTTCACTTTGACTTATAGGTCAAATAGGGATCGATCCTGTTCCCTCTCCTCGCTGATCATCAACCGTCATGTCTCTTTAACCGCTTCTCTTGGGATTGACATGGACCCTGAGTGTTAACTAAACAAACCATCTTCTGGTTGTCCTTTGAGCTTCCCAGTCTTCCTCACACAGGGATACAGAAAGGTGTGGGCTGGGTTTGAGGAAGAGAGGTGAGGAATAGAGGATGGACAACACCTGTGTCCTCTCTCCCTTCTTCCGGGCGGCTCTGCCTCCGAAAACTACAAAAATGCCCGGCATCCTGCTGATTTCTCTGCTCATTCTGGGACTGCTGTTATGTCTCTCCACAACTGCAGCTGTACATATGTGATCAAGCTTTCTGACAGCCCATCCCACCACTGCCTACAAAAGCACACCAGTGCCTGTTAGCTCCAGCTCTGTCTACTCCCACTGGGGCATCACCCACACCTGCCGATTTCTGGGGGATTCTGGGCCAGAATTCATGACTGATGTGCACACCGACTTCTGCTCTCCACCTACCTGTTTTGCACATGCACATCTGGGGTAGATGGCTCACTGCATGCACACCCCACAAAATGGCAAGAAATCTGTGGGCTGGCCATGAATCCCTAGATTGGCAGCTGCATGACACGGACTGGCCAAGCTTAGCTGCTCTTTGAGATGATACCACACAGCAGAAGATTTGCTATAGTCTCAGTCTGGACCACTTGCCCACCCCTCATCCCCACCCCACCCCACTGAAAGATAGCCAGTGGCAGGGAGCAGGTATTCCTTTTGGATCCCTTCTGGTGTCTAGGAAAAACAGAGTCTGTATCATTTCTTGTAAGCGGCTACCCATCAGTGCAGTCTTCTCCAGTCAAGATGTGGAATTGCAGGGCCACTTAAATGTCAAGAGAGTTCAATTTCACCAGCCACTTGTTCTCTGGGTCTTCACAAAACCATCACTTCCTCGCTGCTTCTGTCAAGCAGCCAAAAGATGTTTATGGAACACTTGCCCTGAGTGTACGCTATTGTGCTATGGACGAAAATTTCTCTAAGCACCATGAAGATCCAGAGTGAATCAATATGTTGTTTTCCCTCCCTCCCAATCCTCTCTGGATGCCAGACACTCTTCTCTCCTCAGTATCCACTCACTCAGAGCACCAGGATCCTTCTGCTCCAACTCCCTCATAAAGGCATCCACTGCCAGAAGGCCCTGATTGAGACCTCAATAGCCAGGTTGATTCTGGCCAAGGATAGAGGAGGGAAGCCAAAGCCGTACTTACTGCATCTGTTTCTCCAACTGCCACCTGCTCAGAAAATCGGACCTTCACAGGATTGGACCTCAGCTTGGCCTTCTTTGCAGCACTGATGAAGGCAGATTTGGGGGACTGAAAAAAGAGCAAAGGGCTGGTGAGTTCTCCATTCCTTTAATATTAGAGTTAAGATGTCTCAATACAACCAAGTGTGGTTGTACACACCTGTAATCCCAAGAACTCAAGAGGCTGAGCTTGCAGATTATGAGTTTGAGACCAGCCTGGACTACAATTGTGAGACATTGTCTCAAAAACAAAATGTCCAAGTACAGAGATATTTTGCCTTAATGATCCATGAGTCAATAGAGAAGTATTGATTACCTATTAAGTGCAAGGTAATGTGCTATAAGGCAATGTGCTAATTGTCTCCCTGTATGATTGGTGTGTTGTGTAAAGGCTGGGCATGACTTGAATTTGGATAAACCTGAATCCCATTATGAATGCTCTAAGCCTAAGGAGGTTTGCAAAAAAAATTCTTCAGTAATCATATACATTGAATTTTACATATTCAGTTTTCTTAATATGAGATCAACTTAAACAGTAGACTCTATTGTGTGTGAATACACACTTCCCAGAGGACTTACAGAAATAATCTTATTCATCTCATAGATATGCCCCTAGAACGGAGACTTATAACAAATATTTTTGAGATCTGAGAGAGAAGAAACCCAGCCCTCCAAAATGACTCACTCACACTTTCTGAACTATTCAGGAAGAGAGATATGTGCGATTTAGCTCAGTGCCCCTGGCTCTCTACTTCTAAACGCTGCATCACTTTGTTTACTCAATTCTGCATGAAATGCCCAAAGAATCAGTCAGGCTCTCTTATTCTTGAAAACTTTCCCAAAACTCAGCAGGAAGCATGATTAGCAAACATTGTAAACCACAGTCATCCCTTGTTACCCACAGCTTTGCATCCTTGCATCTCAACCGAGCACATATTAAAAATACATGAAACACCACCACCACCACAAAACCCTCTGTACTGAACACATACAGATATTTTTTTCTTGCCTTCATTCCCTAAACAATCCAGTGTAACAACTATTTACATAGCATTTATTGTGTATTCAGAATCCCCAAGTCACCTAGAGATGATTTGAAGTATATTGGATGGTATAGGTAGGTTCCATGCAAATACTATGCCATTATATATACATATAAAGGACTTGAGTATCCGTGATTTACGTATCTATGGGGATGTCCTGAACCCAATCCCCTGTGGAGACCAAGGGAGGTGTTCTTCAGATTCTAGTCTTCTGCTGAGCTGCAGGCAGCCTAGCAACCAGGAAATGCAAGAGTCATGCTGAAGGGCATTCTCATGTCTTTAGGGGTATTTATTTATTCATTTGATTAATTAAAGGGCAGCTATCATTTGCCTGTCAATGTTCTAGATGATGAGGGATACAGGAGTAAGTAAGACTGACCGAATTCCACGGCCTTATGGTCTTATGGTGTGCCTTTTTTTTTTTTTTTTTTTTTTTAGACATAGGGCTCACTATATATATTCCAGGCTGGCTTTGAACTTGTGATGCTCTCGTCTTTGCCTCCTAAGTGCTAGGATTACAAACGTGTAGCACTATGTCTGGCTAATAAATATATTTTATGTAGCACATAACTACAGTAGTTCTTCTTCCTGCAATTTTATGTTTTGTTCTTTTTTTTTTCTTTTGATACAGGGTGTCATGGAAGCCAGACAGGCCTTGAACTCACTATGTAGTCAAGGATGACCTTGGACTTCTCGTCCTCCTTACCCCACTATCCAAGTTCTGGGATTATGGGCATGTGCCATCATGCCCAGCTTTCAGTTTCATCTGTGATTATAGTGACTGATTATTAACTTCAGTTCAAAAATATAACATGGAAAATGCCAGAAACAATTAACACATTTAAAATAAATTTTGTTATTGTTATAATTGTTCTCTATCTTTCTTTCTCCCTTGCCCTGTTTTTTGGGACAGTTTCTTTGTGTAGCCCTGGCTGTTCTGGAGCTAGCTCTGTAGACCAGGCTGGCCTTGAAGGCAGAGATCAGTCTGCCTCTGCATTCTGAGTGCTGGGATTAAAGGCATGTGCCACACCTCTCTCTTAATTGTTTTGTTTCATAGTGTTATTGTTGTTAACCTCTTACTATGCCTAATTTGTAAATCAAACCTTATTCTCTCTTTATATGAAAAGTCAATATATATATGGTTCAGTTCTGTGCATGTTACAGGCATCCACTTGGGGGCTTGGAATAGCCTTGCAGCTAAGAGGTGGCTACAGTAAGAAAAAATTAAAGCAAGGCATAAAGGACTACACAAGAGAATGGCAAGGGCGGGCATAGTAGGATTGATTGCTATTTTAGCAGTTTTGAAACCTGCAATCGCGTTATTCTTAACTCTGCACTAGATCTAAACCAATGCATTCTACCTGCCACTTGGGGCTCTGAACAGCTTCTCCCCACCCTCTCCCTCTTGCTCCCAGCTCTCGGTTACCACTGTTCTACTCTGCGTCTATGACTCTCCTATTTTTGGATTTCATGTATCAGTGAGATCACAAGGTCTTTGTTTTTCTGTGCCTGGCTTAGTTCATGTAACACAATGTCCTCCAGGTTCATCCACGTAACAAATGACAGAATTCGCTTTTGATTCCCCTTGCAATGCGGAAAGACTGCACCCAGGGCCTTCAGACAGTATCCTTCCTTTAGAATCAGGATAATAGTCTGTCATCTATATGTACTACAATTTATTTGCCTTTTCCTCTGTCTACAGACACTTAGATTGGCTCCATGTCTTGAGGACTGTGCACAATTCTAAGGGGAACATGGGTGTGAGTATCTCCTCAAGGCATTGGTTTCAATTCCTTTGGGGACATATGTATTGGATACAAACATACATGTACACATACACAAATACATTCTAGGGGAGGGGGAAGTATTTTACATCTTATGGTTAGGGAAGAACTATCTGCAAAGGTGACATTTATCAGAAACCCAAAGGGAGCAAGGCAGAGATGATAATGAGGCTACCAGGTGAGACAGGCTGCTGACCAAAAATAATGGTGAAGCCCCTGAGGTGGGCATAGGATTGAGGTGGACAGGAATCCCTGTAACTGGAATACAGTTCTGGAATGGGGACCAGAGGGGACATGCTCTAAGAGGCAGCTGAAAGCTGAGTCATGTAGGACCTTGTAATTCACGGTGAGAACTCTGGATTTCATTCTACTGGTGAGTTTTAAGTAGATGGGGTTTGATGTATGTGTATGCCTCCGGCTGCTGTGAGGAAGTTGAGTATAGGAGGTTAATGGTAAGACCAGTTAGGTGTGGCTAAATGCAGTATTTGTTATTGCAGTGAGACACTTAAAATGTAATGCTGGCATGGGCTAGGATGACAGGAATGAAAATGATCAAAGTGAGTCTATTCTGGACATATTTCAAAGACTGAACCAAGATCGTACATTGATGGGTTAGATATGGGGAGCGAGAAAGAGAGAAGTCCATAGGAAGACCAGGGTTGTCATTTACTGAGATGAGGACTGAGGGATAGATCAGGTTCGGGGCCACTTTAAATACCTCTTCCATGGGCCTTGCCATAAAGCCTGTGAGTCTTTCCATCAGGGATTCCTTTGTATTAAACCCCAAAGGTCCATGCCAGCTGTACATTAAGGCAGTACATTAAGCGATTATATACCATTTACACCTTGGCTAGGATTCTTTTACCAGAGCAGCCACAGGAGGGCTGAGTCCTAAGAAGAAGGCACATCAGAAACAAACTGTCCTCATCATGTCAGCTTTGGGCCGAGCTATGTTCAGTGGGGTCAACAATCACATCTCCCAGCAGTGGGGCTTGGTTCTGGCCACACAGAAGAAATGCTTGGAAGAAGTTTTAAAAGCCCCCAAGGCCCAGACCCCACCCCAGGCCAATTACATAGGTTAGAGCCAGAACATCAGTGTGTGTGTGTGTGTGTGTGTGTGTGTGTGTGTGTGTGTGTGTGTGTGTGTGTATGTGTGGTGTGTTTTGAGACAGGGTCTCATGTCCAATTTTTTTTAAATCTGCAGCCAAGGAATATCAGAGTTCTCATCCTGAGGCATGGGGGTGAGGTGCAATCTGCTGCCAGCAGACAATACAAAATCCAGGCTGGAGACGGATGCTGAAAGCGATTACAGCAGTGATTGTTCGTGAGATCAATGTCTTTGTATGTTGCACATCTGGATGCTTAAATCCTGGGTGTGTGGGGGTGAGGGGCTTCAGACAGAGACAGAAGTAAAGGGAATGGACCAGATAAATCTGCAGGCCTCTCTGTTTGGACAACTCTGCTTGACGCAATTTTCAGTCCCCTCTTTTTTCACTAAGATGCCACAAACACAAACCTAGTGGGCTCTTTGTCTGACCTGATAGCCGCCCACCCACCTCCCTTCTCTAAAGTCACAATGCTGTCAGTTTCTTCCATGTCAGTCTTCACAGAGTGGAGCAAGGCATGTTAGGGAGCGGAGTGGGCCACACAGCCCACCATCCGGTTTTGCATGTGAAACAGAGGTTCAGAGACAGGAGGATGGGGCTGCCTCAGTATATCCAAAGAAGCAGAACTCCAATTTCCTGAACCCTGATTAGTGACTGTCCTCTTTGCAGCAGGCTGACATTTCTGTCGCTGGTTCTGGGTCTACCTTTGTCCCGTGCAATAGATTTGAACAAGGAACATACTGTTTTATGTATACACACACATGGAGAGGCCAACAGTGTTGCTGTTCCTACAAAAATCTAAATTACAACCAGTCCTAGGAACGTTTATACCACCACATAGAAGACAATTCAGGTATTTACAGGAGCAAACCCACAAAGGAAGCAGAATTGCCGGAGTTTTCAGGGATGGTAATCAGCTCGCTGTGTCTGTTTCAGAGCTATGTTCGGCTTGTTTATGCCTCGTTCCTCATTGACCCTTGTCGTCTTGATCTCAAAGACTCCGTCCTAGTCTCAGTCGCTGATGGTGACTCACTCATTGCCAGCTGCTCTCTGCTAGATATCACAGTCATGTCTAGCCTGATGCTTGGATACAGGTGAGGTCTGACGTCCAGAGGGACACAAAGCGGCTCAAAAAGGTCTTCCCGTCCCACATCATCTGCTCAGCTGTGGGGCCTAAAGTTTGTAATACTTTGACTTAAAATACTAAAACATGCCAAAAAATGCTTTAGGGCCCAGGGAACGACAGGCCCGCCTGGGCCAAATCTTGTCCACTACATGTTCTTATAAATAAATTTTGATTGGAACAAAGTCATGATCTTCATTTAGGTATCACCTGTGGCTGCTTTGGGGTTAGTGTGTTTATTTTACAAATACTAAAATATTTACTATATAGTTCTTTACAAACATGTTCACCCCTTTACTAACACTAGTATGTACTAACCCACTCTTTCTAAAACTTACCCAATAATAAGAACCACCAAAGAATGGTTATTAAAATACAAAAGCCCAGGCCCATGCCCAGTACTACTTAGACATCAGAATCCCTGGGAGAGTGGGGCCCAAGAAGCCATACTGGTGAAGATGTCCTAACCCATTAAGCATAGATTAATTGAGTACCTTAAAGATGAAACATCTGAGCTCTTCACTGACCCGATTTCTCCTCCCAGCATCTGGGAGTCTAATTTTGCAACAAGCACCCTTTCTGGCTAAGATGAATTTTGGTTTGAAACACGGGACTAGAATTGCTAAGTACCTCTGGGGCCACTGCAAGCCCCTCGAAGCAAATATGAAACCAGAAGCTAGGTGGAATAAGGAATTGAAGAGAGAGCCTGCCTCTCCCTCAGGGCTGAATTCAGCAGCTGCTGATTCTCTGAGCATTTTTTAATTTGGTGGCTCTATTAGCACAGATTTCAGGGTTGTGATCACTCATATTTTGGTCGAAGTCAAGTATATAGGGCCAAATGTTAATATTTCATGGCAAGATAGGGCTCCAGTTTTGTAAATTTTTATTTTGATGCATAGTAATAATGCATATTTAGGAGTGTGATGTGATATTTTGATGCATGTATACATGTACAATGATCAGATCAGAGTAACTAGCACCTCAAACTCTTGTCATTGCTTTGTGGTAAAACTTCCCAATCATCTACAGCAGTGTTTTGAAATATACAACATTATTAACTACAATCACTTGGTGCAATAGAATGGCAGAACTTATTACTTCTGTATAACTGCAGAATCCAAACATGGTTGCTGTCATAGGAGTATAGAGGAAAATAGTAGTTACCAGAGGCTCAGGGGGGAGGGGAATTGAGAGCAGTGGGTCAAAGGCTACATTTTGATTCCTGCAAGATGGAGCTCCGGTTCTTTCCTGAAGCTTACTGGTTTTCTGATTGGCTTTTCTGCTGCCTCATTGTCTTTGACACCTGAGCCTACTTACAATCAATTCCCATAGCAACTGTGGGCTTCTAGGATAAAGGAAGGCTATCCAGGTTACACCAGATGGGAACCAGGATGCCTGCCTTTCAGCACTCAGGAGTACCTAGTGATGGATATCCTCTCCTGACTTGCAAGCTTCCCTACATTTTACCTAGCCTCATTCCTCACCTACCTCCAACATCATCACTGGTTGTATTTGGTGATTCTGCACACGGTGGGTTTGTTTCCACTTCTAGGCCCACTTCACACCACCTCCTCATTCCTACCTTTTGGGGATCCCAATATTCCCTTTGACCAGCTAAACACTATCCCTTCATTAAAACCTAGTTCCGGCAGAGTGTGGTGACACACATCTGTAATTCCAGCACTTAGGAGGCTAAGGCAGGAAGGAGAGCAGTGAGTTTGAGGCCAGCCTGTGCTACATAGTAAGACTCTAATCTCAGAAACAAAACAAAAACCTGAAAAAATAAAACAAAGCAACAACAACAAAATAGTTCCAATTCTTTGATCTGGATTCTTCTTCAGGTCTGCCATTTACTTTCCCAAATTTCCTTCAATATTTTGATTAATCCACACTGCCATAGTTTATCTGATCAATCAGGTTATAAGAGATAGGATTTAGCATCCCTATGTCTCTTCTAGCACTAAGCACATGGTAGACTCAGCATAAAAGATATTGGTTTGATTGCTATAATTAATTATGAATTAGTTCATGAATCCAGAAAGTATAATTTGGGTGCTCACCATCTGCCTAGAACCATATCTCAAAAACATGGGTCTAGAATTGCTAAGTACCCCCAAATGCTCTGTGGAAAACCATTTCTATAGTCATTTTCATTATTCTGAGCTTTTTCTGGGAAGATGGCCCTAAGCAGAAGGGATTTTGGCTCTTTGGGTTGTTCTCATTTGGCCCTCCTTTGGAGGAACTATCTTTATTTGCTTTATCAAGGTTATTTAAGGTCACAACTTTATTTAAAATTCAACATTTGTTGAGGACATGCCATGTGATAAAGTCTACATATATCATGATTAATAAACAGTCACAGGGAGATAGTTGGTCACCAAAAGATTAAAAAAAGCCTTAATATGTGGATATTTGTATATATAGGATAGGTGGAGGTGTGGTGACCTCTGAAATTACTTCCCACAATGGTCTGCTGTAGTATAATTTATTCTATTAAGAGGAAAGTGTCAAATGAAAGAGACTAGAATCATTTGGGGGAGCCTTTTCAAAAGTCCAATACCAAGGCCCTGTCCCCAGAGCCTGTAATTCAATTAGTCGGGGCTAAAACTTGAATGTAAATGGTTTTAAGAACTTCTTCGATGGTTCTGATGAATAGTCAGAGCCAAGAACCACTACCAGGCACCAAATGAAGGAGCAAGCATTAGACCATTATCAACCAGAGCAGGGAGGAGCCTTAGAGATTATCTGGTCCAGTGTTTCCTAAATCCCACTGATCACCAGAATCAATTATGGGACGTCATTACAAATATTGAATTGTCTGTCACATCCTAGACCTATCAATGAGCTATCTTCTCGGAGATTTGGTACCCAAACTTTAACATGGCAAGATTCCATTAAGAGGCAGTAATCTCCTTGCACCTCTAAAATGCTAAGTGCCTGCTTGATATGGGGGTATAATGTTGAGTGTATACTGGGGTCTTCAAGAAATTTTCACTATAGCTTGAGAGAGAAGATTCTCTTAGTTGAATATTGTTAAGACAGTTCTATACAACTGTGAACACTGAATTAGTGCATGGTGAACAGTTGCTCCAATATTTCCCATAGATTATAATCTTAAATCCTGAAAGGAGCTCATACTTGTAGACTCTATTTTCTTTATTTCAGGAGGAGAAATTGAGAATCACGACTGTTAGGTGTCTTACTTGAGGCCACCTCCCTTAGAAGTTCCAGACTCAGGACTGAACCTCTGATAACTAGCCTTGTACTCCGGAGAAGCATTTCCCACTCTGCATTACATCCTACTGTCTTTATCCTTTAGCAATCTCTTTCTCTCACTCTCTTTCAGTCTGTCTCTCTCCCCACCTCAGGGTCTCACTCGGTAGCCCACACTGGCCTAGAACTTCGTAGCTAAGGATGACCTCAAATTCACAGTGATCATACGACACCACCTGTGTACGTGCCTACCTACATCTATGCTCCCAGGATTTGGAGAGAACAAAGCCAGGAACTGGAATGTGAGCTACTGAGGGCAGGAGGTGTGGCTGTTCTATGAACAGCTATATTCCGAGCCTGTGTAAGTTGCCAGAATATCAGGCATTTGATAAATACTCCATGAATGAGTGAATGAGTTAGAAGCTCTCATTATGTTTGAAAGATGGGCACAATCAGCCAGGTTTGAAAGGAAATGAACGTTGTTACACAAGAACTCAAGTAACACAAAGAGAATAATCAGAAGTCCAATAAGAACTAAGAAATGCCCAAGGAGGAAAAGGAAAGCAACCTGGCCATCACAAAGGGAGGGGCCTGGAGGTGGAGAAGCTGTGGCATCAGAGGTGGGTGGAATGGGAGGGAGGAAGGTTAGGATGGATATGGGGAAAATGTTAGATTCTCATTCTGCATATCCGTCTGGTAATTTGAGTTTAGGTTTTTTAGATGGCTGGAACCTGGGCTTCCTTCCTCCAACCAGTATTTATTAATACTTCTGTGCCAGATGCTGTTCCAGGTGTTTGGGATAGAGCAGTAAGAAAACATAGTCTCCAGCCTTTCAAGGTGACATTCTAATGAGGGATATAGATAATAAACATATTAACATACTGTTTCAAGGGAATGTAAGATTATAAAGCCACTCTGGAAAAACAATCTGGCAGTTATTTGAACTAAACCCACACTTACTATATGACCTAGCAATCACACTCTTGAGCATTTATCCCAGAGGAATGAGTTCTTATGCTCACAAGAAACACAAATGTTTATAGCAGCTTTATTCATAATAGCCTCAAATTAGATGCAACCCAGAGGCCCTTCAATGGTGAATGATTAACTAAACTCATAGATTCACACCATGGGATACTATTCTACAATAAAGGCAACAAAATATTGCTACACACAATTTGAATGAATCTCAAGGGCAATATGCTGAGTGAAACAAAGCTAAGTCCCAATGGTTCCATGTGATAGTATGCCATATTGTTCCATTTTCATAGTATTGTTGAAATACAGAAATGGGGAACAGATTAGTGGTTAACAGGGATTTCAGATGGAGTGGGAGGAGAGGGTGTGTCTATATAAGGGCACCATAAGCGATCTTTTTTGTGGTAGATTTTTCCACAAAAATCTGTCTTTTGATTGTATTGGTGGATGCACACCATTGATAAATTCACACGAAACCATGTATATGTATAGGATCAGGGCTGTAATCCTGAAAAAAAGGTATGTGTGTTTATTCTTTTTGAAGCAGGGTCTTGGTATGAAGCTTATGGGTGATGACTGTTATTGGCTGTTAACTTGACTATATCTGGAATGAACTAAAACCCAAGCGGCTGATTACACCTGTGAGGAATTTTTTCTTAATTAAACCATTTCAAGTGGGAAGAGCCACTTTCAACCTGGATCTTTTCAGATGACAAGGTACAATTTTAATCTAGATCTTTTGAGGCAGGAAGACCCACCTTTAATCTGGGCCACACCTTCTGCTGGCAGCCTGTATAAAGGACACGGAAGAAGGAAGCTTGCTCTCTTTGCCTGCTTGTTCTCACCTTGCTAGTAAGTCCATTCCTTTATTGGCACTGGAGCCTACTTTGAGACAGCATATACCGAAGACCAGCTGAGACATCCAGCCTTATGGACTGAACTGAAGTTCTGTTCTATATGTTCTGGTCCTCTAGAGAACCCTGACTAATACATCATTCTGCTTTCCTGTCACTCAAAATTTCTTGCTTCAACTTTTGAAGTGCTGGGATTACAGGCATGAGCCATTGCTCTGACTTCTTAATTTTGATATTACATTTTTTTTGAGACAGGGTTTCTCTTTGTAGCTTTCGTGCCTTTCCTGGATCTCACTCTGTAGACCATGCTGGCTTCAAACTCACAGAGATTCTCCTGGCTCTGCCTCCCAAGTGCTGGGATTAAAGACGTGTGCCACCATCGCCTGGCAATATTACATTTTATAGTTATGAAAGATGTAGTCATTAGTAGCAACAGGCTATATAATACACATGATGTCTCTATACTAATTTTGCAAGTTTCTGTGACTATAATTAGTTCAAAAGAAAATGATTTAAAATATAGTATTTGCCCAGTGGTGGCACACACCTTTAATCCCAGCACTTGGGAGGTGGAGGCAGGTGGATCTCTGTTAGTTTGAGGCTAGCCTGCTCTACAGAGCAAGTTCCAGAACAGTCAGGGGTACATACAGAGAAACCCTGTCTCAGAAAACCAAAACCAAAACCAAAACATCAACAACCAAAAACAGTGTTTGTGACCAGCAGAAAAAAAAATGTAAATGAAATGATTCCTAAAGCTACTCTGTTATACCTGTAGATTGGAGTGAGTCTAGCATATTATCATTAGAGAGGTTTCATCCAGCAACTGATGAGAGCAGATGCAGAGACCCACAACCAAACATTAGGCAGAGCTCAGAGAGTCCAGCAGAGGAGGGAGATGAAGGATTGTAGGAGCCTGAGGGCTCAGAGACACCACAAGAATATGGCCTTCAGAATCAATTGGCTGGGACTCATGGGGGTTCTCAGAGATCAGGGAGCCTATGGAGTCTGACCTAGATTCTCTGCATATGTTATGGCTGAGTAGCTTGGTGTTTTGGTAGGACTCTTAACAATGAGAGTTGGGGGCTGTCCTTGACTCTTTTGCCTGCTCTTGGGACTCTTTTCCTCCTACTGGGTTGCCTTGTCCAGCCTTAATATGAGGGGATGTGCCTAGTCTTATTGGAACCTGATAGGCCATGTTTGGTTGATCTCCCTGGGAGGCCTGCCTTTTTCTGAAAAGAAAAGGAGGAGGAGTGGATCTGGGGAGAGGAGAGGTATGTGTGTTGGGGGACTGGGAGGTGAAGAGGAAGGGGAAACTGCGGTTCAGATGTAATATATAAGAGCAGAATAAAAAGAGTCAACATACAAAAAAAATAGTATTTGAGCTTTGAGTAAAAATGAAGCAGTATCCAGAGATAATGATGGGTAAATGCTATCTTAGAAAGGGTAGTCAAGAAAAGCATCTGTGAGAAAGGTGACATTTGAAAAGACCAGATTAACAGAGTAATCCACAATGTACCTCTGATCAGAGTAGCAAAGTCTTTTTACTAGTGGAGGCAAGGAGAGTGGACACATGATCTCATGTAACCCAGGCTGGCCTTGGGCACACTATGTAGCTGAGACTGCCTTTCAATTGATCCTCCTGCCTCTGACTTCTGAGCACTGGAATTACAGGTATGGACTACCATGCCTGGCTCAACATGGTAAATTCTAGCCTTACAAAATGCATGCTTTGAGGGTAGAACTAGTTCCTGTTTTCAAGACAGGACAGGTAGGGAGTGACTGGCCATGGCTCACCAGGCATGTGCACATTGAACAATAAGGTGGGAAAGAACTATTCATAACACCCACAGAGGACCAGGGCTTGTTTTCTCAGAGGTAGAGAAATGCAAGAATCTAAAGTCTGTTTGCCTGGTGCTTTTTGCATGTCGTTGTAGCTAGTGTGTGAGTGTTATATGTATGTGCTGAGCATGTGTGTATATGCAAGTGTGTGTATGTGTGTTCACATGTATGTGTAAGCCTGAAAAGAACTGGACACCATGGAGCAAGATAGCTGGTTCCTGGTTCGATTTGAACCACGCTTCTTGACCTGGAGCCTAGGCTTACACCAGTGCTCCATTTCTGGCTTTACATACAAACATGTCTCTCATTGAAAAATCTTTCCCTATGTCTGTGTCCAGTGTCTGGGAAATCCTGCCCTTTCTCAAGGTCCAACTTTGGTTCTGTCTCCTTCAATGGGGTGGGCCATCAGTGCTGGGGTACAGGGAACTTTCATGACACTAGGAAAGGACAGATGGGCTGGAGGGGAGTGAGGGTTGGAAGTTTTACAGATGGAAGTTTTGCATCTGGGTTAGTGGTTTAAGTTAAAGTTGCCATAAGGATACATGCTAGTAATGGGCTCTGACAGAATCCAGTTTCTAGGAGAGGGAAATTGGAAATTTTCCCTTCCAATAGCAGTTGTATTGATTATTATGACAATGCATATTTAGCAAATGTTGTCCATCTTGAAACCTCAATTTACAGATCAAAGAACAGATTAGAAAAGGGGACTCACCCAAGGTCACACAGCCAGCTTCTGAATGTATCAGGAGAAAAATGAAGCTCTTGTCCAATTGGATCTCACTATGTAACTCTGGCTGGCCTGAAACGGGCTATGGAGACTAGGGTGGCTTAGAAATCACAGAGATCCTTCCTCTGCCTTCCAAGTGCTGGGGTTAAAGGTGCGAACTCCCCCCCACCACCCTGTATAACCTCATTTTTCAATTAATTAATTGTTTGCATGGTGCTAGGAGTCAAACCCATGCCACTGAGCATGCCAGACAGGCACTTTATCATTGAGTTATTATCCCCAGACATTGCAGCAATTTTTATCTGAAATGCTTCAAATATAGCACTAGGTCTCACACATCACAGGTCATTTAGTCTTTATGTGGATAAATAAAAGTAGCACCCACTAGCTGGCAGAACTTTATGGGAGATGGTCACATTCAGGTGGAGCACAGCAAAAGCATGGTGGAAGACAGGCTCTAAGCTGAGGCAGGTGGGCAATTTAGCTTGGTTAAGCAGAAGACATGTTACAGAGCATAGCACTGCACAGCTCTTCAAAATCTTCAGCCCTGGATATGGCTGGAGATATCGTATTTAAGCTCACTCCTAAATCTGTGCCTCTCAGGTCTGCTCTATTTTCTTATCCCTCTTCCTTCCTAGGTCTCTGATCCCTTTTCCATCCTAGGCTGCCACTTTCTAAGATGGAGTCCTCTTTTCTTAGGCAGGAGGCAGGATGAAGGGCAGATGGCACAGAGGCTCACTCACCTGATGAGTGTGCAGAACTGTAAGAACGATGGCTTCCTTAGCACTCCTACAGAGAAAAGAGGGAACAGGAGAGCAGTATATCATGCACTAGGTATTCATCTAGTACAAGAAGCAACACCAGAATGTTCCCCTGGGTTGCATTCCAGTATATGGATTAGGACAGAGGGTAATCTGAGGATCTGCATGGATGCCTCGCTTCCCATCATTTGTGGAAGCTGACACAAAACCATCCATATTGGTTCACACGGGTACTCAGCAATGGTATTAGCATTACCTCTGGGGTTGTCATTTTTCAGGTTTTCTTTTCATAGTCCTTCTCACATTCTTTGCAGAAATCACTAAACCCTAGGTACGATTTTATCTGTAGACTAGAAAATTCTCAAGGAAAACTACAGGCCTGAATTATAGAACTCAAAGGGCACACAGCCAGAGAGTCCTGGGAACCATGTATGATGATTATTGGCAATTTGGTATTTAAGCAAGAAAAGAAACTCAAAGGAAAAACCCAGAGGAGGTCATTTGGTCATTGTGACTCATACTCAGCAGATTTGTTTTAATTGAGGGACCAAAAAACGAGAGCCAAGGAGCAACAGATGGAAGTCCAGACTCTCCAGATAGCAAATATTCAAAGGATGAAGAATTCAAAACTCTTCCAACAAGAATTATGCCAACGATCAAAGAGGCTGTGGGGTATGAAAATTCTCTCGCAGGAATACATAATCTTTTAAAATAACTAAGTGAAATGGGAAGAGTTTTCCCTAAAGGAGTTTTCCCTCTCCCTGTTGGCCTTTTTCAGATGTTTATAGGGACAAAGGCATCCAAGGAGAGTCATGCCGAGTCTGACACCACACACCTATAATTTTAGCACTTAGCTGGCTGAGGCAGCAAGGTAATGAGTTTGAGGCAAGCCTGGACTACATAGCAAGACTCTGACTCAAATATCACCACCACTACCACCACCTCCTCCTCCACCACCACCAGCAGCAACAATAATATCAAAGCTACTTTGATTTTGGTTATTTATTTTTGTCTAAGACTCCTGTCCAAGGACTTTTAATGAACATTTCCCACATTTGTTGAGGCAAAGTCCACTAATCAATCAGCTCCAAGTTCTGGGAAATTACCAGAGCAAAGAATTGTACTATAGGGAGAATCTTCAGGGAGCAGTTTATCTCAAACAGGGAAGGGACATATAGTCACCTGCTCCAGTCCTTGCCAGTTTTCCCCATTCCATTATGAAGAAAGCTGGATTTGATAATGACTTACAGGGCTCTCCACAATCTGGATTTATCTTCTACAACATTCTCTCCATTGTCTTACCAGACTCTTGGGGCATCTCCCTGTTCCTCTTTCAGGGCAGACACAGTGCTGTCTTATGGGCCTTTAAACTAGCTCTTCTTTCTCCAATGTATTTGCCTCCATGTCTTTCTTCACACATCACCTTCTCAATAAAGCCAATACTGGGCATTGTGTTTAAGGTTACATTTTGCACCCTTGGGTCCAGCAATCTGACCTTCTTTACCCTATATACTTTCTATTCTTCAAAAATCTTTATTTACTTTTTGTTTATTGTAATACAATTATTCAACCTGTCCACTGTTTGGGGGTGTTTCTTTTTACTATATTGCAAATGCTAATAAGCCAAGAAATTTTGTGTCTTATTCAATGCCTAAAGTGGTATCTGGTGCATAACAGACAATAAACACATGTTCATTGAATAAATGGATGGATAGATGAATGGACCATTAGCACCTGAGTTATCAAAAGAGTAAGGTTTGTTTTGACACTGATGGAGCTCCAGAAACCTTTACAAAATTGGAATACTTTGTTCTAGGGTACAAAGACATCCACTAGAAGCAAAGGAGGACTTCTGAGGGGCATAGCTGAAAGAACACCAGCATGTACTGATGGGGTAAAAGGGAGCTCTCCCCATACTGTTGTGCTAGTGGAGGGTGAAGGGCACAGTGTAAAGAGTAGGGCAGTACAATGGGCAGTTGAATTGAAGAAGAGACAAATAAGTCATTAGAGATCAGAGACATTTGGAGGCATTGAGCTGCAGGGGAAGTACGGCAAAGAAGACCTACTCTGGACTTCAGGACAGAGCATTCCAATACCTTTCAAGGAGATAGGAGAGTGTGGTACCACACACAGAATGCAAAGTCTGCCTCTGAAAGCCAGGGAGTGTTTCTGGGAGCAGGCAGGCTTTGGTGAGTTCCAGAAAGATGAATAGAAGGAAAACACTCTGAACCAAGTACAGTAGAAGGGGATAAAAGCAAAGACGAAGGCAGGTCATACAAGGCAGAAAGAGCGAATGAGTGAGCAAGCTAGAGAGACAAAGAGAGAGAAGCAGTGAGGCAGAGACAGAGAGGCAGGGAGTCCCCCAAACTGAGGTTAGCTCACTGAATTTAGTCTTCACTTCTATCCTGTCCTTTCCTTTCAAGACATCTATGCAAAAGTATAAGTATGTGGTGTCGGGACAAGAAGTGTGTGTGTGTGTGTGTGTGTGTGTGTGTGTGTGTGTGTGTGTGTGTTTGCTTGCACTGTGCTTATCTCAGAGTGTTCTTTTAATGGCATATTGGATTCTCATCAGTCACTTGGCCTGTCCCACTGTACAGTAATTCCAAAACTCCAAAGGGCTTGGATGTAGAGACAAGTTGGAGAAGTTGGAGAGGACAGAGGTGAGGCAGGAGCATGAAGGCTCTTCTTTTTGTCTACTCATGTCACTGGCAGAGTATGTGAGGCCTGTGGTGACCCTTACTGGCTGATACCCACAGTTCTAGGTGGCCAGGAGCCCTGGCTAGAGCTGATCTGCCTGGGAAGGTTTCTCTCTAGGGCCTTGAATAGTGGTAGCCCTTTGCCACTGATGGGACAGGGGTGGGGGCATTGCTCAGCTCCTGTCAAGGCCCCAGAGGCCCCTGTTACCTGATGAGTTCTATGAACCTCTCCCTGGGGGCTTCACTCACGTCCTCCTCATTAATAGCCACAATCTGGTCACCAGCCAGGAGCTTGTCCTCAGAGGGGCCTCCTGCAGAGGAGAGGAGAGAGGCGTGAGGGCTCAGAGGTACTGCCAAGGGAAAGTGCAAGTCTGGGCAAAAGCCACATTGCCTGAGGGAGTCAAGCCAATAAAGAGAGAGGAGAGAGAGAGAACTCCAGTAGAAGCCTGCAGAGGATGCAGACTGAGGTATGGTGGCAGAAGTGTTTTTCTAGCTCAGGCTTCTGCCCATGAAGGACAGAGGAATGAAGAGAGAGACTGGAGTAGAGACCCTTTCTCAGAGCGCGGCGTAGGAGCAAAAGGCCCACGGCTAAGGTGCGGCTGTAAGTGTCTGGTCGCTTGGTTCTAAAGAGGGACAGAGACTTCTGTCTCATTTGAGTGGTTCACTTAGGCAAAATGAATGGCTTCTGACTGCTGGAGGTGGTACAAGTGACAAGAGCAGGGGAAGCAATCTTCTTACTTGAATATCAGTCGCATTTATTCTGAAACGCTTTAGGCACTCATATGCTGGGAGATAGGGGAATGGATTTTAAGACCGAAAGGGCTTAAATTTTTCCAACACTGAGAGATGCTATCCCCTCCAAATGTGTAAACAAAGTACAGGTCCCCAGGCAGCAGGACATCTGCTTGCTGCCTTCCCATCTCCAATGGTGAGGTTAAGAACTGATCTATGGGAAAGCTAAATGCTTTGGCTAAAGCCAAAGGTAGAGCCAGAGAGGTGCCACAGGTGGTGCTGCCTCCACTTCCTAGGAAAGTCCCTCCCTCCCTCCCTCCCTCCCTCCCTCCCTCCCTCCCTTCCTTCCTTCTTTCCTTCCTTCCTTCCTTCCTTTTTTTTCTATTTTTCTTGAGAAAAGCTTTTCAGAGACAGAAAGAGAATGAAGTTGGATACAGCATGATTCAAACCCTAAAGAAAAGCTAAATGATATGTCCCACTCTCAAACTGGCCTTGCTTATTATTTGTGGCCATTTAAAAAAGGCCAAATCCCAACTTCTCTCTCCACAGAGAAGTGCGCTGCCTATTGACTTCCCAAACTTATACGTATTGAATATGTCAATGATGGTGCAGGCCTATAATCCCAACTGCTAGGGAGGCTGAGACAGGAAGATCGGAAGTTCAAGGGTGCTGGAGCTACTAGCTAAGTTCAAGGCTAGTCTGGGAAACTTAGCAAGACCCTGTGTCAAGATAAAAAAGTGAAGACAGTCGAGAGGTGAGGTTTTATGGCCCAGCATACACGGAGTTCAAGCCCATGGGCAAAAATAAAAAGTCACCTGAGCATACCTCAATGGCTCTGGCCCCTGGGACTCATGTAGGAGTCACCAATGGAACAGCATTGACATTTGCTAGGCCTCATGACAGTTCAGTGATTTCACGAATTGTGAGCGTGGGGTTGACAATCATACTCCTCGCAGCCATGAAGAACTGGGCTCTAATCCTGCAGTCATAATTTACTGTGTGACCTTGAGTGAGACTTGTAATGTCTCCCAGTCACTTATCTGTTAACTGAGAAAATGACAGTATGTTGGGAAGATAAATGAGATGATAAATGTATAGTACTTAAAATAGCTGATTAAGCCAGGTAAAGTGTCCCACACCTATAATCCTAGTACTTGGGAAGTTGAGGCAGGAGGATTAGGAGTTCAAGGTCAGTCTTAACTACACAGTGATTTAAAGGTCAACTTAGACTGCATAAGATCCTGTCTCAAAAACAGAACAAAGCAAAGAATACAAATAGTTGATCGCTGTCAGTGAGAACTGAATAAATGATGGTTATTGGATCTTCCAAGGGACAGTTCCTTCCGTTTGTTTCATTACGTCTATCAATTTCTGTCAAAACCAACTAGCTTTGGCTAGGGATGTAACTCAGTTGGTAGAGTGCTTGCTTTGTATACACTCGGCCGTGGGCTCACTCCCCAGAGGGCTCACTCCCCAGAACCACATAAATGAGATGTGGTGGTGCACACCTATAATCCTAACATTCAAGAGACAGAGGCAGGACAATTCCTTTAAGTCCAGAGCCAGCCTGGCCTGATATCAGGATAGCCAGGGCTACACAAGACCCTGTCTCTAAAACAAACAAATAAAAAAGCCAACAAAATGAAAATAACAGTCTCGTAGGTGGGGGCACTTTACTTATTTTATTTCCTTCTTCCCTCTCTCCCTAGCCTGGAGTGAAGAGGTCTTCATAGAATACAACTTTCTTCTTGGGCCTTGGACCTGTCCATGTCACTGGTGATATTGATCTACCTTTTGCACAAATGGTTTGTGGGTCTTCGGAGCCATGACTGACCCTCTGTAGAATACATCTTTTCTCATGGCCTCATATGCAAGCAAACATCCTCTGTATCCATGGATGTATTCATGGATCAGCCCATCTTTTAAAGGGTAGGGCCTGGCAGTCCCTAGCTTTTTGTGGCTCTATCAATGGACTTTTATTTATTTTTTTAAAATCAGGTTTTAAAATTTATTTATTTTTATTTTATGTGCATTGGTGTTTTGCCATGGGTATCAGGTCCCCTGGAACTGGAATTACAGATAGTTGTGAGCTGCTATGTGGGTGCTGGGAATTGAACCCAGGTCCTCAGGAAGAGCAGTCAGTACTCTTAACCACTGAGCCATCTCTCCAGCCCCAGGACTTTTCTTTTTATTCCTTCACCTCCTTCTGTTCTAGGACAGGGATGGGATGGGGGAGGGCTTCTTTCCAGTCTTCAAATTCTGTTTACTTTGAAGTTAAAGTAGGGGTTTCTGGTGGTCTATTGTATTCCCTCTTCCCGAGACAAATTTGGTTTCTGATCAGAAGACAGAACTCTTTTGCCAAACTGGATGACTGACTCAGGAGCCTAAGGTTATCCACAAACTCCTGTATTGAATTTTGTTTGCTTGTGCCCTCTAGTTGAAGAGAGCTTACAGGGAAAAAATGTTTTTTTTTTTTTCTTTTCCTTTGAGGATAGCGAAATTCATCAAATTTCTGCAAGACCAGTTCGTACTCTGCTGCTCCTTTTGACTGAGTGAGAAACTGTTGTAAACATCTCAAGCCTCAGGCCTAGCAAGTGAGGAATAAAGCCCTTTCCTGTCAATGCACAGCGAATGCAAACACAACATTGCTTTGGCTCTATTTCACTCACAATGGCAGGGTTTCAGACATGCAGGCGGGCGGGCGGGCGGGGTGCTTGTTCCTTTTCCCATCCCATGCAGTCACTTCCAAGCCCAGCTTGCCTCTCACCAACTCAAACAGGCTCTGAGCAAACTCTTGTTTAGCTGCTTCCTAGTTGAACGACCCTGTTACATGCCCCTTACCTTACCAGCTTTGCTGTGAGAACTAGACAAAATGAAATAAAGGACTTAGGAGATGCTTCATTAATGGGAACTTTTGCTACTGACAGTCTGGCCTTCAGACAGTTCATTCTCTTTTCCCTTTCCCATCCTACCAGTAGTCTCAATCCTAATTCTGGTCTTCACTAGCTCATCTATCTCATGAATAGTATCCATAGGCTGGAGATCAGATTCTGTGTGTGTGTGTGTGTGTGTGTGTGTGTGTGTGTGTGTGTGTGAGAGAGAGAGAGAGAGAGAGAGAGAGAGACAGACAGACAGAGAGAGAGAGACACAGAGAGAGAGACAGAGAGAGAGAGACAGAGAGAGAGAGAAAGAAAGAGAGAGAGAGAGAGAGAGAGAGAGAGAGAGAGAGAGAGAGAGAGAGAGAGAGAGAGAGAGAATGGATACTTGGCATGCCATTGTCCATGTGTGGATGTTAGAGAACAGTTTTGTGGAGTTGATTCTTTCCTTCCACATTTATGTGGATTCCAGGGATCAAACTTAGGTCATCAGGCCCGCACAGCAAGTGCTTTTATTTACTAAGCCCACAGATTCTTGAGGACAGGAGCTGGGCCTTGTGCTTCCCTACAGCACTGCTTGGCTTAGAGTAGGCATTCTGTAAATACTTGTTGAAATAAATTGAATGGTACTTTCTCATCCAAGGTATGATGTGTCTCCTACTCATGTTCTGTGCAAGTGGAAGATTCCCCCCCGCCCCAGTTCCTCTTAACTGCAGTCTCTGTCTCAGGCCCCAAACCACCTGGATGGTTTGTTACTAGCTGACAAATCTTTATCCATGCTTGGTAAATTACTTAGTAAGCCCATATACTTAGGAGCTCTGCTCTCTGGGAAGATATGTAGGTGTTGGAGACAAAAGCCAGGGATTGGGGGTACCCTCTGAGGGACACCTACCTGGCCTCACAGATCGAACCACCACAGGCCTCTCACTGCCGGCCACGAAGCCAAAGCCATAAATAGGGTCTCGGTGAATGGTCACTTGTCGCAGTGTCTCTGCTGGCAGCTGTACACATTCCATATCATTTGCGCTCTCTTCTTGCATCACATGACTGGGGGGGGAGGGGAAGATAGGAGCAAAACAAGACGCAAAGGGAACTAAGCCTCAAAGCCAGCTGGGAGGGACATCAGTTATGGTTCTGGCTATGATATCTGGGAGATCACAGCTTCACTTCCTTCATGTTTTGGGACCAGCAGAAGCAATGACTACCTTGTAGTTCATACTGGAGTAAGAGGGAGCTAGCGGGGAGAAGCTACTTGTCTTCAGGAGAAACTGGTGACATGGGAATTGCAAGTCACACTCCTTCTCTATGATGTTGGGACTCTAGAAGAAGCCTACATGCAAATGTATTGTTCTGAAGTTAACTGGTATCACCTATCTTAATTGGCTATTAACTCCCTAAAGGAAACTAACCCCCCAGGGAACAGACCACAAAAGCAGGAGAATAAGTGGGAAAGGAAATGTGAAATCATTCCAGAATGAGGAACATCTTCACGGAAGTCCTTGTACAATTTTAAACTTTAATGTCTATTAGGTGATATATAAAAAGGAACTATTTAGGTGGCATATATAAACAAGCGTGCTAATGTTCAGGACCATTACTTTACACAATTGTACAGAATGCCAACTTATTTCACTTAATGGGACAGCTGGAAAATGGCTCCTGTGGGCCAGAAGGAGAGCATCTTCTTGAGGTGGCTGATAGATCTGAAACTCAGTCGAGGCTGGGGAAGAGGGAACACTTCCCTCACACCTGGAAGAGATTCCATGTTGTTCTCTCAATGCCTACAACTTAAGCTCCTGAAGGTTAACAGTTACATAGAGCTAGCTGTATAAAGATTCTACACTGAGGGCCAGGGTGAGGCATATTTCAGGCAGATAGGCCCAGGTGGAGCATTTGGATGAAGAACCCTGAGTAGTGGGGGTGTAAGGAAAGTGATGTTTGTGGGGACACTGGGTGCCAGGGATAAGGGAGATAGTAAAACAGGGAATGATGGTCTAGAAGAAGGACAAAGTAGGCAGGGATGGAAGAGAGAGGACCAGAACCAAGAGACTCAGAATCTTAGCAACCTGATTTAGCTCCAATACCCGCAGGCTTTCAGGTATAGCAGAAGAACCTAGGTTCCTTACCTCAGTATATCTATTCTCTAAAATTAAAGTTCTAGCCAGGGCTCTTCAAAACAGATGACTAGGAGTTAATTAATTAGACTAGTACAAGGTTTGTAAAAGATGTGGGAGGCTTTGACACTATGAGAGTGATGCAATTGTTGACTAGCTAAGAATTCCAAATACTTCAGTGGCAGGTGGGTTGTTTATCAGGAATCAACTAATTAGAGCTGAGCTTTAGACTGTTTGTGGGGGAGGTGAGATTTGGAGCAATTACATGAAAGATAAATGATAATTCAGCAAAGACCCCACAGCTGTCTTCATCATACCAGACCAGGGATGATATGAATCACCCACATATACTCTAGCTGTACCCAATGTGGTCTGGAGACTGTCTTTCATCCCTTGGGGAGGTGGATGCTAGTATAGGGCAAATTTAGAAGTCTCTAGAAGGCAAATTTAGAAGCTGGCTCCCTCCCGTTTTCCTGCCCTAGTAAGACAAATGGACACTTTCTAACTGAAAGGCATGAAACAGCTGGAAGGTGGCTTGCCTATTTTTCTGAATAGGTATTTTGGGGGTACAGGGTATCTTTGGGGGTGACCTGAGGTGCTTTTCTGACTTCTGTTCTTGCTGGCAGGCACAAGTTTAGCATTGCAGGGAGCCAGAGAGCATTGTTTTGGGCTACCATCTTGCCTCAGCCTTGAGGTCGCTACTCAATTGAGCACCTAGTCTCAAAGACGATAAAAAGCCTCTTCCCGGGATGCCCTGAACTGGGTGCTGATGTGGACGCACGTTGGGGCAGGGTGGATGCTTGAGAAGCTGTTGGGCTGCACAGCCCCTGACCTGGGGAGCAAAGAGCCTGCAGGTATACCATGGAAGTATCCTGTACTATCCTGTACTCACCCTCCCATCCCAACCACTAACAATCCAGATTTTCCCTCCCTCTGCTTTCCGTGAAGCTGGGGACCCTTCAGCCTTCAGTGGACCTTGAGGTACCACCATTACTGATTAAAACAGCCACTCTTGGAGCCACAGCAACCGACAAGCTGAAAGCCTTTCGTGACATGCTTTGCTTTATTCTTCTGACTCACATGGGGGCAAAGAACGAGTAGTTATTGAGTACCTACTCAGGCAGTCCAGAGCCCTTGAGGACACAGAGAAGCTCTAGGTCTTTGGCTACGAAGAGCTACCAGTCTAGCTGGAAGAGAAAAGACAAGGGTCCAGTGCCCACGGGAATTAGAGTATGATTGAGAACAGTAGATGAACTTGATGACTAACTCAACCTTGTATATTCAGAGGAAAGGGTAGAGAAGCTGGAGAAGGTGCCATGGAGGGTGTGGGAATGATTTGGGTAGGCCAGGAAAAGGCACACTGTGGAGAGAGAAAGGAACTCAAGCTCTCTCTCGCAGGCGACCCAGCTATTCTTCACCATAAAAGGCGTGTTGCCAGGTGAAATCGAATCACATTTTGTTCCTCATTAGGGTTGTTTCTGAGCTGGACTAACTGTCCCTAGCTGGATCTTTCTCAATTCTACAAGTATCTGATGCCTCCCAGTGCCTAGGCCTTCCCACATGTCTTGGGTCAGGGGAGACACCTCTATTAACAATCTAGGGGGGCCATTTGATAATCCAATGGAATGTCTTCCTTCCCTCCTAAGGTCTGCATCTTTTAGTGTATGCAGCCCAGTCCCTCGAAAATTTGCTAAGTGTCTGGAGACTTCCGAGGGACACCGGAGGCAAGCAGTAATGGATGAGTCGAGCTCAGCTGTCCAAGGGCCACGTGACTGCCTTCCTGGGGAAACTAGGCAATTTGACTTTGAAAGACATTTGGCTTCTGGTCTCTCCAAACAGGGTAACCCTGAACAAATTATGAAGCAGCCAAAGCTCATGAGCCCCCCATTGCTTTATTTCTGGCATCTGCCATCTTCTTCTGTTGTTTGTTCCCAAGCATACAGCACCTTCATTCTGTCCCCTTTTCTATACGATGTCTCTAAAGTATCTGCTCATCCTACACCACGGTGGCCCTCTTCATTCAGTGATCCAAGAAAAAGTTCTAGCCTTTTCCTTCTGCCTCATAGTAACAACCTTTAGGTCCATGTGCTTCTTTGCATATTGACACCTATTACCTCATTTGAGAAAAAGTACTTTCACATCCACTATCTCCTCACAGCTGCTCTCTGTCCTGCCAAAGAGGCGAGGTGACTGCTCCTCCCCCAGCCCTCAAGGTAGGGGCAGATACCCACAGAGGCTGAGCACAGCCGTGATCCAGCTGGAGCCAAATCTCCTTGGAAAGTCCCAAAATCCCAGCACCATCAGCTACATGCTTTCAGAGTCCTGGACCCCTTGTCACCCAGAATTTCCATTTCAAGCTGGCTCCAACCCTGTGAATAGTAACATGTCATGTCCTGGCCAGGCTTGGATGCTCAGCACACATTATAATTAACCTGTCTCTTATCCTGTTCACTTTGTGTTGTTGGGAGAATGAGATGAGATCATGGCTACAGAAGAAAGCATTTAGAAGGTTAAGTATAGCATACGGATGTAGAGGTGACAATATTATGGGTAGCATTATTCAGGGTGGCCAGAGGAACAGAGAAATGGAGCCAAAAATGAACCTTCACCCAAAGTCACACAGCTTTGGGGCCTTTCCACACCCTTTCTTTTTAAGAGACAGCCCCACAATGCACTCTGCTCCTTTGTTAGCTGGGCAGTCCATTTCCTGGCCCAAACTATCAGACAATCTGACTCCATCTGAATGCTTTGATTTCTCTGTGGACTAACCTGACCTCCATCACTGGCCAAAGAGAAACCAGGAGCTGGAGTTCACACTAACAACTGTTGCTAGGCAGATGTGGCTAAAGACAGATGAACTGACAGGGCAATGAAATGGTTCTGTGCTAATGTTCTATCTTTCTGCACTTTGGGGCAGGAGAACTAAAATGTTACAGTTACATTTCCAGGCGCTGGCTTTTAGTTCTCCATCCCTCCTTGCCTTTGGCTCTTTTTTCTTTACATTTGGTTGGCTCCTTGGGGAGTCTTGTCATTCTCCTTGAAACTGGCAGGATTTGGAGCCATGTGGCGCCAATTAGCCCTCTGATTCCAGTAACTGGAGCCTGACTCTCCTGGAAACTCCAAAGATCCAGCACAGCAGGCAAGCAGCTGGGTATCTATGAGATGCCATGAATTCCAGGTGGCAGGAACAGGAACCCTATCTCCAGAGCTCTGAGATAGCTCCTCTGGGTGTAAACCTCTTTCCCCTGGTAAAGGTGCCCTCTCCTCTCCTTTTAGCTAGCTGCTTCTTACTGTGTAGTGCTGCTCAAATTTTAATGCGCACATGGGTCATGGGGGGTATTAGCAAATTATTCTGAGGCAGCAGGTCTGTAGTCAGCTCTGACATTCTGACCTATTCCAGGGTGATGCCACTGCTGACTATAATTTGGGATGCAAGGACATTATCCTTAGACAACGGGAGAACCACAGTCAGATAGGAGACTACGTCAGTGCTTTCACTCTGTTTTGTTGCACCATTGAAGGTCCCAGTTAAAGCCTAACTGTTGCCAGGGTTGGTGGCACACATGTGTAATCTCAGGAGTTGGGACAAAGAGACAGGAAGATCAAGAGTTCAAGGTCATCCTCAGCTACAGAGGCCAGCCTAGTCTACATGAGACCTTGTTTCAAAAATACTAAAAACCAAAACCTCAAAAAAAAAAAAAAAACTAAAAACCAAATGAGTAAAACCCCATTATTACCTATCGTGGACACGTTAATTTTTGTAAACAAAGATCTGGATGGCTGAATCAGATATATCTGAGGAATGAATATGAAGAGCTTTTATGAAACGAGACAGGGAAGGTCACATTGGGGCAAGGAGAAGAAAGATATGGATTTATTTGGCCCTACTGGAGAATCTGGTCATCCCAAGGACTAGAAACATCTGGGAGTCAGGTAGTTAGATGCTGAAAGGAAGGATACCGCTAAGTAACAGAATTAGGTGTTTATTGAGGACTTACCATGCTCCAGGGTCTATTCGCATATTACCCTCCATCTTTATGGCAACCTCCTGAGCTAGAGTACCATGACTATTTTACAGTTAAGGAAACATTTGACAAAAGAGATCATACAATCTGCTAAAGAATATATCCTTAGAAGCCATGTGGAATTGCAACATGAACCCAGGTCTGCCAATTACTCTATGATTTTTGCCAGGAACCTATGAACCTAGCAGATTATTAAAAGGTAGTGAGGTCAGCTCTGTGGACTGTTCCTTCCCAAGTGAACTGAACGCTGTTTTAGTGCTGTCTTTAAGAGCAGACGTCTTTGAAGACGCCACACCAGTAAGTGACATCAGGGATGCTAGGCACAGAACTGACCTCTTATTCATGGAGGACATATTCTAAGACAACCCTTCCACCCAAGGTTACCTTAAATCAAAGATAATATTAAACTCTTTCTATATTGTGGTTATTTTCCTGTACGTACACCCCTATGATAAAGTTTAATTTAATGAGTGAGGCACAGTAAAAGATTAACAAAGATAAAAGAGAAGATGGGTTTATTGGTGCACATCTATAATTCCAGTACTCCAGAGGTTAAGGCTACAGGATTAGGAATTTGTGGCCAGCCAGACTATGTAACAAGTTTCAGGCCAACCTGGGGTATATAGTGAGAGTCCTGACTAAAAAAAAAAAAAAAAAAACAAAAGAAATGAGACTGACTATAGCAAAGTGCTTGTGGTGGTTTGAATGAGAATGGCCCCCACAGGCCATTTGATTATATTTGAATGCTTGGTCTCCAGTTGGTGAAACTGTTTGGAGAATGATTAGGAGGGGTGGCCTTGTTGAAGGAGGTTTGTCACTGGTGGTGGGCCCTTGCCAGATCCAGTCTCTCTCTCTCTTGCCTCCAATTTGAGAATCAGGATGTAAGTTCTCAGCTACTGCTCCAGTGCCATGCCTGCCTGCCTGCTGCCATGCTCCCCACCATGATGGTCATGGACTCAGCCTCAGAAACTGTAAGCAAGCCCCCAATTAAATGCTTTCTTTTATAAGTTGCCTTGCTTATGGTGTCTCTTCATAGCAACAGACCAGCAAGACAGTACTATAATAAAAATTGTTTTGAAGGTATGAATTATTTACTTTTGGAATTTTTCACTTGGTGTTGTTGGGCTCCAGCTGACTGAAAGTAATTAAAACTGCAGAAGGTGAAGCCATTGGCTGAGTGGGCTTTACTGTAATGACCTGTCCACAATCTAACACCACCCTTCTTTTGTGGCCTTGGAAGCTCCTAGTCAACAGCATACTCTCCTGTACTCTCAGTTTCCCTTCTGAAATGGCCTGGCATCTTCCTTCCAAAGGGAGACCTTCTGTTGCTGTGTAAGTGGGCAGGGGATGAAGAAAGCAAGCCCCACCCCCTCCCCTTGATGGCTGGAAGTTTGAAGTGCTTTTGGTTGCCTTGGACTGTTCCCCTCTCCTCATTTTGGATTGGTCAGCTTAGCCAAAGAAAGATTGAACTGGCAGGCCCGAGGCTTCATGTAAACATACTTAGGACTGGTCAGCTGGAGGCGGGGGTGGGGTGGGGTGTGTGTGTGTGTGTGTGTGTGTGTGTGTGTGTGTGTGTGTGTGAGAATCTACCAGGGCTTTATCTCCAGTCAGGAGGGTGAGGAAAAGCTCTGAAGTTTGCTGTCTTTCTTATGTATTTGTGGCCCCTTTCCCTATCTGTCTGCTTGCCAGGCATCTGTCTAGCTCCTAGGCCCTCATTTTCAAGTGGAAGCTGCTTATTTTTGAAAATTGTTTTTGTTTCTCTCTCTCTCTGGAATCTCAGTCGCTCAGGACCTGCAGGGGAGGTAGGCCTCCTGTACTTACCAGTGCTCTCTCTAGGCCACTAGTTCTTTCTTCTGAAATGCCCCCACCTTCTGAGGAACTTGCCTGTTCCAGCCTTCCTCCCTTTTCAGTGTTACCTGTAGACTTTCTAGGTAGGTCCCAAGGTCACTGAGAACTTTCGTTTCAAATCACATGTGATCTCCCCCCTCCACTCTTTTTAAAAAGAAATCTCGGTACAATATACATAACATGAAATTTACAACTTCAGCCATTTTTACTCTACAATTAGTTCTGTGACATTAAAATCACTCACATTGTTTTGCAAATCTCACAACCGCCCATCTCCAGAAAGCATTCCTCTTCACAAACAGAAACTTACGTGTTTGGCATATTTCAGAGAGTAGAATGTCTTCAGGATTCATCCATATTGTAGCCTGTGTCAGCACCTCCTTCCTCTTAAGACTCAATCACATTCTATGTATGTGCCACATTTTATTCATCTGTTGATGGACACTGATTGTTCCCAACATTTGGTTACTCCGAATAATGCTGCTATGAATACAGATGTATAAATATCTGTTGGATCCTTGATTTCACTTTTAGGGGGATTAGACCCATGTTTTGGTTTCTCCTAAAGGCTCATACCTCCAGGGCTTGGTTGCTATTTGGAAAGTGATTAGATTCGAGGAATCTGAGTCAACCAATGGATCGATCCTTTGATGAATATATAATGTGATGGTGGTAGAAAGTGGGAGGTGGGGGCCTTGTTTGAATGAGTAAAGAAGTCACAAGAGGAGTACCCCAGACAGATTGTAATCTTGTCCCTTTTTGCTTCTCTTCTGGTTTCCTGACTGCCATGATGCGTGCAGCTGTCCTTTGTCATGCCCTCCTCCATGGCGTTTCTGCTGTGGCATGAGCCTAAAGTCAGTGGAATCAGCCGGTTGTGTGCTGAAATCTATGAAACCATGATCAAAAACAAATTCATCCTCTTTTAAAATTATTTCTCTGAAACATTTGGTACAGCAATGAAAAAGTGATTAACCCAACTTAGAAGTGGGCTTCCCAGATAGTATGAGAACTCTGTAATTAATTTTATTTTTTTAGGAATGGCCATATGTCTCAATGGGTATACCACTTTTTTCTAGCTATGACTTATGTTTCTGTTTGTTGTTTTGTTTTCATAATAGTTATGAAATGGTGGGCCCATGCCTAGTTTTGATACCACTATTGGTGAATTCAACATCTACAGGTGATGGGAAAGCCACTGAAAACAACTTCTGTCACTGAACTCACTTCATTGCCGTCCCTAGACATTATCAAGTATTGTACTAACTCCCAAATCTCCAGTGCCACAATCTCCAAGCTTACACTCTACTCACTCTTCTTCAGGAGCTCCCAAACTCTTAGACTTAAACATTTCTAGTTTTATATATCTCAGGAATCTCAAACTTAACATTGCCGAAACTGAACTCTTAATTTTTTTTCCCCTCCAAAACCTCATTCAGCATTTTTCATCTCAGTACGTGGCACCGAGTCAAGCTGGAAACCCGAGTCCTTCGTGAAGCCTGTATTTCCTCCTTCATCCCTGACATCCAATTTCTCAGTAGGTACTGTCAGCTGTCACTTCAAAGCACATCCAGACTCTGCCCAATTCTCTCCGGCTCCATGGCTGTCCCTGATGCAAACCGCCGTCACTTCTCCTGTGGAGTGCTGCATCGGCCTCCCTCTTGGCCTTCCCGTGTCACTGCTGTCCCCTTCTAAATTTGGCATTTATAGGTGTTGCAAGAGTCAAGACTAGAGCTAGTCATTCCATTGTTGAAAACCCTGTCGACATTCTCCATGGCTTGTAAACAGTACTGAAACTTATTTTCCATGGCTCACATGCCCTTCTCCCCAAGCTATTCTTAGTATTGACTGTTACAATATGGTCCCATTAGCTACTGTTGAGTTTCTCATCACACCAAACAAGTTCTTTGCCATCTCAAGGCCAGCCCATTTGGTATTCTGTTTTCCTGGAAACCTCTTTCCCTATTTTCCACATGGCTGATCTTTTATCCTTTATTTCTATGCTTAAATATCACTCTCTCACAAAGGCTTTTCCTGTAAACTGCCCTATTATTGTGGCCTGTTATTTCCTTCATGAGACTCATCACACTTTGTAATTATGTGCTTTGTGGCTATTTTGCTATAAACCCTATGAGTTGGGACTGGGTCTCTTTTGTTTAACAGTGCACCTATTACGTGTTTGGCACATAGTTGGTGCTGAGTGTTGTTTTCCAAGTGAACCAATGCATCAGTGAGTAGAAGTAATTTTGAGGCACACAGAATCTCTGGCCATTCCACGCAATTAATTGTCAACTGGCTACTGGCTGTGGTTCACCCTGTGAAAGTCAGATTCATAGATGGCAATCATATTCGTCAGACTCTAGTTTCTATAATAGATACCCAAGAAAAACAACTTAATAAGAGGAACACTTATTTTTGGTCCATGGTTTTGCAGGTTTCAGTACATGCTCACATGGTACTCCATTCTTTCAAGGAAATCTCTTTCCTCACTCTTCACATAGATGCTCTTTCATCCTTTAGGTCTCTTCTTAAATATCACCTCCTCACAAAGGCCTTTCCTAGAAAGTCAGCCATGCTGCTTGTAGGCTTGTGGTGAGGCTGTGGCTTGTGGTGGAGAGTACATAATAGAACAAAGCAGCTCTCCTCAAGGCAAACAAGAAGCAGAAAGACAGGAAGGGACAGACGACAGGACACATCTTGGCAGCACATACACCCATTGACCCACTTCTTCCAACTAGGGCCTTTGTTGACACCGCCTCCAAAACCATTGATTTATGAATCTACCAAGTATTAATGTATTGATCAGATTAGATACCTTAGGATCCAATCAGATCCACCAGTTGGATACTAAACCTTCAACTCATGCATCTTTGGGAGATATATGTCATATCCAAATCACAGCAGTGGATCTGGCCCAAAGGAGACACTCCTCAATGTATCTGACCAAGACAATTGTAAGGAGAGAATGGAGTCCAAGGAGTCCAAGACTACAATACAGGAAGGAACAAGAGACAGTAGGGTTCCAAGTCCTTTGAGAGTTCGAAATAGAACAGAATTTCCCTCAGAGGGAAGGAATTTTCTCTAACGGGTATTCAATCATCTTTTCAGAATGGCCAGAAGCACTGGGTTGGGTAGGAAGAGACCATGGTCCTTATCACTCCTGAGAGTCTCCAGATGGTTACTTTCCTTGGGCTAACACCCTCTTCCTTCCCAATCTTTATGGCCCTGCAATTTCCTCTTCAGTTGAGCCTGAAGAACCATCTTTGGGAAAACTTGTTGGTATCTGGATTCTTTTCTTGGATTGTCTAAACTAGCTTTCCCCTAGTAGGCTGGAATAACTGTTATTTGTCATAAGAGGGAAAGTGTAGTGACTGAAGTCATCTGTTCTTCTACAAATATTTGGGAGCTTGCAGTAATTTGGTCAAAGACCAAGCCTAAAATGTCTCTGAAAGGAAGCTGTAGAGAGAGCCCAGTGGTGGTGGCACACGCCTTTAATCCCAGCATTCTGGAGGCAGAGCCAGGTAGATCTCTGTGAGTTCGAGGCCAGCCTGGGCTACAGAGTGAGATCCAGGGCAGGCACCAAAACTACACAGAGAAACCCTGTCTTGAAAAATCAAAAATCAAAAAAAAAAAAAAAAAAAGAAGAAGAAGAAGAAGAAAAAAAGGAAGCCATAGGGGACCCTCTTTGCAGCTGCCCCCTTGCCTTCCCCTCTTCTCCTCAGGGGTTACACATTCAGTAGATTCCGACATGCTGCCTAATAGGTCCAGACACACTCCTAAACTCTCCTTGCTGGGCCTGTCAGTCTGGTGACAGATGTTAGGGCTGTTCCAGATGTGAGGCTGATGCCATATGGCATTCTGGGTCACAAGATCTGAAGCTGCTGCCATTGAGCTGAGGCAGTTAGTAGGGAGATCCTTACATTTTAGCCCTCACTCACCTGTCACTGGCTGAGGCAGTGAGGGGGAACTAGAGCAATGAAATATTCATGGGAGCTTGAAGGAGTTGTCATGTCATTCTAAAGAACCCTGGGCACCCCAGCCCCCACCTCCATGTATGACACCAAGTATTTCTGAAGGATGCCAAGACAGATTGACTGAGCCGGAGGAAAAGGGATGAGGAATGAAGGGAAAGACAATCAAGAAGAGAAGAGAAGACAGCTGAGCAGGGAAGAGGCCTGTCAGAGCCCAGAGGGAAAGAGGCAGGGCCAACAAGATGGAGGAGAAATAAGACAGAAAGGCCTTGGAGACCTTGAAGGCAAGAGGACAAGCTTGGAGAAGGCAAACACTAGAGACACCATCTCTTGTCACCTTAGCTTTTTGAAGGTCCTTTCCAATTCTTCCCTTGTCCTCTAGATGCTTGCCAGCTGTCCCCAGTGTTACCTTTAGGGCATCCACCACTGCTCAAGGACCATATGGTAATGAGAGCCTTCAGATAGAGCACTTCAGAGGACAGAACTCTTCTGGGAGGAGGATTGCTATGATGCCAAACTGACAGTATGATGCTCCTACCCGGTTCACAGATGGGGATACAGTGGACAAGCGACAAATGGAAAACATTATGAGTGAAAGGCCCAGGACACTTTGCTGATGTAGGCCAATTTTCCAGGCACCAGAAACTGGATTTTTGTTGTGAAAGAGGAGATTGAGAGAAGCCAAACAGGACTGGGAGAGAACTGCAGAAAGCAGGAGGGCATAGTCGTGATGGGAAAAGTAGAGTTGGCAGGGAAAGGAACAGCAGGCCTGGACTGGTCCCCTCGGTGCACACTCTCTTTGAGGCTAGGCTGGACCATAGAGCTTGGGCAGAAAAAGCCAAGCCAGGAGAGGGTCCCTGGCTACCCACTTTTTTTCTTCTCTTGGATCCCAGCCTTTAGTCTGCCAAGGGCTGAACTGTAAACAAAGCTTGGAGGACAGACAAGGGAGCAGGTGTGGTCAGGAGTTTCTGGGAATTTCCCAAGTAGCTGCCTCCAGCAGCAAAGACCCAGGACTCATATAGCATCTCCCTGGGGCCTGCTTGGCAGGCGCTGACTGCACAGGGCTCTGGGCATAGCCTCTCGAAGCTAAAAGAGTGCCCATTCAGCTGTTGGACCATGCCAAGACCCTCCTCATTATGAGACTACTAAGCATCAATGGCCTGAGCCACTAGCCTTGGATGCCCCCAGCCTCTGATTTTGGTCAACTCCAGGACAATCTCAGAGTTGGCAACGATCATGCAAGTTATTTACTTGCTCTTGTTGCACCCCTGCTGATTTCCAGAAACAGGAGGGGAAGGCTAGGACTGCAGCTGGGTCCTGGAGGAAGTGCCAGACCTGGACCGGTAGAGAGGGAGGGCACAAACAGGCCCAGAGACCAAAGAGTTCAGGAAATATGTAGCAGAAGGCATGAAGATGAACCCAAGTACAGGCTAACAGGAAAGCAAAAAGCTATAGGTAACTTAGTGAGCAGGACTTTCCCTCATGTCTGGCTTTGCAGGGGCACAGAATTTTCCCCTCAGTGTTCTCTCAGGGAGCTTCTGAGAAGGCAGTAAAGTACATCTACCCTGGTGCTTTGCCTAGATGCCTGAAATGGGTATCTTCAGCATAGAATTTAGGACCAACAGGCACCAGGCTGATGTGTGAGAGAGCAGTCCCCAGCTCCTTCTCTTGTGTCAGCTCAGACCTATTCAATCAGTCCACCCCAGATGCAAGGCAAAAATTAGGTCAAGAAGCCACTAGACAAAGGAAAGGATGTGAATAGAGGCCTGGTTAACCCATAACACCCTGCCAGGAGGTGTCCAGAGATGTTAACTGCAGCCTCAGGACAATGAGACACCTTTTATTCTGCCTAATTGCATCTTCCTGCTGAGAGAGAAGACAGAATTTTAAAGTCTTCCCCGAACTGGGGTCAGAAAAGAAAAGTGAGGTTGATGAACACTCCACCTAAGAATAAAAGCAACAGGCAAAAAATACCTGCCAAAGGCCACAATCCACAGAACCACAGAGGTTAGGCATAGAGTATGGGACTAGATGGAAAGGAAGGATCTCCCTAGCAAGGGGAAATAGAACATATAGTTATGGAGAGACAGGGGACAGACTGGAACAGGAGGATAACATGAGGAGAGGTAAAGGGGAAATACAGGGAGGAACAACTAACACCAAGGAGCATATGAAGGGCCATTTGAGAACCTACTGCAGTAGAAGCTTCTTAAAACATATACATACAAGAGAGAAATCTAAAAGGAGTCACCAAATAATGGGGAGGCAATGCCCCAACTAGACGTCTTCCAGCAAGTGAAACCTCCAGTACCAGGAATAGGTTATATCTCGTTGAGTCATTGGCCAAAGGTGTCTCATGAGAATCCCCAAACAACCCAGGCTATTGTCAAGGCTATTGGTTACTCTCCACAAAATGATGGGAAGGCCCTATTGCTGAAGATAACACCTATACAACTCATTGAACACGGCAATGTTGAGCTGGTGCCTACTGATTAGTGTTCATGGTACTAGAAGATACTCTACATGCTACCAGAGGAGAAAGGTAACCATCAACCCAGCTACAAAACCTGTGATCTACAATGGTGACCCTCTTGCAATAGTGGCACAAAATTGTGGGGTTAACCAACCACTATCTGATTGGATTTAGTGTCCATGAGATGAAACCTGTGCCTGACACTGCCCTGGTGGTCAAGAACCTGAGACTAGGTAGACCATGGACCTAGGGAAAACCAAATTCTACTGTTTTGCTAAGGGAACACAGCAATAAAATGACTCCTAATGACATTCTGCTATACCCATAGATAAATGTCATATTCAGCCACCATTAGAGAAGCTAGGTAGATGGGAACAAATACAGAGACCCACAATTGGACAACATGCAGAGAGTGAGAGACCTTGGAACACTCAGTCCTAAATGGGATGTCTCTATCGAATCCCTCCCCTCAGGGCTCAAGGAGCCTTGCAGAAGAAGGAGCAGAAAGATTGTAAGAGCCAGAGGGGATGGAAGACAGCAAAGAAACAATGTCTTCCAGACACACAGGACACACACACATATAAACTCACAGAGTTTGTGGCAGCATGCACAGGGCCTGCATTGGTTCATATGGGGCCCCGGTGCTGAGAGGGGAAAAGGACATACACCCCCATCCCTGACCAATAAGCTGTTTAATTGACAACTGCTTTCTCCACTGGAGTCCCACTGTGTATATAAACCAGACTCAAGGGCAGGCCCTATGCCCAGCAATAGATGGCCAACACAAAAAAATTTAATGGTGTTTTTTTTTTATATCTCATATTACTTTGTTTGGGCAGTTTTTTAAAATTCTCACTGTTTTTTTTTTGTACATATATTATGGTTTCCAATATTGTGGGGTTTTTTTTTGTGTGTGTGTTGTGCTTTTTCTCTGTTTATTTTATTTTATATTTAGTTTTCTTTTTAATCTGCCTGTTTGTTTTCTAAAGAGAGAAAGAAGGGTGGAGTTGGATGTGTGGGGAGGTGGAGAGGATCTGGGAGGAGATGGGGAGGGGAAACCATGATTAGAGTATGTTGCATGAATTTTCAATTAAAACAATGTAGAAAAATGATAATTTTTGAGGACTAACTTTTAGTTACTGTACCTGAATAGCTTATTAACCAAGAAGGCCCTTCCTTAAGCCTTCCGATTTTGGCATTATAGTGTATTGTGTTTTTATTGATTAAACTCACAGAGCCAGGGCTTTCTTGAAGAACAGTGCAAGTTCTCTTTCTGTTCAGCTTCTTATAAAGGAAAGGCTAGCATAGTCCTTTGCTGTGAATGAAGGGCTCTCCTCTGCAGGTTTTGGATAGCATTAAATCATTCCTTCATTTGTATATGCACCCAAAAAAATCTACTGTACATCTACTATGTACCCAGCCTATCCCTCCAGTCTAATGCGGAGATGGCTATGTAAACAAACACAAAACGACATGTTACCTGGCTGCACAGAGGGCATCAGAGGATGCTCTGGGAACACAGAAGAAGGTATCTCCCAGCAGATCTCCCCTACCCTTGCAGAGTGGTGAAGGTGAGAAGGACATTCCAGAAAAGGAATGTCAAATGTGACAGCGAATGAATAGTTGGGAAGAGTCAGCAAAGAGGGAGACCTCTGGGTACTTAAGTCACTGCAGTTAGAAGAAATCACAGGATGAATTCAAGTCAAACTTTAATTTGAGCACAGTTCCCCACCGACTCCTTTCGTGTAGCTTTATGAAGTGATGCAATGGACTCTGATGAGAGAGCACAGAGAGCCGGAGCCCTGCAAACACGGGCTTGGCAGCGAACTTCTCATGCACGTGGAAGGCTCCCCTCCTGGAGCAGCAGGAAAGGTAGGCTGACAGCAGGTTCAGTAAGATCCAGCCGTAGTCCCAGAGACCAAAGGCACGGAGCTCACACACCCTACACTGTCCATATTGAAGAGGGTCTATTCAATGCTAGTCTCTGAATGGGCTGGGAAAATAGTAGGAAATTACAAAGGACCCCATTGAAGGGTTAGATATGACCCAGGAACAGCCTCAAGGGATTTGTTACGTGTAGATTTCAGCTTACAGGGATCTTGCTGGGAAGGGGGCACAACAATAATCTTATGCATATACAGGCTGCAGCTTCTGCTACTAAAGTTGTAGTTTCAAAACAAGACCCTCCCCTCTCCTTAGGTGATACAAAGACAGTTTTGTCCATCACTGCAAATATTCTTTAAAAATTACCTCCTAACAGAGGTACTCAGATAGAGCCATAATATCGGATTAATAACTCCAAGCCAGCAAACCAGACACTTGTTTAATTAATAAAACCTATAAAGCATTACACCTTATTGATGTTACAAGCATGGCATTTTGTACAACAACAAAACCCAAATCCATCCGGAACACTCTAGTTTCTTCTGGAAGCCTGCTCTCCACCAATCTATGCAATTCTGTCTTTAGGGTACAAGGAGCTGAGAAATGAGAAAGATAGTGCAGAGTTCTGGGCAAACAGCTGGGGGACTACAGTAAATACAAACCCCTGTTTTCATGCACAGATTTGCCAAGGGGTTGTTACAGCTCGCTCTGGGCTTGGAGTTCTTGGATCTAGGTTGGAAACCCAACTCTTAAGCCTCAATTCCTTTATTTATAAAGTGAGACTCGTCATAGGACTCACTTCAAAACACCTATACAAAGATTTAATACGTGAAACATGCTGGCAAATAAGTGCTCACTTACAGGCTCTACTCGCGATTATGATTATCATTGGCCATCAAGTAATGGGATGTGCTGTGTTGTTCTGGCCCGCTGTTTGTCTTTCCCCACAGTTTGTAATTGGGGGCGATTTGAAAAATTGATTCAACATTCATTAGGACGAGGCCCTGACTTCAGAACTATAGAATTAAAATAAGTTTCACCACAGGCAAATCAACCTTTTTTTTTTAATTACTTCATTAAAGTCTGCTTGTCACCATATTTCCAGTAGGTACCAATGAGGATGTGTTTGAAGAAAGAGTGGGTCGAAACCCTAGCTCTGCCTTTCACTAGCTGTCGGGCCATGGCCTTGAAGGCCTCTCTATACCTCAGTTTCCTCTTTTGTTAACTATGAATAATATTAGTATTTACCCTACAGGATTTTCGTGCGGATTGAATAAAATAGTGCATGTAAAGTACTTAGAACTGTGCCTGGCATATAGCAAGTTCCAAACAAATGACAGGTAGTGTTGTTATTATTACATATGAGTTGTTATTACTGAGAGGTTGAGAGTTTAGTGAATCTAACCTATGTAGCTGAGGATGGAAAAACAGATGGAAGACAGGTCTTTGTGATCTCAGGCCTGACACCCTCTGAATTTTACACAATCGAGAGAAAATAGTGACAGGCATGTTCCTGCCTATTCTCACTTGCTAATGGATGAAATGTCTGTAAATAATATACCGCCAGGTGGGTACAGTGGTCATGTTCCTCAGCCTGACTCTGCTTGGAGAACACTGAGGTCTCAGCTGTCCCCTCCCCACAAAGCAATCAGCATCCTCTGTGCACCCTCCCCCACCCTCAAAGATCCCCGGGAGTGCAGCCTAGCCACTATGCCTGGGAAACAGAGGAGGGGGGCTAGAAGCCCAGATCTTTCCCCACTGAACTCGCAGCTGCTGGCTGGGGACCAAAGCTCTCACCTGGAGAGGGGCCTGGAGGATCTGGCGGCTAGCAGGAGGCTTGAGTTCCAACACCTAGAAGCTCTGCCCTCCCCTCCAGCTTTCTGCTCGTTTAGCCTCTCTTCACCCTCTTCGCTCCCCGCTCCCCGCCCCCCACCCTCAGCAGGAAAACTTCCCGCTCCTGCTGCCACTTTGCCATAGGCATCCAAACCTCTGCCCCGCATGCATCTTGCCTTGCAATTTCCTGGTCCGTAGCACAGCGAACTGACCCGAGGGCCTCTTGGCAACTAGAAGGAATCCCTGGGGGCTTGAGGTGGGGGATGGAGAGGCATATCACCCCCTCCCCCCCAAAGCGCCAACTCTGTACATCCTCTGCCCCCTCCCAGGGAAGATAGAAAGGGGGCACGCCCAGAAGGAAGGGGCACATGCCAGAGCCTCCCCCAAGTCACTCTAAGGTGCCAATGAGGACCCTAGCAATCTCTGAGGAACTCACAAGCCCACACGCGCCCGGCTACATAACCCTTTCCCAGGTGAGCCCTAGCCTGGCTGCTGGGGCGCAGTACTTACTGTTGGGGACCCTCTCCGGGCCCTGGCTGCTTGGCTGTGGAGCGGGAACCCTCCCGCCCGCCGTCTCTCCGGTGCGCTGCCCCTGCCTGTGCCCAGCGCAGACACTAGCAGCAGCAGCGTCTGTAGGAAGAGAAAGATCACGCCTGCCTTAGAAACCCAGCCCCTGCTGTGACCAGAATCTTAAAGAAGGAGGCGACTGGCTGGGCCCCAGAGCAGAGGCTGGGGTGATGAACTAAGCACAGAGCTGGTAAACACAGCCTCAGCCCCTCTTTTCCACCTGGATTCTGGCCTCAGGAGCAGCCTGGTGCCCCTGGGGCACCCCTCCCTCTGGGAACAGAGGTGTGTGGATAATCCAGCTACCGCTTAGCTAGGCTGGCCGCTACTTTGCATTCATTTTCTCATTCCAGCGCCCTCTTTATTGTACAGAAAACAAAACTAATGCGGGGGAGGGGGAGCAAAACAAATGCCCCCTGAGATTCAGGAGACAGGAACTGGTGGGGCCAAGGTTAGAAACCACAGAGATCTTAAATGAGGGGGTACGTGGCACAAACTCCACTTTGTATTACTGCAAAGCAGCGTTTGAAATCCAGTGTCTTTACCTCTCCTTTCCCCATTTTTCTAACTGGACTAAGGTAAGGAAGGACAAGTGGCAACCCCAAGCATCCTTCGTTAGCACAGACAGTTCATTTTTTTTCATTTGGGTTTTTGAGACAGGGTTTCTCTGTGTAGCTTTGAGCCTTTCCTGGAACTCGCACTGTAGACCAGGCTGGCCTCGCACTCACAGAGATCTGCCTGCCTCTGCCTCCCGAGTGCTGGGATTAAAGGCGTGCTCACTGCCCGGCGCGACAGTTCTTTTCTTAACATTTGATAGGTATCTACTATGTTCCAGGCTCTATGGGAGACAGACAAGGGGGAGGGGAATGTCTGGATCCAGGTGGTCTTCTCTGAAGTCTGGGTTATGCTAGGAATTCGTCCAGGATTGTGCTCAGGTCCTAGAGATGAGAGCAGCCAATGTTCTCAGGTAACCCTCACAGTAGAACTTCAGAGAGCCATTGATGGGGGACCAGAGAGAAGCTCCTAGAGACAATTTGGGGAGGATCTTGCAGTGGGGGCTGATTCTAACTCCTTCCTGCTACTGGATTGAGGGCCCATGTGAAGGATGAGTAGAAGGTGGCTTTGTTAGGAGATTAAGCCTCATTGGCTTCCCTATGGGTATCAGGTCACACTTGCCTTTCTTTGGTGTTGACATTGGTGAATTGGGAAAGATTGTGTACTCCTTCCTTCCTGGTCAAAATGATCAGATAACATAACATACTTGTCTTATTTTAATCATTTAAAGAGGTCAGTAGAGCTATGAGTGGTTGGCCTTATCTATAGCCTCAGAGATTTGGGAAGCTGAGTATAAAGGATCACTTGAGACCAGGAATTCAAGAACAGCCTGGTGACATGGTGAGACCATTTTTCAAAACAACAAAAATAAGAAGAGGAACCATTGTAGAACTTATGTTTCTCCCTTCCTTCCTCTGTTGCTTATCCACTCAGTTATTCATGCAGCAAATATTTATTAGCATCTTTGTGTGCTGGGTACTGTGCTAGGAGCACACTTCCATAGTCCTGTAGGAGAGTCCGCCTTGCAAGGCAGAGAGATCACAAGACTGGAAGTTAGGAAACATTTAAAGCCCTGGTTCTTTGACTAAATGGCTGTGTGACCCTGTATGAGTCATGTATCCCTTTGGGACCTCAGTTTTCTTGGTCAAACAGGGATAATAACACCTTCCAGTCCAGCTTTCTGGGGGTGTTTGTGATGCTGGAGGGAGGTAATGGATGTGAAGGAGCTTTGAAAAGTATAAAGCCACTAGACAAATGTCAGGGATTAGTCTGTCTCCAAGATGGGAGGGGGCTACTGGGAAGTAAAGCTGAAAAGAAATCCTGGCTGACTCTCCAAGATTGATTGCACTGAATTTCATCTTTCCAGAACTACTGAGCCTGCAGCTAGGCAGCCCTTGCTCTGTAAAATGGCATCCTCCCTCAGTGGTGCCTAGGACATACTGATTAGTAATGACTTGGCCTTAAATGGGGGAGATTGTTTTGGGGGACTTGAATGGAACCAGCAGAACTGTCTGGGTTCTGGATCTCTAACTAGTGGCAATAGCAGCCTCCTCCTCTTCCTCCTCCTCCCATGAGATTATCCAGTCCCCGGATTGCAAGTGTCTGGGTTGAAACCTCTTAAGGCCCCCAAAATCCATTCTGTTCAGAAAAGCACAGAGCTCATGGCAGACAGCAAATGGTGGTCCAGAGCGTGAAGGCTTACTTTGGCTATTAGCTGGGGGTCTGTGTTCTGCCCAAGTAGCTGAGACTGGCAACAGAACTAGTAGAAACTTTGGGAGGGTCTTTCGCTTGTTTAGCTCATCTCATGGACCACCCCAAATATCTCTACAATCTAAATTACAACACAATTGTCCCTTGGTATCTACAGAGAAGGTTTCGGGATCCCAACAGATGCCAAAATATAAGGATGCTCATCTCCCTTATTTAAAATAGCACAGTATTTGCATATAATCTATGCACATCCTCTTGTATACTTTAAATCACCTCTAGATTACTTAAAAATCCAATACAATATAAAAGTTATGTAAGTAGTTGTCATGCCATATTGGTTAGTGAATAATGACAAGAAATAAAATTTAACACAAACATAATTCTCTTTAGAATTTCTTTTTCTTGTTTTCGCAAAAGAAGCAAGATAATTTTATTCTTTGGACTATTTTGATTTACAGTTGGTTGAATCGGAGAATGCAGAGCCCAAGGGAACAAGGGACTGCCTATAGTATGTCTGCCATGCAACTGTGTCTTCAAGACACATTTCCAGATTTCCAGATGTGCTCACTTTTACCCCCAGCTACTCGAAGCAAACACACTTTACGGAAACACAGGGGCCTGGTGGGCAAAATCAGTTTCTAGGCACATCTGCTAGCTTCTTCCCTTCCAGTCTCACTTCCTGTCAGATTGTCATCAAGATTGGCTCTAAGAAGGCTAGAGGCGATAGAAGACTGAGGGAAGGCTCAGGTACCCAGGAAGCGGAGCCAAGCCCACAGCTGCCCTCAACAGCTCTGGAGAACTAGAAAGAAAGCCAAAGGGAAGAAGAGCAAGCACTTTGGCCTCAAGCCAGGGCACCTGCAGCAAGTAGGTCCCTAGAGAAGACACGGAGCAGACACAGCCCACACCCAGCCTTCCTTGGCAGTCGTAGAGCCCATCCCTCTTGTGGCTGGGGCTCTTCTGGATGTCTTCATACATTCCCTTGTCACATCCATCTCGCCCAGGCTGCTTCTCTTAATAAAGTGCCCCTGCCGCCACTCCAGACAGCCCTGATGTTATCCTTCACCCTCACATCCTTCTCCCTAGCCAGCAGTGATTCAAGCTTCCTGGGTCACAGGAGTTTTCTGGGTGAAAAGCTTCCTGAGTGTCCACGTTTACGGCTGGAGGGTCGCTTTGGGCGCATTCATAATCAAATACTCTTTCCGTGCCCCACCACGGTGGTCTAAGCCCCAGGTTCAGATGCTTGCCCTGAGTTCTCCTCTGGCTGGCCTGCGTCGTCTCCCCTAGACCAGTTGCTGGCTCTCTCCGAACCTATAGCTTGGCTCTAATTTACAATGCCTTTCTCTCAGCAATTGTCAACAACACTCCCCACTCCCTTGTTTATACTCTATCCCCAAAGAGCAGAAAGCCTCTAGATCCAAAGGAATGAATCATGAGGGTAAAGTCTCAGGCACAGTGACAGGCAATGAAGGAGATACATTTGATCACATGATGTTTACCTATGTGTAAGGCTGGCCCTGAAGACATTCTGGCATTTTTGCTCAAATATAATGAAGACTTGGGATAGTAGCAAAGAAGCAAAGAGAAAACATTCTGGGCTGTGAATAGAGACAGCTTGCAGTTCTCCTCAGCTCTGGCAGCAATTAGACGTATGTGGCCTTACACTTCCCCTTTCTATGCCTCAGTTTCCCCACACATTAAATGAGAATGCTGGGTTAGCTGATTCTGTGGTTCCTTCCTGTTTAAATAAACACAGACTCTAAGTCCTCTGACATTGGAACTGCTGTTCTTGTAAGGGTAGGTCCTGATCACAGGGCAGCAGGTATATTAGCATTATTCATGCAGGGGAGTTAGACAAAGGGTTGGCACTATGGGCATGGACCTGGTACTGCTACTGAACAGCATAGGCACTATCTAATGTACCTTTATTATGGAAGGAAAGCAGAAAAAAAAAGGACTCCTTGGATTTCCAGAGGTAGTTATCTACCTGAGAATCCTAGACCCTCTAGGACTGATTCCACTAATGGAGGATCAGGGCTGACATTCCCCTGGGAAACACCTGTAACACCGTCTTACCTGTTAAAATCTTACATTCCTTCTTTAGTGATTGGTAAATAGCTGCTCCCCCAAAGGCCTCCTGGTGCCCCCACTTCCTAGCACTACCCACTGGCTTCTGACCCAATCTCTGCTCTCCACAACCCTGTTCTGATTCTCAGAGCCGCTCATTCTGACTGAACTGAAGATTTGTCAGGTCTTTTCTAAGCTGAGGGAAGCTTGACTCTCTGCCTCCTAGTCAGAGCACCTGATTGGTTTACAGAATAGAGAGAAAGAAGGGAGCCATGGTGGCAGGAGGGGACTGGTTATGTAGTTTGCGACTCCTGTGTTGGCGACCCTCTGCTTGGTGATCTGGATCTAGTTGCTAGAGGATGAAGGCAAATATGTTGATGTTGGAGGAATATGCCTCCTTGTTACGACTACCTTACCACACTGCTGCCCTCTGCAGGGGCTGTCAGATGCTCCCACTTGCTCCCCAGGTCTAGGTGGGGAGCTCCCCCTGCTCAGCCTTTTTCCTTCTCCTATCCTTCCCTCCTTGGTAGCTGATACCTTATCTTCTGCTTCCAGCTAGATAAGCTCCCTAGCATCGGAAATCCCCCTCACTTGGCCCCTCTTCTTCTGCCCTCTGAGATCCTGCTTCCTTCTCCCTGTCAAGGCCTAGCAGCTCCAATAGGTGCTTTGCCCCTGTGCTGTGAATGTTCTGTTCTCCCTGGGCCCAGTATTAATTTGCTTTCATTTGTGAGCTGCATTGTTAACGTGCATGGCCTTTTCTCCACGTGTAATGCTGTTCCCTGCTGCCTCTGTTGCCTCCCCACCCACACCCTTCTTAACCTTGTAATAACAGGCTCTCCCTTGTGGAGAGAGGGCTGGGCTTCCTCAAAATGCTTTCTTATACACGATGTAGTGATTCACCACATCCTCACAAACACCGGAGGAAACCATTCCTGTGGGATGGGTGAGGAGACCAAGGCTCAGAGAGGTATGAAAGCTTGTGTGTGTGACCAATGAAACATGATGTGAAATGGCCAAGAGGGCTTAGAAACGCAGCTCTTTCCTATGGCACCCCACATACTACCCTCTAGGGCCACATGGAGTTCTTGGGAAGGTGTAGGTATGTACATACTAGGATATGAGTTAGGATTATGATTGTGTGTGCATGTTGGGAGGGGGTCACAGAATCTCTGTAGGACAGGCCCCTACATGAGTAGTTTCTACAAACTTCCTTAGGCAATTCTTATGTGCAGCCAGGGTGAGAGCCAAGGCCTGAAATGAGGAGGTGGGGAGAAGAAGAGAGGAGGGAAAGGAGAGGAGAGATGAAGGAGGGGGCAGAGGGACAGCAGACAGGAGTGAACAGAAGAAAAAGACGAAGAAGAGCCTGGTTGAAAGCCTTGGGCATCTCCAGTAAGAACCAAACCGGAGGTGGAGTGGATATAAAGTATGGCCTCAGTCTCCCCCTGAATTCTGCTTGAATCATTCTACAGACCTTTTCAGTTCCACCATAGCCTTGGACTGACTTTCTAACATGCTGTTCAGGCATCTAAGTGTGTTTAGTATCTTCTGTCTGCAAGCAGGAGCTAAACTGCCTTGTTACAGCATTGGGGCTATCGAGAGCTGAAGGGTAAAGACTTCCCTTTCAGTCAGTTAGAAATAGTTTATCTTCAGATTATACGTTGAGAATCCTAGGAATAATAATCATCTAAATAGTTACCATATATTAATCACTTATATGTGACAGGTATCCCAGTTATCTGTCCTCAGCTTGTTCTCATAATTATCTTCTGAAACAGGTATTGCTTTAAACCTATTTTATATATTGGGTAAAATGAGACTCCAGTTACTTTATTTAAAGTTCACTCAGATAAGCAGGGGAGCTTTGTTAGGCTTACCCCATGTTTTCAATGGCTTTTAAATTATTTTCTTATTTAAAACCTTTTACATATAATATACTTTAATCATATTTCCCCTCCCCAGCTCCTCCCAAGTCCTTCCTACCTCTCTAACCACCCAACCTTATGTTTTTCTCCCTCTCTCTAGACCCCTTCCCCCATAGAACAACAACAACAACAGATCAGAACAAGCAATGTGAGCATATATTTGCGTGTATGTGTACAATGTAAGTGCATTGCCCACAAAGGCCAAAAGAGGGTGTTGGATTCCCTGGAACTGGAGTTACAGATGGTTGTGAGCCAGCCACTATGGATTCTTGGAATTGAACCTAGGTCTTATGCAAGAGCAGCAAGTGCTCCTAACCTCCGAGCCATTTCTCCAGCCCCTTGATAATATTTTTTTTAGTTATTAATATATAAAAATTGTCCTGGCAAGATGGCTCAGCAGGTAACATTACTTGCTGCCAAGCCTGATGATCTGAGTTTGATCCCTGGAACCCACACCATGGAAGGAGAGCACTAACTCCCACAAACTGTCTACACACACACACACACACACACACACACACACACACACACACACACACACACACAGTGGCATGCTGGCTCACAAATCAATAAATAAACATTATTTTAAAATGTAAAAATCCTCAGATCTCACATGAGCATCCAGATTTTTGACTTCTCTTGAAAAAAAAAAATCCGGGGCTGGAGAGATGGCTCAGAGGTTAAGAGCACTGGCTGCTCTTCTAGAGGTCCTGAGTTCAATTCCCAGCAACCACATGGTGGCTCACAACCATCTGTAATGAAATCTGGTGCCCTCTTCTGGCCTGCAGGCATACATGCAGGCAGAACACTATACAAAATAAATGAAACTTTAAAAAAAAAAAAAGAAAAGAAAAGAAAAAAAATCCTCCTGGTAACTCGGTGCTTTAAGGATCCACCAAATAACAATTTGATGGAACTAAGTAGTCGTGTCCCTTTTGGATGAGAGGCTCTCTGGGACACCCCAGTGCTCCCCATTCCTTCTGTAGCCTCATAATAGGGTGAAGTGTCAGTCTCTATTTAATATTGTACTTAAACTCCTGGGTTGTTTTTATTAAAAGAACAACTAAAAAGGGCAAGAGAGCATTTCTTGGGCATTATACTAATCTCCCCCTCATTGACTCTTTCAGACTTGGCCATGTGGGCATCTGAGTTTATAATCCCATCTCTTCCCTCTGCCATTTCTTTAACACAGTGAGCGGACAAGCTGAGTGCCCCTGTTACAGATTGGTTCAGAGTCTCCATGGTGGAGGGTGCACCCTTGTAGGCAGTTGGTGTTACAGACAACCTTGGACCCATGGAGGCAGGCCTGGAACCAGGAAGAAAGAACAAGTCCCAGAACCTCAGCAATGGAAGATAGCTGAGTTATACCTTCTAAGTCTGACTGACTTGTTCAGCTTCCTCTTGATCATCTGTGAAATGGGTAGAGTGGGAATAACATTCCCTATTATTATAGTTATTAAATTACATTACTGAAGTATGCATTCCATGGGGTTATTATGAAGAGTACATGTGAGGTGCCTGCTCCAAGGAAATGCTTAATAAATGCTGGCTATTTTTATTCCCATTATTCTTCATGTTGGTTTCTCTTTGTCACCACCAACATGCTTTTGTTTCCTCTTTCTCCTCTCTATGGCTTTTACTGTCCTGAAGATGGACCCTAGGAACTCATGCCTACAACACAAGTGCTCTACCACTAAGATGAACACCCAGCCCACACCCCAGCCTTTAACACACGGTTTGTCAGCAAAATGTCATCCTGATGTGGATAATGATTTTGAGTATTCAACGGCTCGGCATTGGGTCAGTGTTATAGAAGCAGAGAAATCTTACAGATCTTTCTTTCTGGGACAGTCTTTTTTTCAGGGCCACGCATGGAAATTTGGGGTGATGTTTTATTAAGCAAACTTGCATTTCTTGCTTTACAGTGGGATCACACTAAGTTTATGCTTCCATACTTATCCTCATGTTGCTATGCCTTTTCTCAGAATGCTCTCTGCCACCTTGACTGCCTGGAAATCTCCAACATCACCTTTTGGACTCAGCTGAAGTCACCTTGCCTGGGAAAGCCTTTATAAACCTCATCTTCCCCTAGGGAGAACTAATTTCAAAGTCCAGCCTCCATTAGAATGTGTGTTCATGGAGGGCAGGACAAGACCTTTGTTCTGCTCATTAGATCCCCAGATCCAGTAAATGTTTTTTATTATTATTTTTTTAATTTTTAGACAGCTTTCACTATATAGACCAAACTGGCCTGGAACTCAATATGTAACCAAGGCTAGCCTCAAACTTACCATCCCCCTCCCCCACCCTTACCGTTGTTGGGATTGCAGGCATGAACCACTACTAAATTAAATTAAATACTTTAATTTTTAAAAAAACAATCTACACTTACTTATCTTATGTGTATGAATGTTTTGCCTGAATATGTGTCTGTGCACCATATTTGTGCCCCATGCATGCCCTTGGAAGCCAGAAAAGGATGTTGGATTCCTCGGAACTGGAATCACAGATGGTTATGAGTCACCATGTGGGTGTTGGGAATTAAACCTGGGTCCTTTGGAAGAGCAGCTAGTGCTCTTAACCTCTAACTCATTTCTCTAGCCTCAGTTAATGTTTTGTGAACAAATGGGCAGGGAAGATTGTGGTGAAGAGAACTGTTGAAGATACCTTAGCAGTAACACTTTCTGGGTTTTAGTCTCTCTTAACTGTCTCTGCCCAGCATCCCATGTTCTTCCAGCTAACCTAAATTCTCTGTTCTCAGACTTTCTTGTAAGGTCAGTAAACAAAACCAGTTTGGAGCTTTTCTAAACTTGTAGCATGTCCTCATTCCTTTGGGTAGTCATCACTGTGATAGATATGTATGCTTCTCCCACCCAGGATTTCAGAGCATCTCCTGAAGCATTAGGAATTTCCTGAAGATCCCTCCTGAGCACCGAAAAATGGGTGCTTTATATTCTCATTCCTTTTAGGATCTCCTACTAGGTCTTTCTTCTCAGAACATATTTGAATCTCCCTAAAGGAGACTTGTTACCCTGAGATGCTAGCTACTTCTGAGTGTAGTTCTAATGCTCCTTCCGTCACTCCCCACAGCTTGTCCTCTAAATCAGGAGAGAATGTTCTTCAAATGATTGTATGTACCAGTCTCTTATGGAGAATAGGCTAACGCAGCTTGGATCACTAGCCCTGTCACTAGTCATAAGAGTAATATAGGATAGTCATACTCAACAGTCGACCCATCCCCCAGTGTGTTCTGGTCACCATCTCCAATCTCAAGGTATTTTTCTTATTCTGTTTCCTCCAGACACAGACTACAGGCATGCAAAAACAACTTGAGAGCCTTTAAGTCAAAAGTATATCTTTCCAAAAAGCCAGATGATTAGGAGGCATTAGCGGACACCTTGGTGCTTCTGTCTCAGGAGGAGCTAATGTCGCATAAGGTGGCTGGCACTAGGCCAAGCAGTGTTCTGTACAGGAGCCCTCCAAGTTGGAGAACACATACTCTAGGACCCAGGGTATGCCAGAAGATCCAGGTGAGATTAGGAGACAGTGGGAAGATCAAGGAAGTAAGTTTCTATAAAGTACCAATCCCAGCAATGTGCGCATATGCATGGGTGCACGCATGCACACGAGTGTGAGTGCTCATGCACACACACCAAAACACAGGCAGGGCCATAAGTTGGCAGGAAAACACCACCCACACTCTTGCTATAAGACCCACATGTGATTTGCCAACAAATTGCAAATTAACCTCCTAGTGAACAGATTAATGGTATTCATGGTAATTTACACTCTAAGTTTCATAGCAACAGTCTTTGAGCATTCTGGTTGCATAAGAATTCAAGGATTTTTAAGTTCCTGGAGACATTGTAGTAATTAACCTGATAAGCCTATGCAAATTAGCCCCAATTTGACACTGTCATTTCTGAATTCAGTATCCAAAGTATTGGCTCAGAAGGTTGCCGGTTGCTGCTCCAGATCCTTGGCTTGAGGTGCTAAGCTGACAGATGCCAGTCTGCGTTTGTTGATGCAAATGAGGCCACAGAGCAGAACTCCCCATCAGACCAAGGGAAGGACTGGACAATTACAAATGGTCTACTGCATGACAAGGAGAATGGAATTGATGCTCTGGAGAAATGACGATGGGGCACCAGTGGATCTGTACAAAACCAACAGGGGTATTTTAAGGTCCTTGGTTTGGGACACAAGTCTCTGGTGTGTGCAGGAGTTTGGGCTGAAGGTCAAACAGAAGCAGCCTTTTTGTGGCATACTGCCATGTGCTACTGAAGGGTTTTTTCCCCCAGAAAGATCAGTTTCCTAAAATAAACCCAGGAGCTGGGATTCCCAGTTTTTTCCCTATGAAGGTGAGGTTTAATTGGCTCTGTTGCCCATTCTTAGCAAAAAATCACAGAATATGCTCAACTCCCTCATCAAATTAATCAGCCTAGAGCACAGCTTGTGAGCTCTCTCCGTGGGTGAACTAGTTCCTATCCAATAATGTGTAGCTTCAGGGGGTGGCCACTTCTCCTTACCCCCATGGATCTCCATCCTTGACCTCCTTCTTGTTGGATCTCTTGAATCCCCAGACTCACTAGGCTCCTTGGTTAATCTTTCCTGGGATTTGAGCTCTTCAGGACAGAGCAATGACAGACAGAGGAGAAAGCATCACTGCCTATTGAGTACCAACTGCGGCTGCACAGCTTAGTAGTCCAGGACCTTTCAAAAAGCCTCCTTGAGTTTTCATTTGGGGTAGGAGGTAAGCAGGGATATACTGAAGAGAAACTGTTCAGGTCACCCATAAACAACCGTCTAGTGATGAACTAGTGCCTGGCACTAAGACTTTCTTTCTATAATGCAAAGCCAGATAAGGTAAAGATCAAAGCAGCCTCACTACACTTGAAGAGCTAACACTCCAGGGCGATAAGATGCTTGCAGCTTCCAGCAAGGCCCTTCAGTGATAACTATCTTTAACTGTCTTCCTCAGCAACTGTTAGAGCTAAGTCAGTATTTGAAAAGCATTGGAAGGCCTCCTTGTAGCTGCTGGCTTCTGCTCTAAATGTGTACTTCTAGCTATCCTCCTGAAATGATGCCTATCACTGCCTTTGCTCTGGTATCCCTCCCCATTCTCACTACACTTAGGTCCTCTAGCTACCAGGGCTTAATCTACCTTTAAAAACGTTTTGTAAGGTGGTAGTGGTGGAGGGTTACCATATAGTCCAAGCTGACCTGGAACTATGTAGCTCAGGCTGGCCTAGAACTGGCAATCTTCCTGATTCAGCCTGTCAAGTGCTAGGATTAATTACAGGTGTGTGCCACCATACCCAGCCTCCAACCCATTTTCTTTGACTGTTAGGGATACCTTGTGCCAGCTGCATTGGCTCTAGAACTGAAGGTCTAGGACTTTGGGGGTACTAAAAGAGGGGTGCATATTTGTATACATGGAACTATTATTTGAGTTCTCAACTAATGACCAACAATGATGATGATGATGACTTTTTAAATTGGGGAGCATTTATTACATGCCAGTCACTTTACATGGGCTGCCCATGCAGTGACTCATTAAATTTTCATAACAACTCTATGAACTTGAGTCTTTTCCTAGTCTCCTTGTAAAGATAAGGACACTGAGGCCAAGGTTTAATTAACTTCCTCAAGATCACACAGATAATAAGAGACAATGTTAGGAGTCAAACTCTGGCCAAGAGATGCCACACACTTAAGCATTTATCCTAAAACATTGCACTAAATTACATATCCCTGTTTTCCAAGTATTAGGCCAATGCCAGAATGATTAACAAAATCTATATTTATTTTAAGGTATGTCTCAGTGTGCTAGTACATACCTGTAATGTTAGCTCTCAAGTGGCTGAGGCAGGAGGACTGACAATTTGAAGTCAGCCCAGGCTATATAATTAGCATGTTTATAAATAAACACAGCCACAAATTTAGATTAATTCATCATCACTATTCATTTTTCAATCAACAGATAGTAAGAGTAAAAGTGCTGTGAAGAGGCACTGGAATATGGATCCTTGGCTTTTGTCATTCTGTATGTAAAATATTCACCCTCGGTTTCTTCTTACCTGTGAAGTTGCACATCTCTTATCTGATCACCTGCTATTTTATCTCCAAGGCCATGGCTGACTCTGTAGATATGGCACAGGCAGGGAACCGTGTCAAAAGCTACCTTCATATTCAATCATTCATCATACAAATATTTATCGAGATTCTACAACATGCCAGAAGTAGTGCCAGAGCCTCAGGATACTACAATGAACACAAAAGATTTTTTTTAAAAAAGCCCTGCCTTTGTATGCCTTGCATTCTAGTGAGAAGACACAGACAATAAATCAATTTGTAGGTGAAATTCTATGCTAGCATAGAAAATAAGTTTTGGGGGGAGGGAGAGAGAAACAAAGCAAGAGAAAGACACCAGAGAAGGTGGCAACTGAGCAAAGTGCTGAAGGAAGAGAGGGAGTGGGTGTTATAAGCACAAGGAGCGGTGAGCACAAAGACTCACACAGAGCACGCCTAGTGTAAGCAAGCACCAGGAGCAAGACTGGTGTTGCTGGAGGATAGGGTGTAGACATGGATCTCAGGAATTGTCTCTGTTGGTAATTCTTCAAATGGGCTATTCGGATTACTGTAATCACAATTGCTTCCAGGACTAGCCCTAGGTAAAATGATGAGGCAAACACATGTCTCTAGTAATCTCCAAGGCTCTGGTCCTTCCTTTTGGATTCTGTAGTGAATTCTGTGATCCCCCAGCCCAAGGAGTAAAGAGTACAACTTGGGAGCTCTACAGATTGGGGCTTGCTCCAAGGTTCTACTCTTAGTTGTGTGGCTTTCTACTTCCCTGAACCTCAGCTTCCTTATCTGTACATAGAAATGACAAGGAATTGTGAAGATTGGATGATAATATAGATCAAGTGATAATGTAAATAAAAGTGCCATGGCCAGTGCCAAGTATACAGAAAGTGCTCAAGAAATAGTAGCTGCTAGTATTCATTCATACCTAGCAATGAATGACAGAGTTAAATCTATGTGACTTTGGTTTAGCTGAAAGGCCCATGGATTTTTAGCAGGGGAAAAACTCTTAATCCATACCAACTGTAGGTTATCAGTAGAGAGAAAACACTTCCAGTAGAATAATCCACTATTATGGGATGTGTCCTGATGTTAATACTAAGAAGAGTTAGGAAACATTGCCCTGAATGATTACCTTTTTCAGTGACTTTTGCATGTCCCTTTTAAAGAATGAGACCCTGGACCATAGCACTTCTGGTATCATTGTGCTAGTGAGAATTCAAATGAAGCTTCAGATCTTCTGCATGATGAGGTGTTTCCAGTGGGAGTATGAGACAGGTCAGTCAATGGGAGTATGAGACAGGTCAGCCAGTGGGAGTATGAGACTGGTCAGTCAATGGGAGTATGAGACTGGTCAGCCAGTGGGAGTATGAGACTGGTCAGTCAACGGGAGTATGAGACAGGTCAGCCAGTGGGAGTATAAGACTGGTCAGTCAATGGGAGTATGAGACAGGTCAGCCAGTAGGCGTATGAGACTGGTCAGTCAATGGGAGTATGAGACTGGTCAGCCAGTGGGAGTATGAGACTGGTCAGTCAATAGGAGTATGAGACAGGTCAGCCAGTAGGAGTATGAGACTGGTCAGCCAGTGGGAGTATGAGACTGGTCAGTCAGTGGGAGTATGAGACTGGTCAGCCAATAGGAGTATGAGACAGGTCAGCCAGTGGGAGTATGAGACTGGTCAGTCAATGGGAATATGAGACAGGTCAGCCAGTAGGAGTATGAGACTGGTCAGCCAGTGGGAGTATGAGACTGGTCAGTCAGTGGGAGTATGAGACTGGTCAGTCAATGGGAATATGAGACTGGTCAGTCAATGGGAATATGAGACTGGTCAGTCAATGGGAATATGAGACTGGTCAGCCAGTGGGAGTATGAGACTGGTCAGTCAATGGGAGTATGAGACAGGTCAGCCAGTGGGAGTATGAGACTGGTCAGTCAATGGGAGTATGGAAAAAGTCAGAAGCACTGTTTTCCCCACACTGGGCAGCCTCAGGGGTTGGCAGTCTTCCTTAAGTTTAAATATCTCTAAATGTCATCCTTCTGGTCATCTTACCTAGTCTACCCGGTCTGTAAACACACAGTCCTGGCCAGCCACAGAAAGTGGCCATGGCAAAGAAACCGTCCTGAGAGCTTTGCCTATGTCAGAACCAGAGTCTAGGCACAGATGTACCCCACTGTACAGAATAGTTGCATCCTGGACAGCTTTCTTGCAAAATCAGTTTTCACATACCAAGGCTTATTTTCCTTTTAACTTTTAACATACAACTGGAGAGTTTTTTTCCTCCAAGGGAAGAGAAAATAAATAAATAAATAAATAAATAAATAAAGAAAGAAAGAAAGAAAGAAAGAAAGAAAGAAAGAAACCGGGGCCCCAAGACTTAATAAAAATCGTGTTTATGAATGCAACAGAGCAACACACTTGAAAATCACAAATATGAATGGAAAAGAGAATTTTCTTATAAAATATTAACAATGCCCCCAAATGAGTTGCAAGATCTGAATACAAAGTAGCTAGTGTTATTTTGATGTTTGGCACAATAGCTTAAAGGCCTAAAAGAAAAACAACGACAGCTTAACCGAACAGAACACACTGGACTGAAAAGTTGCCTAGCTTCAAGAAAATTGTCTTTGTAATGATTTACAGCAGGGGATCATGGAACATTCTTTGCATGCTCAGATTCTGAGCTCCGGCACCCAGGAGAAGCTGCTGGGTTTAAGAAACGAACAAGGTGATTTGGGCCAGACAACAGACCAAGAAGCACAGCCGTGGTACTGCTTAAAATGCCCCGGGAAATGAGTTAATTGGGAACAAGGGGTATGGAAAGACTTTCTGGTGCCACAAGATTCAGAAGACACAGAACTGCTGTAAAATGAATCTTTGGGTGCTGCACAACCAACCAGTGCCCCAATTTATAAATGTGGTGTTAGCTCCCATTCCTTTAGGAAAAGATGCTATGAGGAACTTTCTAGCCTTGGTATTTCTCTGAAGAATGTCCCTGAAGAGGCTGTATAAAAGGGTCCCATGGACAAAAAAGGTTTGAGAGATGCTAGCCACTCTAAATTGGTGCTGCTCAGAATTTAATGCACAGGCAACTCCCCTGATGATCTTGTCACGATGCCAGTTCTGGCTGGGAAAGTATGGGGTGGAGGCTTGAGCTCCTGCATGTCTAACAAGCTCCCAGGTGATGCCTATTCTGCCAGTCCTCAGACCACACTTCGAATGGAAAACCTCTAAATGTCCTTTTGGAGATTCATGATGCTCATTAGTATATTAAAAGCTCGGCAAAATCCTGTAGTAAAACTTAGCTTATCTAACTCAGTACTTATCAAAGTCATTTGTACCCAGAAACCCTTTTCTCCCCGTGGTACCTATTAATCCCTCACACGTGGAATATCATAGAAGTCAATGTGGGAAATGCTAATCAAGCTAATACTACTTCACTTGGAGTGACTTTTCATGCCCTCCACCAAGAATTGTTCATTTGGGGTTATGACCACAAACCCTATCTATAGCTACCTAATAGCACTACAAAAACGAAGATATACCAGGGCTGTGAATTACCATTGGTTTTCATAGCCCAACAAAAGAAAAATATCCCCAAGCTCTATTTACCAGCCTGCCATACTCACTACTTTTCAAAGTGCTTCTCAGCCTTAATATGGCTTGAGCTGAAAGAAGGAAAAAGGAAAGAGATTTACAGGGGAAAGGAGCTGGCGTTTTCAAAAGGAGAAAAATGGGATAATAAACAAAGAACATTGAAATAAACAGGAGGTAAGGGATTCGGGTGAGTTAGGGTTAGTCGGAAGAAGGAGGCCCTGCTAAGAGATGCGAGTGGGCAGGGCATCTAGCAGTTCTCTTGAAGATAATTTGTACCCATAGACTCCTACTGGATCAAATGCAGAGGAAGAAAATACAAAAAGAAGAATCATCTTGTTTACCAGGCTTCCACATACAGGTCTTAGCTACTATATTTTTTCAAAGTTCTTTTATAGAAATTGATTGGCCCAGAGGCCCCCTCTGAGCATATTCCCTATTCTTAAGGCATCGGCTGCCAGATGGAAATAGTCTTGGTTCATCAGTGGGGCATATCTATTCACATCCATGGTGGCCTGCTCCCCCAGCCCCTATCCCAGTTAGCAGATGGGTTTGAGACATTTCCAGTCATCAGAAGCCAATGGCAGGCAGATAATGTTCACAAAAACATAAAAAGGGAAAAATGCAAACATTTCTTCAGGCAAGACTCCTAATACAAGAGGCAGTTTGGCACAGGACACAAGGTTCTAGAGTCAGTTAAAGGTCATGTCCTAGCTCTGGTATTGACTGGCTGTGAGGCCATGGGTAAATTGGCCTATATAACCTCCCGTTTCCTCTTCTCAGAAGTGGGCTAAGAGTCAGTATATAGTGACACATACCTATAATCCTAGAACTTGGGAGACTAAAGCAGGAAAATCCTAAGTTTGAGACCAGACTGGGCTACATAGTGAGTTCAAGTCCAGCCTGGGATACACAGCCAGATTCTGTCTCAAAAACATACAAAAACCACAAAAACCCAAAACCAAACAATAAAAATAGATAAAACACAGCTAAGAATAGTATGGTAGTGTCTGGCAGACAACAAGGTTAAAATAACGATCACGTGGTATTATCTTTGTTTTTAAGAGAATTTTAGCACAAAGGAAGGCTTTGACAGCTAATATGATGGACGACAAGATGACAATGATCACAATGACAACAATGGTGGTGGTGTTCTTGATGAGGAAGGAACTTTGGTGGTTGACATCAGAAAGCAGTATGCTTTGAACGGTGCTAGGGTACCGGGTTTGAATCCTTATGCTGGTACCTAGTAGGAACTATTATCAGTTTCTCAGTTCTCAAATACATTCCTACCACTGTAAAATGAAATAAAACGCCATGTGTGAAATAGGGAGGCCCAGTGAGTGCCTAGTCCAGTAGAAGCACCAGCAGCTCTCAATGAGTTAGCTAGTGATCTGGCATCTTTGAAATGTTTTGAGTTAGAGTCTTAGCCTGTAACCCATTCTGGAATGGAGCTCACTATGTAACCCAGGCTGGCCCAGGACTTATGGAAATCCTTCTGACTCATCTTCCTGAATGCTAGGGTTACTGGAGAAAGCCACCATGCTGGATCATTGTCTAGGAATCTGAAAGAGCTTTGGGAAGGACAGTATAGAGTTAAAAGTGCTCTCACACTCCTATTTGGGAATCATATACAGGTCTATAGGACTTACATACATGCCATGCACCTTTCTATATATAACCATTGCACATACATGGTAAATAATATGTTTGGTTCCATATGCAAAATGAATCTGTTGAGCATAATTTCCAGTATACAGAGATTTTATTTCAAGAAATGTTGTTCAAAAAATGAATTAATAAAATCTTCCAGGCCAAGCTGTTAATGTCAGGCTTGAAGGTCTGAGTCACCATCAAATCCAAAGCATGTAGCTCAGAGGCTAAAGCATGGCAGTGCACAGTGATTATCTACTGTATAAAACGTCACATTTTCATCACAAAGTATTTTTGTAGCAATCTTCTCCCTCTTCTTCCCCCCTTCCCTCTCCCTCTCTCGCCTCTCTTTTAGGTCATGAATAAGGATGCTTTCCTCTGTGCTTGGAAAAGTCTTGTCAGTCTGCAAATGGGCCTAATTTGAATATTAGCCATAAGGGCTAAACACCCACAAGTACACAAAGACTCCCTCAAGTGAATACACAAACAGTCACTCTCCAAATGCTTTGGCAGTTTTGGGCCTGCCTTGCAAGATTTGGGCCCTGCTTCTTTGCATGGAAATAGCAGAGCATGCCTCTGTGATGGTTTTCAGAGCCAATGGAGATATAATGAGGAGACCATTTTGGGGTCCTTGTCAAAACCATGTGGATCTGGGGTGAAATTTCAGTCACAGCACCAGCTGGTTCCAGAATCCTTTTTAGAGAGGAAATTGAGACTGTCTTAAAGATCATCTTAAGCTGATTGCCTTGACTACTTGGATGGGCACAAGGCAGGACGAGGAGGAGAGAGCTTAGTACTGTGCAGGGATCCTGAGGGGGAAACCTGGGGCTGTGGAAGGAAGACTAGGCAGTGATGACTGAGGAGGTAGGAGAGGGTAAGAGGAGAAGAATGAGATGGGGCAGGGAGGGAAGAGGGGAGGGGTGGGACGAAGAGGAGAGGAGAGGAGAGGAGAGGAGAGGAGAGGAGAGGAGAGGAGAGGAGAGGAGAGGAGAAGTGAACTGAAGAACAGAATGGGTAGCTGGAACCTCACTAAGAAAATAACCAAGATTTTTCTTAGGCCCGGGACTCTACACTTTAATGCAGTTGTTTACACTGTTGCACCAAAACCCATTCTGTCTGCCCAAAGCCACCTTCTTCTTCTTCTTCTTCTTTTTTTTTTTTTTGGTTTTTCAAGACAGGGTTTCTCTGTGTAGCTTTGCGCCTTTCCTGGGACTCACTTGGTAGCCCAGGCTGGCCTCGAACTCACTGAGATCCACCTGGCTCTGCCTCCCGAGTGCTGGGATTAAAGGCGTGCGCCACCACCGCCCGGCTCAAAGCCACCTTCTATACCCAGTCCTTGGGGAAATGGTTATTTGGGTGGAGCTAAGGAAGACGGTAAGGCTCCACATTTTGGTGGACATGGAGAAAATGCAACAAGGAAACCATTTAAACCCACATTTCTTAAACTCTGGCTGGACATTAGGATCACACAGGAGAATTGTTTAAAATCTAGCAGTGTCCCCTAGGGCCTTCCCTCAGAGACTCTGATTTAACTGATCTGGGTATTGCCTGGCACTTTTAAGAGTATATTGGCACTCTTAAAAGCTCCTGGGGTGCTTCTGACTGACAGCTAAGACACAGTACCACGATGGAACCAAGCTCTTGTAGCCAGAAGTTAGGGATAAGGAGAATGGAAGTCCTCCCTGGGAACATGCAGGACATAGGTCTTGAATAAATCTTAACATCTTGCTTCAGGGAAGGCTAACTGGTGCCATTCCTCTAGGATGTCCCCCCTGGCTGTCCAGTTTTCCCTCCCTGTCTGAGCGATGACAGCTTCCAGCTCCATCCATGATACTCCTCTTGTCCTGGGCATCTCCTTTCCCTCCTTTCTTCTTATTTGTGCTGGATTCCTCTTTCTCTCCCTCCCACCACCTGCAGTCACCCCTTATTCTCTCTGTGTCCCATGTGTATGTGTTTATATATGTATGAGTGTATGTTTGGAATCCTGAAGAAGTTGGGCTTAATACCGGGTGAGCCTTCCTGCTTCAAACAACCTGTTTAAGAAAATTCCTCAGGGTAGTGTCCAGCAGCTTGGGTTTTAGTTGATTCTAGGTATAGTCAAGTTGACAACTAACCATCACACAAGGCAATAGTTTTTCAGAGATCTTTGTGGTCAGAGGAACCTGGGACAGGTCTCAAAGCACTCCCCCTGCTGGCAGGCTAGGGAGGCTGTTAGAGAAGGGTACTGAGGAATCCAGCAGCTTCTGGTCTGGACTCTCCAATACTCAGCTGCCTATCCATGATCTATCTGGAGCTGGACTTTGCTGATCTTCACACTATCTAAAGCAGTGCTGGAGCTGGAAACCTGAGAAATGTCTAGAACACCTGGGCCCGTTTCTATGAGATCACCGGAAATGTCATTCAGGAAAGATGTAGCTTCCCGGGGCTCTTTTCCACATCCATCCATAGTGCCTTCCCCCTCACTTCTACAGATCCTGTTCATCTCTTCAACCCCCCACCCTCACGCCAGCGTTTTATGCAGCTCTGAGTAAAGTAAGCTTCATAGGCCAAGTTACCGGTTAAAAGCTCACTCCATCATGGGCAAGGCAGGACTCAGCATTTTAGCAGCAGTTTAGCTGCAACTAGAGAAGGCAAAAGCAGAGAACGGCAGATTGCAGATGCCAATTCCCTCGTTTTTATAGGCCTGGGCCTGAGGGATGGATCATCCTGTCTCACCTCCTGAAGCTAAATGTGACAAATGAGTGCTCTGCTGTGGGAAGCCATTCAGTGAGCTAGAACCAAAAAGGACCACTTCTGTCGCCCCTATGTCCATGCCTCCCTCCACTCCTGCCCCTCCACTGGGGAAAGGGCTCAACTTAAGGAGGGTGAAACAAGGCTAGCCTAAAGCTACCTGCAGGGACAGGGTTGCCACAGTTCCCTTACCCGGGATAATCTACTCAGGGCCATAAGTACGAACCAAGCAGACTGGAACTATAGCAGAGTAAAGCTTGTTAATTTGACAAACCATCCCAGAACTTCACAGATACCCTTTTTCTTAAAAATTATTTATTTGTTTCTTGTTGTGCATCTGTGTACATGATGTATGCATATACATGTGCTGTGGTGCTCCTGTGGAGGTCAGAGGACAACATTGTGGAGTCTGCTCTCTCCTTCTACCTTTATGTAAGACACAGGGACTGAACTCAGGTCACCAGGACTATGAAACAAGCACCTTACCTACTCAGCCATCTCGACAGTCCCCAGATACCTCGCTGGCTCCCACAACCCTTTTTATAATGAATGAAGAAATTACTTTAACATTTTGTATTTACTCTTTGAGAATTTCATACAGATAAACAGTGTGCTCTCATCCAACCCACCCCGACTCCTTCATCTGTAACTCCTACCAGAACCACCCCACAATGTGTCTCTCTCAATTCCATGTACTCTTTTAAAAGGTAATTTAAAAGAACGTTCTTAAAGGAAAAGTGCTGGTAATGATGGCCATTTCACTCCCTGGTCCTTATGTATCCCTTGGCAGAATTCTCAATGTGTTCTCAATGCTCTTCCATTGTGTGCCACAGGAGGCAGCAAAGGGGAAAAGGACCCGGCTGCCATGGTGTGTCTTGCTCCATGTCATGTGTTTATATGTGGTCCATCATCCACTCCCATCTTTGCTTCCGGCCCTTTCCAGCCATGACTCACTCCATATCCCACTTTTCCATTCATAATGAGCCCTTTGTGATGTTATTCTTTTTTTGTTTTTCAACACAGGGTTTCTCTGTGTAGCTCTGGCTGTCCTTGGAACTCACTCTGTAGACCAGGCTGGCCTCGAACTCACAGAAATCCACCTTCCTCTGCCTCCTGAGCACTGGAATTAAAGGCGTGCTCCACCACCACCTGGCATGATGGTATTCTTTTTAAGAGTTTATTTACATCATTTCCACCTTTCCCTCGATTCCCTCCATTTTTAACTCCTTGGGTCCAATTAGTGCTGCCAGTGTGCATGAATGCAGGGCCATCTGCTAGAGAATTGTCAACCTAGAGCAGGGTCACGTTCCAGAAGAACTGTCGTTTCCTCCCCCAGCAGCCATCAACTACTAATAGCTCTTCCTCTTGGTGAGCCTTGCCTCCATCTATGGTGGAATTTGGACTGGCTTGCTCTTGTACATGCAGCCACAGCTGCAGTGAGTTTGTGTATGCAGTGGTCCTGTCACGCCCTGAAGACACTGTTTCTCAGCAGTCTCCAGCAAACTCTGCCTCTTGCAGTCTTTCAGTCTCCTCTTCCTTGATGATCTTGAAAGAGTTGTGTTTTTTTTTAATTAATTTTGTATATTTGGCGGTGCTGGGGATTGAACGTAGAAACTTGGCATGCTGGACAAGTGTTCTACCATTGAGCAATTATTCCCAGTCCCAAAGATGCTCTTTTTCAAAAATAATTTATTTATATGAATGTGTGTGTCATGTATGTGCACAAATGTGGGCATATGTGTGATCAAAGGAAAACCTAGGGAACTGGTCCTTTCTTTCCACTGTGGGATCTAAGGATTGGAGCTGGTCAAGCTTATGTAACACTTTGACCCATGGAACCATTCTGTCAGTCCCTAGAGCTGTGTTTGAAAACCTAGTAAACCAATTAAACTAAAGAAGAAACCTGGGTATTTTCTAACACAATTGAACAAATCATTGTATCTGAATGGGCCTAAAACATTTAATTTGTTCTAGGATCCTTTGCTTGGTAGCTGAGAGATGCTTCTTTGGGAAATTTCTCTTTGACCTCAATCATCTCCCAATCTTCTCCAGTGCCCCAGAAGAAAATCCCAACTGCATTGGGGCCTCTGCAAAGACTCCAGTCCTAGCCAAGGCTTCTGAAGAATAGCTTTCCTACCAGAGGAACTCAAGCTCCATGCATCAGCAGCTCCTTCCACTCCCCAGCACTATCCCTTTGCTTCCTGTTCACCAAATTTCTGGGTTTCCTTGGCCCGTTGATGTAACTAAACTGGAGCATTCTTTTCAGATGTGTGGTTCTTTCCAGAGACTTTAGAAGAATCCGGAGGTAGACATCTGTAACGGTGAACAAAGGGAATTGGGATTTCCTTCTCTTAAGAGCTTTCGAGTCTTTCCCCGAAGAGATCCTTGGTGTTAGTTAATCAGGTCATTTGGAATTTGTATTCATTCTAGAGGTTATCTGCACTGTTAAAGGATGCTGCTGGGAAATCAAACAGCTTCTAGTCTTCCGTGGCCACAGATATTGCTCTTGGACCTTCCAAAGATTCCTACCATCTAGGATCTATCTGGAGTTGGATTGCCTTGGTCTAGACATTCCTTAAAGAATTCTACGTTCCCAGACTTCTGCTTGAGTTGCCTACTGTTGGTCTCTTCTTGATTTGGCTCCTCCTGGCCAAGAAAGGAGCTCTCACCAGAGCTCCTGTCCCCTGCCCTCGGACTGATGCAGCTTGTTAAGGCTGAAGATTGGTGGCAGGCTCTGACGGATTTCTGCACCTCTTCTTCCACTGTCTGCCTCTTTCTGGCTCTGGGATCTGAGGAGAATGCTTAGTGTTCCATTCATATTCTTTTTTTTTTTTGGTTTTTCGAGACAGGGTTTCTCTGTGTAGCTTTGCGCCTCTCCTGGAACTCACTTGGTAGCCCAGGCTGGCCTCGAACTCACAGAGATCCGCCTGGCTCTGCCTCCCGAGTGCTGGGATTAAAGGCGTGTGCCACCACCGCCCGGCTCCATTCATATTCTTATTTCCTCAAGGTTTTTGATAGTCCTCCCTTGAATTGGCTAAGCCAAGGAAGAGAAAGAGGAGGAGCAATTGGCTTCCCTTTCCCAGTGTGGAAGTCTAGGAAGGTTGGCTCCCTCCTTGTTACCTCCCCACTGACTGACCCAGTGCTGGTCCCGTCCCAAGGCCCCTTTCTTCCCCAGATTGACTCTACTGGGCAATTTGCTTCAGGTCCATCTGGTAGCATAATCTTCAGGCGGTGGGGGCAGTACAAGCAGCTCATTGGAAGGCTGTAGTGTCTGGAAGGTCTGGAAACAGAGTGTGAGCACAGCCAGAAGGAGATACACTGGTCTCAAGGAAGCACCTGCTTGCTCCCCTGCCTTCACATCATACACAACTCTCCAGCTTGATCCAGTCATTCCTTTGCAGTGCAGGAAGATTCTTAACCCAGTACTACATGGACATGATTAAGCTCTCTAGATGACAGTCTCTAGCCCCTGTCACTTTTTGTGCACCTGATGTATATGTATTGTATATTGTATATGCATGTATATCTGTGTGTCTGTGTGTGTGTGTGTGTATATATATTGCAGCGAAGAGCAGCACTACCCTCTATTCAGAAAGGCAGGCAAGGAACAAGAGGCGGGAGTTCCATGGAGAGCCCTGCCCCCTCTTGCCCTATATTTGGGTCCTGTCAGCTTAGGCTGAGGATGTGTTCTCCCAAGGCAGCGGATTACAGAGGGGTAGCTGGGAGGGCAGGGCACAGCCAACAGTGGACATGGCAGTCAGAGTCTGAGTTCAGACAAATGGTTAGCACATTTTTACCAGGAAGAACAGGAGGCATCTAAGATGTGAGGTAGCTAGGGTAAACAGGAGGGCAGAGCACAAGGGCAGAAAATCCTGGGCTGAGTGCTGAGGAATCTGGACATAAGCAGCATGATGAGACCCAACCTGGCCAAGACAATAAGTGGGAATGGAAAGCCAGTCCACACTCTGCTCCCAAAACCATGTGTCCCCCCCACAAAAAAGAGCTAAGTCCATCTGGGCTCTCTGTGAGGGCACATGATTTGGGAAGCAGAGGTATGGTCTTGGTGAAAGCCCCTGAAATTGTATGGAGTAGCTCAAAGTACAGTACATCACTATTCTCCTCCATGTTGGGGCTCAAGAGACTGAGTGGTTGGAGACTGGCCCAACATCCTGTCATCTTTGGTTTTGGAGCATGGAAAGGCTGGGTCTATGAGGAGGAGCAATGGAGAAACCGGCTGGGTCACCAGACCGGTGGCAAGCTGTGAATCTGAGGTGAAGATGCAATTTTCTTTTTCAGGGAATTATTTTCCAGAGCCTTCTGCTCACCAAACATGTTTTAACTGTGTTTTTATCTTACTGTAAAAGTAATACATGCCTTTGTTGTCTTCCAACACCTGGACTCCCTTTCATGTGCATTGCCACTTAACTACCCTGCCCAGTATTGGGTGGGACTCCTATCCAAGCATGCTCTTTGGGGATGCTGTTCTTTCCTGTTCTGCTCTGGGATGAAAATGAAGCTAGGATACCATAATAGTAATCCTCAGTTTCCCTGTCCATACAACGGAGACAGATTAAGGCCCCCTTCCTCTTCTTCGGTCTCTTGACCCTTAAAAGCCTATGTTAGGTTTGCTTGTGGCTCCTCTTCTCCAGAAACCTGATAGAGGAAGCTGAGGGAAGGAAAACTGTGGACCTTTGGGCAGAGTCTGGTGATCTCTGTGCTCAGAGTTACAGGTAAGAACCAGGAAAGTGGAACACATATCAAAAAGCTCAGGCAAGACCGAGGGAGAGGGCCAAGGCTGAAGTCAGCCAGCAGTCGCCTACTAACAAGCACTGCACAGACACTATCTTCATTTCAGAGTGGCCTTTCCAGTAAGCCTCTGCTGACAAAAGAGAGGGAGGGGGAGCAGGCTGAAAAGAACGTGAGGACCTACTGGACCTTGGCTTGAGTCCAGAGCATGGCCACCTTGCTGTGGGAAGACAGGGAAGGGGATACACTTTTTCAAGGCCACATTTCAATTAGGACTGCCTGGCAAAGGGAAAAGAGCTCTCTGCTTGGGGAGGAGGGTGCTGTTTGTTTACTTGCACAGTGAGCACTGTAATGATTCATTTTAAAAGGACTGGGTTAAACCAAGTATGGTGGTGCATTCTTATAATCCCATCCATGGAAGGTGGAGACAAGAAGATCATGAGTTCAAGGCCATCCTCAGCTGCACAGTGAGTACAAGACCAGCTAAGGCTATGTGAGACCTTGCCTTTTTTTTTAAGACTAGATTAGGATTCTGGGGCTCTACTTGGACTAATTAGCTGGGTATCATTGGGTCAGTCCCTTCCTCTCAGTAAGTCCTGGCTTATTTACATGCAGTTACATACAATATTAGGAAGAAAATGAATTTAAAAAGCACTGCATTCTAGTCTATCTCTAGCCAGCCTCCCACTTACATTCATTTGCTATACCCATTCTGCATTGGCCCTTGTGAGCAGCCAGATTTTGTCCAGATCCAGACTCAATGATTTTGGAACATGGCTATCAAACATGACACAGGAGGAGATTTAATTTCCTAGAGGCTGAAGTCCCAGAGATTCAGGAGAATCTCCAAGGACTCATTCTGGCTAGCTTTCCTGTGACCAGCTTGCTTCCTCTATCAGGAGTTGGGCAGGCTTATTCAATCTAGCTCACTCTATATTTGCTCCCTCTCTCTCTCTCTCTCTCTCTCTCTCTCTCTCTCTCTCTCTCTCTCTCTCTCTCTCTCATTTGCTCCCCCCTCTTTCCATTCTCTTGGTGGCATTTATCCTTTATAGTGATTGATGTAGACACTAGGCAAAAGCTTGCCAAGGGAAAATGCAAATTATGTCCCTGTCCCTTTCTGTCCTGCACTGGGATGGTCGAGAGCCCTTCTGTCTCTTGGGGCTGAAGCCGGGCGGGTATAGCAAAGGCGAAGCAGGGACAAAGTGATCCCCACAGAGTACCATTCATTGTGTGGTTGGGAGAGCTGGCCTGCAACCTAATGACTCTGTTTGTTGAGCTCCGAACTAAGCCTCACACCTGCCAGCAGAAAGATGGGTGACACCTTCTTTCTCTGAGCATGTAATTCGAAAGGTCCTAGTGCCTGGTTACAGTTCCCTTTCTCCCTCAGGAGCAAAACCTCAAATGACCAATAGATCATACAGAAGTCAGGCTGAGTGACTGGTCTTGCTGATATCTCCTTTTTATCAAAGCTTGGGCCCCTCACCACTACCATCATGCCACTGCAGGTCACTTTTTAGAGAGTCCTACTGACTCCCACCTACTAGACACGCAGTTTGATGAGATGTGAAGATCAGGGCTGGATAGTACAAAGCTAATGTAAATGAACTGATGAGAATGTCAGCTATGTCTCCATTCTCCATTCATTCATAGATGACTGACAAGCAACGCCATGACCCGTAGGGGGCATGTGACAAAAACATACCTTCCTCTGAATGACTCAGAACCGTTAAGGTAACCCTAATCATGAGCTGTGGTAGCTGTAACCTAAGAACTGTCAGTATAATAACTTGCCCATCATTCACCCAAATCAGCCCCAGTAGACATCTGCTATAGCTCTGCCCTCTTACCTGTCAATGAACTAGCAATGTACAGCCACACAGTGACTCAGCCATTGCCTCCTCTCCATCATTGCTCCAATCTTCCAAGTGCTCTTGGGACACATGACTCATCTTCAGTACAATCTGGGTCAGCTACAGAAAGCTACGTGTCCATTTCTCTATAAACCTGCTCACATTAAGAGTTTCTTTAATTTCGTCCATTTATGATGACAAATATTTGTAGACATGCAGAACAGCTAGATTTAGACTTAAGACTAATACTGTAATTTATTTTTTATTGATGTACATTCATTGTACATAGTACTGCGTTTTATACAGACAACTTTCATACAAGTATGTACGGTACTTTGATCATGTCAGTAATTTCTTCTATATTCATCACCTAGACTCAACATTTTTCCTAAGACTTTCGCCAGTTTCCCCCCATGTCTGTTTCTTCTCTCTCATATAATTGTGACAAAATATACGTAATGAAATTTACCATTGTGACTTTTTCAGTATACATTTCAGTGACATTAGTTTTTTGTTGTTGTTTTTTGTTTTTTATTTTTTACAATGGTCAACCATCTCCAGAAATCAAGCTCTGGACTCAGTAAGCAACAACTTCATACCCCTCTGACTCTAGCTATGTCCTTTCAAATGCTATAGCGTTTTACAGTTTCCAATATCACGACACTTCACTCCTTAAATATCTGGTAATTTACCTCCTAATATGAGAATAATCCTATATAACCACAATACCGTTCTCACATTTAAGAAATTAACAACCATCTACTCTCCAGTTGGCAGGATCTTTTTAAATAAACAAAGGAACCCGCACCTAAAATCAGAAGAGTTAGTCACATATAGTCATTTCATACACTATGAAATGCTGTATAAATATGAGGCATTAATAATCTTCGTAGATAATTTTGAACATTGGTTGCAGCTTGAAAATTCAATTAGTGTTTATGATTTTTCCCAAGGGTTCTGCCTTCCTAGCAGCTGATGTGGCCAGAGGCTGCACTGGGGTAGGAGACAATCCCTGCGGGTGGAGGTAATGGCCTTCATTTCAGCCCAGTCCCCTCTCTCCTCACAACTGATTAACAAGAAACAAATGCATCGAATAAATCTGTACAAGTCTCAGCACCATTATGCCACAAAGGAATACAATGGCCCTAAAGCAGGTTCTCAGAAAGAGAGAGGAGCCTTAAGCCCTTGGCAGCAGCCAGTGGAGGCTTCAGTAGCAGTGGGTGAGGAGGGGATAGACTGCAGCAGCTGACCTGACCATAAATCTTGTAGGATGGGGAGATTAAGAGCTGATGTGGGCCAGGCAGTGGCGGCGGCGGCGGCGGCGGCGGCGGCGGCGGCGGCGGCGGCGGCGGCGGCGGCAGCCTTTAGTCCCGGCACTCAGGAGGCAGAGCCAGGCAGATCTCTGTGAGTTCGAAGCCAGCCTGGTCTACAGAGCGAGATCCAGGACAGACACCAAAAAACTACACAGAGAAACCCTGTCTTGAGAAGAAAAAAAAAAGAAAAAATAAAAAGAGCTGATGTGGTACCCATGGCCCTCAGTCCCATTTTCAGAACTGTCCCCACCCTATCCTAAGACAGGCTCATGGCTCTTTTAGCACAGCACAGAGCATAAGTCTCTCACTCATTCAAGCTCTTTTTGTCTCTGTCTTCAGATATCTGTACACAGACACCAATCACTTGAGACTTCAGCTGCATTTTTTTTTTACCCTAACCATCTTAACAATCAATTTCTGTATGATTGCGTGGCTCTGCTCTTCAGTCTAGCAAAGCCAGCCAGGCACCGAGTCAAACGTTTTCTTTCTCTTTATTTATACTGTGTCTTGTTTCAGAGAGAAGTTAAAATGAGGAGACAAACATTTAGTAAACAGCCTGGACCAGATGCTCAAAACTGTGCTAGGTGTTGTGAGAAATGCAAGAGAGAACACATGGGTTGTTCGTTCCCCTCCCCTTGGTTGAGTTTTCAGTTCACTTGGGGACAGAGGATTCTCAGGAAGCAACTAAGCCACAACTGTACCAGGCTGGGAATTGGGAGCCTGGGCACCAGGGCCCTATTTTCAACTCAGCTCCTAGCCAGCTCTGTGTGTGACCTTGGAAAAATCATGTCCTCTCAGGGCTTCCAAATTCTTAGCAGTAACTTGGACAGGTCATATACATAGACATGTCTGTTTGAGCAGAATCAGAACACTGAGCCTGGAAAGATTGGTTTTCCGAGGAGAGGAGATGTGAGGACTTGAGGGAGAGATTAATTGCTTCTTAACCATTCTTTTTGACTTGTCATAATGAACATGTTACCTTTGTAATCAAAAAATCTAGCATTGGCAGACATGGTTAGATAAAACTAGCTACCCTCTGGTTTAGTTCTAGCCATGGTCTGTGATTATCAGTGGTTGGGACAAGCATTAGAAACGGGAGGAAGGAATGCTCCCTGGGACCCTCATAATCAAGGCGGGCTTCCTGAAGGAGGAGAGGTTCTAGGCAGACCTTGAAAGCTGACATGCTTTGCATTGGTAGAGGCAAGGGCAAGGCATCTTTGGCACAAGGTTGAGATGAGTAATAAATTGGCAGGGACCACATAGGGAGTGGAGGGCAAAGATGAGAATAACTCCTAAGGCCCAGATGCATCCGTGGTTGGGGAGCATCTTGAGGTGGGAAGCAAGTCTGAGAGAGAGAGAACATATTAGCTCAGTCCTCCTCTCCAGGGGGCGGTCCCCAAGCCCACCTGCTATCGGAGCAGCTGCAGAATCTGGGCAGCGGCAAGTCTAGAGGCCTCAGCCTGGTGCTCTTGGATCACGGAGTAAGTGCAGCACTTGGGGATTAGCTAATCAATGTCGTAAATTCATCTCCCTTTTCCTGGGATCTGTCAGGAAGCTGATTAAATGCTGTGCGAGTGGGATTTGGCTCAGATGCAAGCCAGGAGCTTGGGGCTGAAGTTTTTCAATGTTCAGCTCATGCATAAAATTCATAGTTTATCATTACCCAGACTTGCTTCTCTAGAACTATCCAGATGGGAATATTTCTATATGACAGTCCCGTCCTGGGTGAACTGGTTGCCTGGCCTCTCTCCCCACAATTCTGTTGGGGGTAGATGACCACCCTATCTCTGTCTGCAGTATCACCAAACTAGGATCATAACTACCTTAGGGCATCCTGCTGGTTCTTCCTGTTTGGGGCCACCCCAATGGTATTCCCTGGAGCAAGGCCAATACCCCGTGCCTCCAGAATCCTCAAGTATACATACTACTACTGCCCACCCTTCTGCACCAGGCCCTGGGTAGATCCCACTGGCCATCTTTGCTCTCCTCCATTAAGGCTCAGGCTCTCAGGAGTCACCTAAGCTGGGAATCCTACCATGGGAGTGTGTGTGTGTGTGTGTGTGTGTGTGTGTGTGTGTGTGTGGGTGTGTGTGTAGCTCTCCCTTTATCCCAAAGCCTCAGCCTGATCAGATGAAATGACTCCAGCCAATGGGCAGATGAGAAATGGCCAAGAGAAGGAATCAGGATAAGACTACTAACTTCTTTGGTTTCTTTCTTTCTTTCTTTCTTTTTTTTCTTTTTTTTTTTTTTTTTTTTTTTTTTTTTTTTTTGCTATTACCTTTTCTTGTATTTGTTGAAAAGTCAGTAGATTCTTTCATATGGCCTGATTTGGGATTGTCCAGCTCTAGTTTCCTCATTGATCAAATCTTTCTGGGCCCCACTTCCCTCCAGCTGTGGTTTTGCTCCCAACTCTGGCAACTGCTATGGAATGGGCAAGCTCGCATTCATTTCTACTGTTTTCTCAGAATAATGACAGCAGCCACAGCAGCTACCATTTCTTCCATAACCGCTGAAAGCCAGGTTCTGGAATAATCCAGAGATGTCAAAGTGAGAACACTGTCTGAGCCTGCAACTTGGCCCAGTGGTGTAGAGACACAGACATCGACATCGGCACTGGCACATTTATTGAACATGACTAAGCATCGGCGAGGTTCTTTGCAACTATACTGGGATATAAGGGTTGAATGATTTGGGTGGAGGCAGTATGCCCTCAGGGTTAGCAATCTATGAGGAAATGAGACCCACAGTAAAATCTCCGCAAATAAAAATTCAGTCTGTCTTAGCATCTTATTTATCAATTGACCAAATACATTTCTTTATTCAGCTGTTTGAAGCAAAAGGCAACGAATAACAAAATAGCTGGCATGAAGGAATATTTCAAGAGATGGTCTGAGTTCAGTGCATGTTTTCCCTGTTGTATAAAACATAACATGGCTCCACTTTACAGTAGAGGCAATCAAGCTTCAGAAAGAACAAGCCACTGTCCAAAGTCACCTGCTAGTAGCTGGCTTCACTGTGAATGGAGACCGTATGTATTGGATGGCTCCCAGAATCTAGTATTCTGCCTGGTACCACCTTTTTGGGATGCTAAGCATTAAGGCAAATATTTAGAAAGCAAGATCCTTAATCACCAAACACAGAATCTATTTCACTGGGCCTCCCATTGCAAGACAAAAACAGTGGCTTCATACTTTGGAAAGAATTTCATCAATGAATCAAAATTCAAAACCCTTCATTCACTAGAAAACCAAGTTGCCTTCCCATTCTCAAATTTTCTGCTCAACAGAGAGTTTGCTTCTTCATCTTATAGACAAGTCTCCTTTAGGCATCTGGAAACAATAGCTGAGCTGACATTTCATTGGCTCAAGGATTCTTCTCAAACCAATGATTGCTTCCTCCTTTGGATGTTGTGCAGGGCAAGGCTGGGGCAGTGGAAAAAGAGCCACAGAAACATAAATGCATCATCCAGCTAGGGCCCCAGTTGCACAGGCTTTGTAAAGACCCACTGATACCAGGGCTCACTGAATGTTATCCATGTATGTGTAATGCATCCATGCCTCAGGAGAGAACAATGCTCCTCTCTCTGAATAGACATATAGGTACACAGACACAGACACACACACACACACACACACACACACACACACACACACACACACATCACAGATGCCATTTGGTGTCCTCTACTCTAAATTCCGAGCATGTCCTGCTTCTGGATGAAGGTGGGCCTGATCATTCTCTAAAATAAGATTCTGGCATACATACCTGTTCTCTTCTTGGAGTCTCTCATATAGGGCCTTCCTTTCCATCTATCCTCCTTGGGCTATGAAACACAGAGCACACACAACCACTCCTACCTGGCAGTTTAACTTACTGCAGCCTTCACCCAGTTCTCTCTCTCTCTCTCTCTCTCTCTCTCTCTCTCTCTCTCTCTCTCTCCCTCTTTCTCTCCTTCCATCCTCCCTTCCTTTCTTTTTTTTTTTTTTGCCTTTACTTTCTGCTGTTTGATCTCTTATCTTTGCTGGCACAGAGCAGGCACTTTGTAAATGCTGTTCATTAGTAGCAATGGTGCCAAAAGGTGCCTTGCAGAGGAATTAATTGGCTTCCTCTATTAATCCCCAGCACCACCTGGCCCCAGGCAAGCTTCGCTCAAGGAATGTGCAACCTAAGTATAAACCTCGAGCCGAGACAGATTTCAGCTAAGCCTCATAACCCTGTTACCAATAAGATGGCTGACCCCAAGTTCTTCCTGCTTGACAATTCTGGCAGGCATTGTTTTAGGGTGGCTCTCCATTTGGCTCTTTGTAGTTACCATCCTTATGTCTCCTCCATTTGATGATTCTCTAGCTCCTTTTCTTCCTCAATTTCCTCTTGAATTTCCCTTCTCCTTTCTCTTGGTCCTTGTGCCTTTTATTCTTTCTTTGTTCTACCCATTCTTTTCCCTCCTTCCTTCCGAGCCAGCCCTCAATTCTGAAATATTCTTTACCTTTAATTCCATGCCTCAAACTCCAAAGATTCTAAGTTTTTCATTTTGTGAAGCTTTGGTAGAATGGGGAGCTGAACTGACCATGGAGACCAGGACAAGTTTTGTCCAGGCCAGATCCTACTTCCTGATGCAGGACCCGAGATTCCATGGTAATAGGAAAGGGAGCCGTACCTGCATCTTTGGGAAGGAGAATGTGCTTTGAGGGCTTAGTATTTTGAACAGACACAGCTGCACTTGCTTCCATTTCTTGACTTCAGAAATGGGTGTAGAAGGAAATTGGTCATGTGTCAGAAAATTCTGCCTCCCCCTCTGTCTATCTGTCTGTCTGTCTGTCTCTCTCTCTGTCTCTCTGTCTCTCTCTCTCTCTGTCTGTGTGTGTGGGGTTGGGGAATGAGGGTTCTCACGGGTGAGAACCTCTACTTCTGCCTCAGGAGGTTGAATAGAAACTTCACTGCAGGGTTAAGTTTGTAAGACTGTAAAAGTTTACATGATCTGAATCCCAGAGCCTTCTGCTTTTGTTAGCCAACCTCTGGCACAGCTGTTCGCCCCCATGTCGTTTTGAAATCACGGTGGGGGCTATTTGACAGTAGGGTAGATTAGATCAAGGACAGACTGGAGACTATGATAGATCTCAGTTAGGTTTCTAACTCTTCTTTCGTAGCTGTGTGTGCCCGAGCAAGGTATCCTACATCTCTGAGATGCATATCTTTCTTAAATAAACTGAAGATCATTAGAGTACCCAACTCCCTGTACAGTATAAATCCTGGTAGAGCCTTTGAAAAAGCACACACTCAGAGGGAGAGGGAGACAGAGACAGAGAGACACAGAGAATATGCAGATGTGTCTCCATACACGACCGTATATGAAGGCAAATCAGTGAGGCTTTTGGATATTTCTTGACTGGGGAGGCCTGTGGCGGGGCAGGGACACAGAGAGACACAGAGAGAAATAGAACAGAAACAGACAGATGGAGAGAGAGAGAGAGAGAGAGAGAGAGAGAGAGAGAGAGAGAGAGAGAGAGAGAGATTCTGGAGATTCTGGTTAGTTTGGGAAGTGGGGAAAGACCTGCCTCTTTGGGACTAGGTGCTGTGAGTCAGGACTGGTATCACTTTTTTGTTGCTTTATCCTTGTTAGTTCAGTGGTTTATCTCAACAACCCTGTAAGCTAGAGACGATTTATCTCCATTTTACAGATGAGAAAATTAAGGCACTAAGAAAGAAAGTGACTTGCCCTACACTACAAGATCAGCAAGTAGCAGAGCCACGATGAGAACATGGGCTGGAATTAGAAGAGGAAAGCAAGTGCCAGTTGGCATTTGCTGCCCTTCTGCACTGTCTTCCTAGGACTGTGTGCCCTCCCCTCCCCACAGTATTAGAATGACTGGGCCTAAAGCAGATTACACAGTCTTTCATTCTAGTTAGGGGAACTTGCCACCCTGCAAACAGCGTCTTGGAGTTAACAAGATGGCCAAGGCTAACTCAGCAGAAATGACAAACCCTCCTGTTTCAGCCCCTTGTGTGAAGCTAAAATTAACAACTTTCCCAACCGCAAACAAATGCAGCTGCTGAACCCGCATTCCCTTTACCTGTTTCTGCTGCTACTGGGCTTCCGGAGCCTCATCTCATCTCCTGCCTCTTTTCCTGGCCTCACCTACAGGACTAGTCTTTGGGGAAAATGCAAATAATACCTCTGTATGATGGACTTGCGCTAGGACCCAAGGAAGGTCCCAGAACATTCCACAATCCTGGTTGTTAAGCATCTTCCAGGTACCATCCACATCACCTTTTGCATCTACACTGCCCATTTGGTGCCCAATCTCTTTGGCTACTACTAAGTCTAGTAACCATTTATGCTGGCTCCCCAGTTAGACAGGTGATTCTAATTTTCTACTGCATTAGCTCTTCTCCCCCTTTTAAATCTCCTGTCCTCACTACTTATCTATTTGTGGTAGGCAGCAACTTAAATAATCCCCACCTTGTGTCTATACATCTTTGCACATCCCTTCCAGGGTGGACTGGTCCTGGAGATGCTTTTGGAATAAGGGTTGAGAGAACATGCTTTTTATCTTGAGAGAGAGGGAAGTCCCGCTATGTAGCTCTGGCTGACCTGGAACTCACTATGCAGAGCAGGCTAGCCTCAAGCTCATAGTGATCTGTCCGTTTCTGCCTCTGCCTCACGAGTGCTAAGATTAAAGGCATGCGGATCCCCCCTCCCCCGCCCTCCAGCAAGAACATGCTTTTTTAAATATAACTTTTTATTGGCATCTATTCATTGTACAGAGTGATGGGTTTCATAGTCATTTTCATACAACTCTATTAAATACTTTAACTATATATGTGTGTATATATTCATCTCTTTTCACACCCTCCTGTTCATTCATTCACCTCTCATTCATTCCTCCAGATAGTCTCATGTTCACCTTCATATCCTCTATAAGTATATGACTTTTTGAAGTTTTTATTACATTTTATTTATTTGTGTGTGTGTGTGTGTGTGTGTGTGTGTGTGTGTGTGTGTATACATGCACATATGTGGCGGTCAGAAGCCAACTTTCTGGAATTGTTTCCTCTCCTTCTACTCCATGAATGAAGGGGAATAAACTCAGGTCCCTAGGCTTGGCAGCAGCCCCCTTTACCTGCTGTTCCATCTTGCTGGCCCCAGATCGGATTTCATGTATCACATTTAGAGGACCCAGAAATAACCCTACACAGATATAGACACCTGTTTTTGCTTCTTCTTCTTCTTTACAAGGATGCCAAAAAGATGCGTTAGAGACATACTTTTACTATATAGAATAATATGAGTGATGAGCCCTAACTCCTGAGATAAGGTTATAAAAAGACCATGGCTTCTGCTGTTGGCTAGGTTAGGGTTGAACTTTGTGCAGTCTTTCCCTCCCTCCAACCCCTTTAATCAATCATAGTGGGGGACGCAAGCTGCCATGTTGTGAGCATCATAGCAGAGAGGCGCACACGGCACAGCAAGGCATGGCAAACCTCAGTCTACCAGCCTGTGAGAAAGAGAAGCTTGCCAGCAACCGCACGAGTGGGTTGGGAGGCAGACCAATTATTCCAGCTGGTGTCTGTGTATTGTAGCCCTTACCCCACAGTGCCAGGGCAAGCTCAGGAGGGGCTTTTGACTCAGAACCACCCAACTAAGCTGCACCCACATTCCTGGCCCACAGAAATATAAGGTAAGGTTTTGTTGTAACTGTCTAAATACGAACACACATGTACACAATAGTAGAAAGCTAATATGCCATCCTGTGTCTGTTCCTTCGAAGTTCTGCTTTATTCTGAGTGATAATGACTAATCAACCTTCTTATTGTGAGATAAGAGCATATGCTAATTCAATTAAATGTATATCTCTCCAGATTGCAAATAAGTAGTGGGGATTTGGGGTGCTTATGGGAGGGTAATTGAAAAGATTATTGGCCAGAGGGCCCACTTTTACTTTGTGTACACTGGGTCCTGGCCCCAGGTAATATAGCTTCGTCAAACCCCCAGATGATCAAACCTTACCCCAAATAGTTTGAATTCATGGCAACAACAAGGTTTTTCCTTGGATAATAATAACAAAAGGTTTTAGGGTACCAAATAACTATCAAGCACTGTTCTAGTTATTAACTTACGAGGAAAACTAGGCACAGAGCATTTAAGTAATCTGTCCAAGTCTAGAGCTAGTAATGGGGAGAGCTGGGATTTGGGCTCGGGCCCATAGGTCTAATACACTAGGGAGCTCTCCCATTTATAGCAGGAGGAATTGCAGTTACTGAAAGACAACAGGAATTCTCCCTTTCCTTCCCTCCTTGTTTATGCTTGATCAGAAACTCACATCAGCTTCTCCAGCTGACTGGATCAAGTTCAAAGTCTCCTTCTGGATCCTTACCACAGTACAGCCCCGTCCTACATAGCTTTCTCTTCTCTACTATATATTCTCTAGCCATAGCTATAATAGTCCAAACCTCCTCACTCAAACCATTTTCTTGGTTTTGCCTGACTGGAAAAGCTTCAGTGTGTTTTGCCAAGTACTAGATATGACACCCGAAAGGGTTGTCCAGTCAGATCATCTGGAAAAGTCTTGAAGAGATTTCCTCTCATGGTGACCATCTCAGACTTCAAGAAGACTATGAATCCTCTCTTTAAGTGGAGGTGCAGCTCTCACTTTTCCCAAAATAAAGCCAGTGTTGCGAAGGTAGTGGCCAGAGCGCTGTCCCAGGCACTGTACCCAGCCTTTACAGTTCTTAAGAAATTAATTTCATTATCACTCTTATCATCGTTGTTATTTGAAGGGTTTTTTTTGGCACAGGGTCTCATACAGGTCAGCTGGCCTAGAATTCATTGTGTAGCTGAGGCTGACCTTGAACTCTTAAACCTTCTGTCTCCCAAGTGCTAGTATTACAGGTATACGCTACCATGCCTACCTAGCTAGAGAAGCCTTTTCCTGGTGTAGGGGAAGTAGTTCTCTGTTACTTTTTATCATGGCCCTGTGCTTCTTTCCTTTGTAAGAAGCATTTTAATGCAAATGGTGATAATGCATGCATTCACTTTTGTTTTTGTAGCACTGGTCCTGGTGACTAGGAAAAAGCTGCATCTTAAGCTATTTGTTTACTAGTCAATTACTTTTGTCTTATTACATTTTAATTGTGTGCGTGCGTGTGTGCATGTGTGTGTGCGTGTGTGTGTGTGTGCATGTGTGTGTGTGCATGTGTGTGCGCGCGTGCGTGAGTGCGTGTGTGTGTGTGTGTGTGTGTGTGTGTGTGTGTGTGTGTACCCGCCTATTTGTGCACTCTCATACAAGTCAATTCTCTCCTTCCACCATGTGGGGCCTAGGGATCAAACTCGGGTCATCAGACATGAACTGCCTTTACCCACTAAGCCATCTTGCTGGCCCTTATTTAATTTGAATCAGAAGCTGCTGCTATTGCAATGTATGCTCTAGCATGGCAGGGATTTGTCTGTCCTAACACCACTGTATTCCCAATATCTAAAACAGGGCCTGGTGCATAAGAAGTACTCAAGGGACAGTTATTGGTTATGTGGGAATAAAATCACCAGGGAGTTCTTTCATTTGTGTACTTTCTTTTCAGAGTAAGGCCCACATCAAAGTCTACAGTGTTTCACAAGACCCTCTAAAGTCTGAGACCATGCTTTGCGAGTCAAATTCTTGGGATGTGTTTCCTATGTCTCAGCATCTTCATCCATATAATCCATATAACCACACTGCAATCCTGCCCGGAAGAAATCCAATGGGCATGGGCTTTTCTACCATACCAAATTCTAATCTTGACCTTTCCAAAGAAGTTATCAAGAGAAGCTGAAGGTGATCAGGGAGGGAGGAGTGTTGTCCAGTTTTCCATATCTAGGTAGCGGGGCTCTAACCCTGAGCACAGAGAATTCAAACAAAAAGAAGGATGTACCCTGATAGGCAAAGCTACAGTCTATGTAAACATGTCTGTGAAAAAGAGCTCTTGGTCCCACAGAAGGAAGGAGCACTTGGTAGCTGAATTGTAAGATAATCAGGATATTTTGAAGCTACAAAGAAGTCTAGGAGTCTGTATAGGAATATGGGACTACTATTGCAGGCCTTAATGTGGGAGAGAGGGGGGAGAGGACAGAGAGAAAGGAAGGAGAGGGGGAGCACAGGGGAGAGAAATAGAGAGAGAACACAATGAGCCCCGGCTTTTCGCATCCAAAGATAGAAGAATGTAGTGTGTGTGTGTGTGTGTGTGTGTGTGTGTGTGTGTGTGTGTGTACCCATTTCCTAACCTTAATACAGTTAGGCAACAGAATAAACTGCCTAGCAAGCAAGAACGTTGAGTCACTGGGATTAGAGGCATTCAAACGTCGTGATCAAATCCTAGAGGCATTATCAGTACCAGCCAAACCTCCTGGCTGTTGACAATGGGAACAGGTGGTGGGGTCAGTCTTCAGAGGCCACTGTTCATACATGTGTACACTCCCCCTCACATTTGCACCCCGAATAGAACAAAATAAACAAGCCTGTCTCATCTCCTTGCAGCTCATTCATTTCATTGGTGGTGAAAGAGCAACTGCACTACAGAAATTGTATTTCTTCTCCCCAGTGACAAGTCACATCTGTGATCCTGATGCATCTCTGCAAAGGTCCTTGTGTACCCCTGGGCCTCCTCAGTCAAGAAACATCCAAAAGCTTTACTGATTTACCTTCATATACAGTCACGTATGGAGACATATCTGCATATTCTCTCTCTGTGTCTCTGTCTCTCTCTCTGTCTCTATCTCCCTCTCTCGTCAATTTCAACAGGTTTTAGCTGGCCTCCTACAGCCTGATACCCTCTGGGAATGACTACCTCCAGCCTTTCTGAGTGTTCAATCCACTACTTGTATATTTTTCTTGGAGACAGGCTGGAGATTGTTTACCTCTAGAGGTGTTGGTGACACTTCCTCAGATCCCAATGACAGCCAGCTGCTCAGAGGCCTCAGGGAACCAGCCCCACGCTCTGCCCTTTGGCCTTGTCTTTTCTCCCACCCCATGCTTTCTGGCTTCTATTTGGCATTAGTGAACCCAGAGGCCTCCTGAGTCTCCCTGAAAGGAAGAAGAGGAAAGAACAAGACCCAAATGAAATGAATCAACTAGTAGACTAAGAAATTGAAAATGTGCCAGAGGCTCGGGGAGGGAGCTGGAGAGGAGCAGTGTGGGGAATGAAAGTGGAAAGGCCCCAGCTGAGAAGCCAGTGCCCACAAATGGTCCTGCAGGGTCCAGGCCTGGCCAAAGCTGCTCTGCTTTGCTGTTCATTGTTGGCTCAGGGTCAAAAGCATGACATCTATTGGGGCTGGCCGGCAGCAAACAGTGAGATAGAGGGATCTGGTCTCCAGCATCCTATCTTGTTCTCAAGTCCATTTTGAGGCCCCTTTTCCCAGGCTTCCCAGCTTTCTCTCTGACCCATGAGCCTCAGTCCACCTCCCCTTCAACAAAATTCACCCATGTCTGTCCCATTTCTGCAGAACCTTGACTGTTTAGGGGCATTTGTGTACTTAGGTATGAATGGGGGATGTTGTGGCTGAAAGATGCATTCTCCCATTCTCCAAAGCTGTTAACTATGGTGTATTGAAGGATGAAGAGAGGAGGATGGCAGTCGGTGGTCAAATGCATATTGGAAGCCTTAAGTGATGTTAGCAGACTTCTTTATAACAGGTCTTCACAGAGCCTTTGCTATGGCAGTGTGCATTTTGAAGCTATAAAATGGGTGTATAACATTTCTCAAACATACTTGGCCAGAGACTCGGGGGAGGGGGTGTCAGAGCAGCTTATGTGACTTTCATATAACTTAGTTGAATTTTTTTAATAGTTCTTTTTTTTTTTTTTTTTTCGAGGCAGGGTTTCTCTGTGTAGCTTTGCGCCTTTCCTGGAATTCACTATGTGCATACATGTATGCACAATTTACAGCATTTTTAAAAAACTCTGCTTCAGGCCAGCTGCGTTGTGAGGAGTCTCTGCCACGTGCTCCTGCTGCTATGAACTCCACCATGCCTTCCCTGCCAAACTAGACTGAAATCCCCCTGAAACCATGAGGAAAAATAAAGCTTTCTTCCCTGAAATTTTTTTTTCTTCAGTCACGTTATTTTGGTTGCAGTGATGACACAAAAGTGACTAATACAGAGACTGAATCCTGGGCAGGGATTTCTTAGCTCCCTGAGAAAAAGAGGATTTTCTTCACTAAACCTTGAGCTCTCCAAAGGTGATACTAAATAAAAGCAGTCTGGCCTCTGTCTGCGCTCAGTGCTGCTCAGAGCCCCCAGAAGTACCATGCTCAGTGCTATACAAGGCCCTGCAGAGCAGCCACACAAATTAGAGTGTTGCCAAAGGGAAGTGATTCAAAAACTGTCAGGTCAATGGTTGGGACCTGTTCTAGGACATAGACCCCATGTGGAGAACTATAGGCCCTAGGCAAGACGTGTAGTGACTACAGTCAAATTTGTACTTGACTGTAAATAAAATTTCAGGAAGTTCATTGGACTCTAGGCTAAGCAGTTCAGCTGTGGAAGCACGTCTCAAAAGGAGTCATTGAACAAACGGAAATTCAGCACTCACCTCCACCATGAGTGAAAAATCAAGACACTCGAAATGGAGAAAATGGGCTAGCTACATTTTGATAGTTTCTAGGGTTGCTGGCACACACTTCCAAATCCGGCATTCTGGAGCCTGATGCAGGAAGATTGCAAGCTCAAGTCCAGCCTGGTCTACATAGCAAGGCCTGGTTTAAAATAACAATAAAGAGGCTGCCAAGAGAAAGAGGGAGGGAAGAGGTCACTATATGACTACTTTCCGTTCCATATCAAAAATATTTGGCTAAAACATTTTGATGTATCCATGTAGTCCCAGCATTCAGGAGTTTGAGGCCAGCCTGGGCTACATAGTGAGACTTGTTTTAAAACAAAGCAAGCGAGAGAGCGAGAGAGAGCGAGAGAGAGAGCGAGAGCGAGAGAGAGAGAGAGAGAGCGAGAGAGAGAGAGAGAGAGAGAGAGAGAGAGAGGAAAACCAAACAAAATATTCTAATGTGACTTTTCCAACAATGGTGTGGAGGGCCTTAGGGGTCACACAGTGCTGGTGAGAGTCAGGTGTTCAGAGGGAGACTAGACCGGAGCATCTCTACGGTCCTTTCCAGCTTCCCATTGCCATTCCCTTTTACTCGCATGTGTTTCTCTTGTATCACTAGCATCTGTCCTAGTTAACTGCAGATAACAGTGGTAATCCCACCCACCATCAAAGGCAGAAAGGCAAGAGCTGATCAGGGGTGGCCAGAAACTCAGGAAGGCCTGACCCTCACTCGTCTCCCACCTTACATCATCACATCTTACCAGCCCCCTCACCAGGGCTTGCAGAGTTTGCCTGGTGACAGCTAAGTTAATCTGATAAACTAATCTACACTAATGGGATCCTGAATGCTAATGAATGAATGTGTTACCTTCCCAAGTGACATATTTGCATTTTAACAGAGGTCTTCTGGAGATAACACTTTAACTCGGAGGAGTGATTAATGTTGAAATTTGGGCTGTTTGGCAGTCTAACAGAGGAGATAATTTCGGAAAGGGAAATTCTTTCCACCTTTCACAACGGACCATCTGCTAGAAAGAGAAAAAAAGCATGTCCCTGCCCTTGAGGGGTTTATAGTTTATATAGTTGGGAAATTACAATGGCTAACATTTATTGAGTCTCCACCAAAGTGCTGGCCATTTGCTAAGTGCTGAGTAAATATTATCTTTGAATCCTCACAACAAAACCCTCTGAGGTGGGTACTTTGCAGATAAAGGCACTGGCCTCAGAGAGGTTAAATAAGTAAGTAATGCATTTCATTGCCTCTAAGAAGCTGTCGGCAGCAGGGAGAAGCAACATGGTGGTTGTTCCCCTCGCTCCCAGGTTTCCCTAAGACAGTAAAAAAAAATGCTGCCAATTAAATGACAATGTGCTATGGATAGTAAGACACATCTTACTTTCAGAAATGTTCAGAATTTGTCTTTGAAATCGTGAAATACATTTCAGTAAGTGGCAAGGCCGACTCCAGAGTACACTTTCTGCTTGATGCTGTTTATAGAGCTCAGATAAGAAATAGCAGGGGGAACACTCTGATACAATAATATAATAGCAAGTCCATATTAATATTTTAAAACAGGCTGAGTCCAAGGTCAATGGCAGAACATGTTGGTGGAGGTCATGAACCGCAATGAACATGGGCATAAACATGGGACAGCGTTTACTTCCAGTAGAGATACCGGCTGAGCTCTGTCTAGGACTGAAGTGAGGAGTGGCAGGGAGCAAATGACTTTCACGTCAGTTTCTGAGACTATGACATGTTGGTTGTATAGGTTAGAGTGAAGGGAAACTGAGATATACTTTAGTGAGATGAAGGAGGGAAGAAGAATGAGCAGGCAGATGGTTCTGAACGAGTGCTCTGGTTTGACTATGGGCAGTAGTCTCACAAAGATCCATCCATTAAAACTTAGTCCTCAGGGCACCTGTACTGAGAGGTCTATGGACCTCTAAGAGGTAGGGCTTTATGGGAGGCTCTTAGGTCATTGGGGATATAACCTGGAAAGGGATTATGGGACTCCTCCTGTCTCTCTCCCCGTCTCCTCCTTTCTGTCTCCCAGCCCTCCTCTCTGCTCCTTGGTTCATGGTATGAGCCTTTTGTTCCTTTACATGCTACAGGATGTGCTGCTCTTTCAAAAGCCAAAGCAATGAAATTACATAGTCTTGGGCTGGAATTTCCAGAATCTTAAGCCAAATAAACCTTTTATCTTTATAAGATAATTGCTTCAGATATTTCATTATAGTGATGGTAAGCTGACTAATCTGTCCAGGATGAAAAGTTTCCCATTTAATATAATGGACAAAGGAGATAATTATGGATTCTTGTTGGTTAATTCCAACACATTAGGGAAAGTTCATTCTGGCCACTAACCTTGAATCTAGGGGCTTCCTAAAACGGTAAAGAGACAGCATGAAAACACTCAGCCCTAAGAACAGACATACAAGTAACATTATGCAGACTGAACAGGTTATATATATGCAATGACATTAATGAAAAAAGAGGGCATAAATTTGAAGGCGTGTAGGGAGTGAGGAGGGGAATATGGGAGGGTTTGGAGGGAGGAAAGGGAAGGAGAGCGTAAATGCTGTAATTAAAAAAATTCTCAAAAATAAAAAGGAAAAAGAAACAGTTTCGCAAGGTGATCACATCATTAGAGGCAGCATAATTCCAGGGCATTCTATACATTGACTTCTCAGCCTTCTCTTGATGTCCATCTCTCTCTTCTGTGGAAGAGGAAGGTGGTGAGCCATAATGGCTTCATAAGGTTTGAAACCTCAAGCCCAGCTGCTTAAACATGGCCCCCTCTCCCCTCAGCAATGGGCAGTAGCCCTCTAGCCTGGATAATGCATATCAAGTTTTCGTTGAGGCCTCTCAGTGTCTTGGAGGACACATGA